>NC_135794.1:10740532-11047048 GCF_051106095.1 Pogona vitticeps | reverse complement strand
CTGGGAAATGGGAGGTCAAGGAACTGAGAGGACCTTTCACCTCCATACTTTCCTCCCACCCACCCCCCCAAGACAAAAACGTAGATGCTTTTTCTAAGCATTGCTCACCAGAAGCCGTCCAAAGACTTCTTGCGGACTTGGGAGCTTTACTAAAAGGAGAAGAACAGGGGTCAGGGGGGGGGAGGACGTTAGTGATGCAACCCCTGGAATCATGGAAAGGTTTCCCGCTGTTCCTCATCTCCTTCCCAGGTCCAGTCACTAGGATCCTTCCAGCAACGGACCGGGCTCCTTCGGAAAGCCACAAAAGGACATGGAGGTCTGGGGGGGGCGGAGGTGGGCCTGCTCCTTTCTGGAACGCCCCGGACTCCCCTTGGCCCGAGCTTTCACTGAGAAATAGGAGGATTCCCCTTCCCTCCGGGCTCAAGGAACGGCGAGCCTCCTTCAAGCCCAGAGGCCCTGCCTTGCATCTTATCACATTGATCTCTGGCCCCTCTGGGGGTGCTCTGGCCTGGGTTTTCCTGGGACATATGTCTGACATTGGCCCCTGGAAGGCTCCCCACCCACCCGAGACCTCTTCAGCGAGGCATGACCTCTCCAAAGGAGAGAGGGATCCATTCCTTCCCATGGGAAGAGAGATGAGTGCCAATCCCACCCAGCCATGCACAGTTCAAGCCCAGGGGACTGCCTTTGCTACCCAACCAACCCACTGACCAACTGACCTCCTCTGCAGGATCCCAGGAAGAGGAGGGATCCTTCCGGCCGAAGGACGGCCAACTCCTTAAGGCATCTGCAGAGCGGGGTCAGTGCTGGCGTGTATTCCGGAGGAAGCAAGAAGGATAAGAGCTTCGGCCACAGAGCCTGCCAAGAGGAGAGAGGGGACCGTCAGAGAATCAGAGCCCAGCCTCGGTCTGGAGTAGCTCGGCATCACAGATTGGGGCCAGGCTGGCGTTCTCTTCCCCGAGTGTCGTAGGACTGCTGGGAAATAAAACGCCCCCCGGGCTACAATGCCAGCTCTCTCCCTGCCTGACCTCACCCCGAGTAGGAAGAGGGGTGAAACTCCTCCGGTCTTCTGAAGGGCAAATCCACCCAAGCTACTCACTTTAAACATCCCGGTGGCCGAAGTGTTGACGTGCTCCAGGACCTCGATGGACAAGTCCTGGACATCGGCTTCCCTTGGCATCAGGCCTCTGGCACTGTCTCTGACCTGCCGTACACAGACACACAAGAACCACAGAAACAACCAGGTCAGGAAACCAGAACCGTCTCCCAAAAAGCGCCCCTTCACCCACGGGGAGTGACACAAGCACAAAGCTTGCGCACCTCGGAAGCGTTTGAGCCAGACGGTGGTGGCAGCACCTGGAGGAGGTGCCCCTGTGCCAAGGTGCAACCCAGCCAAGGCTGGAACGAAAAGGAGGGACTCGGACACACACACACACAGATGGGAGGGCCTCTTCCCCACCCAGCCGATTCCGAGAGGGGCTCGACTGCACACCCACCCCTGCACAACGTTTCCAACCAGTGCACTCTTGATGATGGAGGTATGATGGGACGCCTACTAGAGCCCAGAGCTTGGGAAACGTCTTTTGGAATGGCAGGAGGCAGGCGCTCACGAGACAGGCAGGCCCAGAGAGGCCTCCCGATGGGCTTGGAAGGGGTCCCCGAGTCGCCTCGTCCCTGCCAGAGGAAGGATCTCTCGGGGCTCTTTCGCGCTGACTTACCCCTTGACTGGTACGAACGGCGACCTGACGGAATAGGTAGGTGACCATCTCCCATTCCAGACATCCCTCGACCTTCGGGGAGCTCAGGAGCTCCTTCAGGAAGAACAGGGTCGCTTCCCTCGCCTGGCAAAAAAAGGGAGGAAAGTCATCTCGTCGGTTGCCTCCCCGAGCCTGCCTCCCGTGCTGAAGAAACCCCATTTGAGGCGGGATCTGGAAGCCCCTAAAAGCGCCTTGGGAGGAGAGCTGCTGGTCCCGCCGGCCATTCCTTCTGCAAGACCAGAGCCTGCTTCCTGCCAGGGAATGTTTCTGAGGACTGGAATCTCCTTCTCTTGGCCTTTACTCTCTCTGTTGAGCAGATTCAGGTCGTGCAGATGTCTCCTGGCTGTGGCTCCTGTTTGGACTCCCTGGCAATTTCACTGGGGCCCCGGCAGGGATTCGTTATTGCCAGAGTTTGGACAATTATTATTATTTATTTTTTTTGTATGCTTTTCTTTTTCCTCCCTTCCTCCCTCCCTCCTCCTCCTCCTCCTCCTCCTCTTTCTTGTGGATTATAGAGCTAACATCACACAGCCAGAATGGTCTTTTTTACTATAGTCCAAAAAGAGTACATTTCTTTTTGGTTGGGCATGGAAACCACTTTCCATCCGGACTGCATGGTTTCCTCTGAATCCCCTCAATGTTTGGGCCTCACCCTTTGTCTGTGTCGGGTTGCAAGACTTTCCTTTTACTCCTGGCTTGGAAAGCCAGAAAGACCTTTCTGCCTTGCACCCACGTCTCTAGGCCCTCGTCTTCATCTCAGCTCATGACGTTCTCCTTGTGGCGATGGGATCCACCCTTCCTCTCCATGACGTGAAAGAGGCTGGAGAGATCTCCAGATCACCAGAAGGGAGAGCAGCAAAGCTCTTGGGGAGTGGGATGATTTTCAGGCTGCTCTGGGATGGGGTGAAGACTGTCCCGCATCCCTGTGTCAGCTGGAGGATTCTGGGCAGTGTAGCCTAGTGATGCCACTCTTATGATATCTTTCTAGCGCCCCCCCGGGCACGTGGAGAGCAACCAACGGGGGCTTCCGTTTTGGGTGGGAGGGATCGCCATCAGAGCCTTCTCTAACTTACCTTGCTGAACGTGGACTTTTCAAGAGTCCGGAAGACCTTCTTGAGGTTTGGGGGATGACAGTCCACGCAGCCCTCCAGGAACAGATAAAGTCCCTAAAAAGAAAACACGGGCGGTGGGGGGGGGGGGAGAGAAGTCAGTGTCTCTTTGGTGCTGTGCCTTTTCTCAGCCATGCAAATTGAGCCCCCAGGGCTGAAGAGCAGCAGGACCGCTTCCTGGGCAGGACAGTGGTCAAGGCCCTGGAGAAGCCTGCGAGGGGGCCCTTCCTGTTCTCCCAGAGCTCAGAAAGGCTTTCAGGAGGGGGGGGTTGGACTACCATCTTTTGACTTTCCCACCCAGCAACAGTGGTGCTCTTTATGGTGCCCCGTGCGCAACCCTTGCGCTCAGGGCCTGTAAATGTCTTCCTAGGTCTGGAGCCGTTTCACTGCCCCCTCAACCCCCAAAAATCCCGGCGTCTCCACTCTCCTCTGTAGGGCTGCCTCTGCCAGCTTAAGGGATGGCCTGGCTTTGGTGATCCAGGACAAGCCCAAGCAGGGAGACCCTGGCGAGCACCTCTCTGCCATCATCCTCCTGAGCGCGCCCGTCTCCAAAGAATGTCTTCCCGCCTCTCCCATGACTATCCATTTACTTTGGCCATGAGGGGAGCATCCACCATCCTGCTCTCCTTGATGACATCCGGGAACTTCCTCAGAATTTCATCCTGCTGTGGCCGGTACCGAATGAGAACGGCCAACATTGGCCACCGAGCCTTCAAAGCCGCCTCGCTCACCTGCAAGAGAGAGAAATGCAAAGAACCTCCTTAGGGTTCGGTCCCTCAATCAATGCAGGGAAACGGATCCATCCCCAGAGGAGAAGGAATCTCATCCCAAGCCAGGACAAGCTTGGCTGGCCTTCGTCAGAGGTGAAACCAATGCTGACCATAAGATCCCGGCACTCTGGACAGACAGGATTCTTCCCAGCTGTGCAGTCACCGGGCAAAGCAGCCCATCATCCGGACGCTTCACGATGACCAACACAGGAGCAAAAGAGGGGCTGTGTATCTTTTTCATTCTTTTTTTGCAAGGCATCACTGGGAGGGGAGAATCAAGGTTGTCCCCCCCTCCGCCCAATGGAAGAGCAATCTTTGCATTGCAGCTCCTTCCCCAGCAACTATTCCGAGTGAGGGCACTACGTCTCGCCTTCCCTCCCGATTGGCTTCGAGTCAGAGGGAAGGCGCTGCTCCCCTTTCCTTGGCCCTTCCTGACCAGAGCCAAGGCAAGGGAAGCCCTTTCGTGTCAGAGACACGAGCCTCTTCCTGTGCAGGGAGCAGCAAGACCGAAAAAAGACTCCCCTCTCCCAGGCTGGCACGACTCCTTCTACCTGATACAACTGGGAACTCACCCAAATTGAAATAAAAATGAGTTTGCTTACATTTCTGTCCTCCTCCTGCTGCCAGTATCCACTCAGTCGCTGGTAGATGGACAGGAGGGGACGGCAAAAGCTGGACTCCGCCTCCCGAGGGCAGTGGCACTGCCTCCAGTTCTTATAATAATAGGAGACGGAGAGGCACATTTTCTCCACAGCTGTGAAAGAAAAGGACGAAGGTGAAAGCCTGACCCCTGAGGACCTTCCCTGGAGTCGGGGACATGGAGCTTCTAGCAGGCGGATAGGGTTTGACCCTTAGGGGAAATGGACCGGATCCTTCCCCATTGCTCCTTTCCCAAACCCGCTTGGCTTTCTTTTGCAGAAGCCTCGCTCAACCTGCTCTACTTGCCCCTTGCACCTCGTGTGTTGCTTTTGGTCTCCTCCCCTTCTAACACTTGGGGTTAAACTGAACAATCCATTTCTCTGCCCTTGAAGAAAGCCGTTTGTCTCTTCAAAAGCTGGAGCAAGTCTCAGGAAAGTCACCGGGAAACGCAAGACGGGAAGAAGACGGGAAGAAGGGATGGTGGGGAATATGCCAATGACCTCGGCACAGAAGTCTGTACTTTAAGGAGAAGAGGGGCTCCGTCTAGAAAGGCCGTCAGACGGATAGGAATGGGGAGGACTCTTAGGCCAACTCCCGAGGAAGAGATCCGCTTTCCCACTCACCAGAACAGATGGCCACCTTCTCTCGGCTTCCCAGGTCAAGGATCAGGATGACCTGAAGGTAAAGGAAGCTGGTAATGATGTAGGGCACGGTCCGGAGAGCTGCAAAGGGAGAAAAAGACCCACACCATGATCTACTCATTCATTTCCATCAAGATGTGATGGGGAAGAAATCAAACAGGGTAGTGAAGCCCAGCAGGAAGCTTAAGAGGCACAACCCAAACACTCCTTCGAGGGAAGGCAACGGGCATTCTGAGGAGGAGGAGGATCACGCTGTAGCTGCTTTCTGCTACAGCTCGGAGTCAACATCACTCCGGGGCAAGCTTGGGCGAGTCTTTTTTGAGACCCAAGGTAGAAGCAGGGAAAACAGCAAGGCGAGGGGGTCCAGCAGAAAAGACACCACCCTCTACCAGGGATTCAAGAACAAACAAGGAACACTAGGGAAAGGGTGGGCTTTCCTGCAATTAGTCGGACATTGTGCAGTTGGGGAAAAGGGGGTCCCTTCCCACTTCTAATTTTAATGGAGGTTTCATGAATTTGGCACCTTTGGTCCAGCTTCTTCAGTTCACTAGTCCTCCCCCAATCCCCCTCCCCGCAAGCCATCTGGGAAAGGAGGACATCAAAACCCACAACCATGGAAGAAAAACTCGAGAGGTGCAGACCGTAGCGAGAGCTGAAGTTCTCCAGGGTCTTCAGCAGCATGGGGTGGGGCGGCGTGTCCACCTCCTTTAAGATGTTCTGCAGGTATCCCATGACCTCATGGAAGTGGCCTTTGGCCAAAGACAGAAGGAGGTCGCTGGCTCTCTTGCTGCGTTCCTCCGGAGCTCCCTAAACAAGCAGATCAGGTTGAGGCATCATTACTTCCTTCTTTATCCCCTTGCAAACTTGAAATGGGGGACGGGCTTTCGGGGAACCAATGAATCCAGAGGTCAGGAAAGTTTTGGCTGTCCGTGGCCAGAATCTCCCATCCAGCCGGGCTGGTAACGAGGGCGGCTGGCGGTTTCTCAGAACCATCATCTTCAGAAAAAGATACTAACTTTCCTAAACTCTGGATTGATTCCATGATCCGACCCTGGCTAGAAGTGCTGGTCAAATGGCCCAGCGTGCACAATCCTTCCGGCAGACAGCGACCAAACCCAACCCTGCCCCCCAAAGCCAATATTTTAACTAAACTATCTTTTGTCTTACACCACTGACTAAATATTACTGGTAAGCACCAAAACAAATCTGTTCCCCAGGCTTGCCCTCATCCGTTTACTATCGTCCGGTACCCCCCCCACCCCCATTGCTGAAAGAGTAAAAAAGCACGCATACAGATATGTATAATCCCCATTATTAGTCCTAAAATAATGTAATCTTATGCCCCATGTATATCGTGCATAGATGTTTTTGCCCCATGCATATATCATCATAGACATAATGCTCTTAATCATACTAATTACATGTCACTACATAAAGTACAGTAAATTGCCCACCCCATGGATAACAAGCATGCAAATACCTGCTTAATCTTACATAATCCTTGCCCTACCATCAAATATTCTATATTGTACCCCTCCCGAGAGATCAGCAATCCTTGCATGAAAGGTTTATCATGTCCAGCTTCAGGCTCTTATATCGAGGTTGCATCACAACTGTATTTTCCAAGACCTGTGGTTGTTAAGTCAGGCACATTATGTCCAACTCCGCCCACTCTTATCCTTCCAAGACCACCCGTGGTTGATGAGTATGATGATGTTAATTCATTCCTAAAAATTTGTTGCTAAGCGAAAACATCGCTAAGCGAAACACGGTTTCCCACTGAAATGCATTGAAAACACTGCAGGTTGGAGAAAGATTTATGAAACTAATTAAAGCAATATATACGGAGCAAAAGGCAAAAGTAAAAATTAATGGCGAACTATCAAAAGAAATCCAAATACAGAAAGGTACTAGACAGGGGTGCCCACTCTCCCCACTCCTGTTTATTTTGACTCTGGAAATACTAAACGAACAAATTAGAAACAAAAAAGAATTGAAAGGATTAAAAGTGAAAGATCAAGTCTACAAACTCCAGGCCTTTGCGGATGATTTAGTTATCATATTGGAAGAACCATTGGATTCAATAGAGGACCTGATGACAACGTTAAGAATTTTTGGTGACATGGCAGGAATGAGAATAAACCAAAAGAAGACTAAATTACTTACCAAAAACATGAGAGAACATGAAAGACAAGAGCTAATAGAGAAGACGAACTTTCATGAGGAGAAGAAAATTCGATATTTAGGAATACAAATTACAAAGAAGACAAGTACATTATTCAAAGATAACTACATGAAACTAATGAAGGAGATACAGAACAATTTGGAGAAATGGGACAAATTACAACTATCGTTGTTGGGAAGAATTGCAGCAATTAAAGTGACTATTTTACCAAAAATCCTATTCTTATTTCAGTCAATCCCTATAATATTAAAACAGTCATTTTTCAAAGAATTTAATAAGATAATCATGAGATTTATATGGCAAGGTAAAAAACCAAGAATTAAAATTAAGGCAATGCAAGATGCTAAGCAGAGGGGTGGCTTTGGTCTTCCTGACTGGATTCTGTATTATAGAGCTTGTATTCTAGATTGGATAAAAGAATGGATAACTCTAGAAAATGATAGATTACTTAGCCTGGAGGGACATGATTTGCAATTAGGCTGGCATGCCTATTTATGGTATAAAAAGGACAAAGAACAAAAAAAATTTAATACACATATGATAAGAAGAGCTTTACTAGAATGTGGAGAAAAATTGTATGGGTGTCACTGTTAGAGGCCTTTATCCAACCCAGTCTTATGACAAAAACAAACTTTTTAAAATATCAAGATCTATTTAAAAAGGATGGTGAACTAAAGTCTAAAGAAGAGCTAGAGTCACAGAATATATATATAGAGTGGTGGCCTAGAGCACAGCTAGAATCTAGATATACAAAAGATAAAATAGAAGGCTTCTACTTAGAGCAAACGATTTTTGACAAACTTTTATTAGGTTCAAAAGAACAAACTGTTAAGAAAATGTATAATTATATGTTGGAAATTAAGATGCAAGATGAAATGGTTAAGGAATGTATGATTAAGTGGGCACAAAATATAGGGCATAACATTGATATTGATCAATGGCTGAAAATATGGCAAAATAATATAAAGCTTACAAGATCGGTGAACTTTAAAGAGAATATATATAAGATGTTTTATAGATGGCACATGACCCCAGAAAAATTGTCAAAGATGTATACAGATGTATCAAATAAGTGTTGGAAATGTGCATCACAAGTGGGAAGCTATTATCATATGTGGTGGTCATGTGGAGTAGCGAAACAATATTGGAAAAGAGTGCATGTAATGTTGGAACAAATATTGCTCTATAAAGTGCCATTAACCCCAGAACTGTTTTTATTGAGTATGATACCTGAAAATATAGATAAGTCAAAGAATTATATAGTTATATACATAGTTACGGCAGCTAGAATTTTATATGCTAAAAACTGGAAAAGATTGACGGTACCGAAACAAGAAGATCTTATTGAAAAGATATGGGAAATAGCCGAAATGGACATTTTATCAGAAGTCATGAAGGACTATCCCTTGCAAAAGGCAACAGAAAGATGGGATCTATTTAACAAGTGGACAGAATCAACAGGCAGCTTGTGAACAGTACATATTGAAAGGAGAACTGAATCTAGAAGGCAGAAAAGAGTAAATAGAATAATTTAAAATCTTGATATGGCAATAGGTACAGAATGGATGAAAGTATGTTATTGTCTCCCCTCTTCCTCATCAATCCCAATTCCCTTTTCCTTTCTGTTATCCCTTATAAAAAATAAAAAGTACTCCCTCTGGGAACAGCGAGAAAAAAAAAAGAAATGCATTGAAAACCGGATAATCCGTTCCAATGGGAACGAATTGCCATCCTTAAGCGAAAATCGCCATAGGAAACATCGCTAAGTGAAACGCGGTTCCCCAATTGAAATGCATTGAAACCTGTCCAATGCATCTCAATGGGGGGGGGGGACAACAACAAATTAAAAAAGAGTCAGAACAAAGTCAAATTTGGTTAACAAAGGGTTTATTAAGTGCACTTTATTGTTTGAAACATTTTAAACAGTAAACTTTAACTTAAAAACATTTTAAAAACAGCAAACATGAGGCTGTTTAAAGCATCGTTATGCTAATCAGGTGACCCAAAATTTAATTGTTATGCAAAGCATGGTCCCAACCATCACTAAGCGAAAATCGCCCATAGGGACCATCGTTAAACGAAGCGCAAAAAGGCTCAGAAAAAGTCATCGCTAAGCAATTTCATCGTTAAATTGAGCAATTGCTAAGCGAGGCATCACTGCATTTGTTATCTATTTTCAACTCTCTGTACATTTCAAGTGCCCAACCATTACAGTGCACCTAGTCCATATTATCAACGTGTTTACTCTGCTAGATATCCCATGTATTACAATCTTTAAATGCTCATATGACATAAAACTTCTAAAAAACCATCAATTTCACCAAAAATACCGAGAACAACAAACATTTTGTTAAACACTCATTGCAAACGACCCCTACCCTGTATTTTCGAGTAACAGGACACCCAACCCGAGCCAACTCTAACACAACAAGCAATATAAGCAATAGCCCCACCCCCAAGAAAAAAAGACAGACACCCCAGCTGAGTACAACATAGAAATTCCACCATAGCCAGAGTCTAATATACAAGCCAACTCACCCCACACCCCAGTTAAATCTAAATAATTTCCCCACCCATGCAACGTACTGACACTCCTCCAGCAGATCTTTCCAGAAGACATCAAGGCCCTTTTCCAACACTGCCTAACAACCACCTACTTTCAGTAGGATAACAAGTTCTATGAACAGACAGATGAAGTGGCCATGGGGAGCCCCCTCAGCCCAGTTATAGCAAACTCCTACAGTGGTACCTCGACTTACAAACTTAATCCGTATTGGAACGACATTCGTACATCAAAAAGTTCGTAACTCGAAGTACCATTTCCCATTGAAATGCATGGGAATGGAATTAATCCATTCCAGCATTTCAAAAGGCAAAAAAGCAGGGGGAAAGGGCTGGAAAATTGAATTTCCAGGCCTTTCTCCCTGCCTTTTTGGCTTTGGAGGTCTCAAAGGGCTTCCTCCGATCTCAGGGGGAAAGCCCTTTGAGAACAAGGTCAAGGCTCTGTTTCCAAATCAATGCCTTTTTTTTTTTTTTTTTTGGCCTACGGGGCTGTTCATAAATGGCTCCCTGCAAAAAGGCAGGGAGAAAGGGCTGGAAATTCGAATTTCCAGCCCTTTCTCCATGCATTTTTGCCTTCGGAGCTCTCAAAGGGCTTTCTGCCCAACATCGGAGGAAGCCCTTTGAGAGCTCTGAAGGCGCAGATCATGGCGGCAGGGACCCCCAGGGAGGTCTCCCATGGTGGCGGGCAAGCCCTGGGATACCTCCCTCGTGGTACCTGCCGCCGTGATCGGTAGCTTCGGAACTCTCAAAGGGCTTTCCCCCGACATCGGAGAAAGCTGTGTGAGAGCTCTGAAGGCAAAAAGGCAGGGAGAAAGGGCAGGAAATTCGAAGTTCCAGCCCTTTCTCCCTGCCTTTTTGCAGGGAGCCATTTACGAACCGCTCCGTTAGCAAAAAAAAAAAAAAAGGCATTGACTTGCGAACAGAGCCTTGACCTTGTTCCTAGGTCGAGCTCTGTTTGCAAGTCGATGCCAATTTTTGCCAACGGAGCTGTTCGTAAATCGAAAAATCCGTATCTAGGGCCGTTCAGAAGTTGAGGGTTGACCGTACATGGAACATTTCAAAAAGCAGGCCCTGGCTTCGGCACCCTTCACACCCACAGTCTGGTTCCGATACGTGGATGACACCTTCGCAATTTGGAACCATGGTGAAGAAAAACTGGAAGAATTTCAAAACTGTCTTAACAGCATCCACCCAATTATACAATTCACCATGGAAAAAGAAACAGAGGGCCAGCTCCCTTTCTTAGATGTTGTGGTCATACGCAAAACTGGCCTCCTATTGGGACACAAGGTCTACAGAAAACCCACACACCGAGACCGGTACCTACACAAACACTCCAACCACCACCCACGACAAAAAAGAGGCATAATCAAAACTCTGGTAGACCGTGCAAATGGGAACTGTGAAGCTCCATTTCTCAGCACCGAACTCAACCATCTGAACTGGGCCCTACAGGCGAATGGCTATTCCAAGAATGAAACCAAGAAAACAACACCAAACTGAAGAGGAAAAACAGGCACCCACAAATAAAGTATTTCTGCCTTACATCAAAGGGGTAATGGACCGCATGGGGAAACTTTTGAAAAAACACAGCCTACAAACAGTATTCAGACCCACCACAAATATTACAGTCAGCAAAGGACAAAAGGAAGCCCCTCACCACTGCAGGAATATACCGGATACCTTGCAGTTGTGGACAGGTATACAGTGGTGCATCGCAAGACAGGCGTTCCGTTTAACGACAAATCCACATTACGACGAGGTTTTTGTGATCACAACAGCGATCGCAAAACAACATTTTAATGTGGGAATTTTGCTGCATGATGATCGGTTCCCTGTTTTGGGAACCGATTTCCGCTTCCCAACGATCAGCTGATCGTCGGGTTTTCAAAATGGCCGTCGGATGCTCAGAATGGCTCCCTGCTGTGTTTAGGAGCCATTTTTCGCTGCACAGACACCTGAAAATGGCCGCCCCTATGGAGGATCTTCGCTGGACAGTGAGTTCTTAGCCAATTGGAACGCATTAAACAGGTTTTAATGTGTTTCAATGGCTTTTTTATTTTCGCTTAACGACATTTTCGTTCTACAGCGATTTTGCTGGAACGAATTAACGTAATGCGAGGCACCACTGTATATTGGAACCACAAAACACAGCTTTCACACCAGAATCAAACAACATGAGAGACACTGCAAACTAAAACAACCGGAAAAATCAGCAGTAGCTGAACATTCCCTAAAACAAACTGGGCATGAAATTCTATTTCAAAACACTGGACTACTGGACAACACCAGCAAGCTTTATGTTAGACTGCACAGGGAAGCCACTGAAATCCATAAGCACCAGCAGAGCTTCAACAAAGAAGAGGAAAGTCGATAAAACTTAATAAGGCTTGGCTCCCAGCACTGGAAAATACAGCCTGCAAAAGGTCAACCAACTCTACCCAGCCACGAGAGCCAGGGGTCATTGCACAAAAAAAGACCAGCTAAAGATACCCATCAATCACAGTGACAGATAATCTCTCCCTCTTATCATAACAATACATCCACAACAAAAACACGCTGATCACCATCATCAACCTATCTCCTGAATAGGACAAAAAGCTGTTCCCACAGCTATAAATGCTCAACTATCCAGCAAACAGCAACAGAGCATGGACTGAGTTCCTACTCCAGTCCTCTGAAGATGCCAGCCACAGAGTCTGGCGAAACGTCAGGAACAACAACCTTCAAAACACGGTCAAAGAGCCTGAAAAACCCACTACAACCACATATAGATATCGTTTCCTCTTCTTTTTACTTTAAAATACTGATTTTTCTTGATTGCAAAAGCATTGACACTCTGATGTATAACTGGATTGATAAGGATGCAGGAAAAGAATCTACAAATTTATTTTTTCTTGAATAACTATATTAAGATATATTGTTAGCAACTCTGGACTTTCATCTATATAGGTAATAGATAAGCATATATAATTCTTAAACTTGAAATGTTTCATGTTAAATATAATAATAGAAAATACTTAGTGAAAGATAAATATAGGTGTAAGATTATACTTCAGATAATGTATGTATGTTAATTATTATAAATCAGGAAGGTGTTTACTAAACTTAATAGTTGAAGCATTGATACAAAATATACATACACATACACACATACATACACACACACACACACATATTAAAAAACTTTTATTACATCACAAACAGACATAAAAAACAAACAAAAACCTATATGCGGGAAGGTGCTTTCCATACAATCATATCCAATATATAGTCTGACTACATAAACCATATTGCCCTACTAAGATATTTAAACCATATTATATATACACACACACATATTAAAAACTTTTCTTACATCACAAACAGACATAAAAAACAAACAAAAACCTATATGCGGGAAGGTGTTTTCCATACAATCATATCCAATATATAGTCTGACTACATAAACCATATTGCCCTACTAAGATATTTAAACCATATTATATACTGTATACACACACACATATTAAAAACTTTTATTACATCACAAACAGACATACAAAATAAACAAAAACATATATGCGGGAAGGTGTTTTCCATACAATCATATCCAATATATAGTCTGACTACATAAACCATATTGCCCTATTAAGATATTTAAACCATATTATATTCTCTGTTTTAGAATATAATATGGTTTAAATATCTTGGTAGGTAAATATGGTTTATGTAGTCAGACTACATATTGGATACAGTGGTGCCTCGCATTGCGACGTTAATTCGTTCCAGCGAAATCGCTGCAAAACGAAAACGTCGCTATGCGATATTAAAAAGCCCATAGAAATGCATTAAAACGCGATTAATGCGTTCCTATGGGCTTAAAACGCACCGTTCAGCGAAGGTCCTCCATAGCGCGGCCATTTTTGGTGGCTGTAGAGCGAGGAATCCATCCCAGAAAACAGCGGGCGGCCATTTTGTTTACTCAGCGGCCATTTTGATACTGCCAATCAGCTGTTAAAAAAATCACCGCTTTGCGATGATCGGTGCCCGAAGCAGGGAACCGATCAGCGCAAAGTGAAATTCCCCCATAGGGAACATCACAAAGCAATCTCTTTTGCAACTGCAAAAAATGTGTTGCAAAGTGATTTCATCGCTAATCAGAGCGATTGCTATGCGAGGCACCACTGTATGATTGTATGGAAAACACCCCCGCACATATATATATGTTTTTGTTTGTTTTGTGTGTCTGTTTGTGATGTCATAAAAGTTATTTTTTTAAAAAAAAAAAAAGTTAGATCCTGCCTTTCAGACTGTCCCCTCCTATCAGACCTGCCCTCTGGAACGATGGAAAGATTGATAAAAGCCATTGCCGAGATGCCCTCCTCTGCAGCTCCAAAGACTCCGAAGACAACTTTCCAAACAAATTGCTGTTGATTGTGAAAAATTGCCTCTTACCTCTTTCAGCATCTCTTCGGTCAACAGAGGGACCAGCAGCTTCGTCTTGCTCTCTCCAGCTGTTCGGAGGAGATCTTGGGCAGCCACATCAGCATCTTCCAGGCCCTGCAGCTGGATGCTAACCTGATGCTGAAGCTCTGAAAGGGAGAACATGGGATCGGTGGTTACCAATAAGAGAGTTGTAAGCCGCCCAGAGACCTCTGGGTAATGTGGGCGGCATATAAATAAATAAATAAATAAATAAATAAATAAATAAATAAATAAATAAATAAATAAATAAATAAATAAATAAATAAATAAATAAATAAATAAATAAATAAATAAATAAGAGGCGCAAGGAACAGAGTCTGGCAAATCTGTCCTAAGATGGTGGGCTTGGAAGGGCTGATGAGACCATCCAATCCAACCCCCTGCTGGACCTGGAAGCCAAGCCCTGGGAGGATAGACTGAAAGAACCCCCTCCCTCCCGCCCTCCTTCCGCCCCCCCACCTACCTTTTTTTAAGTGGCCCTCCATATTGGACCACTTTGGCCCCAGAGGGGCCCTGGCTGCCAGATGGATAGGATATATCAATAATTAAACTAATAATAATAATGATAATGATATTGATAATAATAATGATGATAATAATGATGATAATAATATTGATAATAATAATAATCAGAATAATAGTAATCAGAATAATAATAATCAGAATAATAATAATAATCAGAATAATGATAATAATAAGAATGATAAGAATAACAATAATTTGAGTGAACTAAGCAAAAAAAAATGGTTCTTTGCTCAGGACCGCATTCACTCTGAGGGAAAATTTTGAGGGGGGGACAGAGGGCTTGTCTTTCCTCTATGACATGTCTTGATGACCCGAGCTGGCCAAGGGGGGCAAGGCTGCTGGCCTGCAGGCTGCTTTCATCATCCTTAAAACCATTATGATCTGGCCTGTTTACTGCCCCCTGTTTACCACAACATCCCATCCCAGGAAGCCCTCTGGGACGCGTGAGGAAGCCCCAAGCGGCTTTTGCCTCTCAGGGAACCAGACCCGGGAGGCCAAGTCGGCTTCCATCGTTCCAGGATGTCCTCTCAGCAGAAGAGGCTGCCCGGCCCTTTCCTGACTTATATGTGGGTGTGAGGTCTGCTCCTGGTCCTCTAAATAAAACCCACGGTGGTCCCAGCCAAGCATTTCTAGTCCTTCTCTAAGGGTGTGACTCCTCTGGAGAGCTGAACAATTCAGCATGGCTGGGGTTTGATTCACAACCCGTCTTGTGTCTCAAACCGCCATCGGTGCTCACACGGGGGATGTGGTTTGGTTCAAGCTTTCACACTCTTCATCCTTCCTGCAACACAAGGAGCCTTCCCGTGCCCAGCTCCATCTCTTCCTCTGGTCCTGCCTCTTGGCTGCTACTCCTTCCTGGGCCTGCCTCTGCCAATTCTTTCCTGGCTGGCAGCCCCGAGGGCTCTCCGACTCCAGGGCGAAGGGGATATGGGGGGGGAGGTGCACCCAAGAACCCAGGAGAAGGTTGCCTCCCTGGGGACGCCCAGGCAGCACAGGGAGAACTCCAACAGATGAGTCCCAGAAATCCCCTAAATGGAGCACAACGCGGATACGTGTGGCCAGAAAAGAGTCCCAGGGCAGGGTGGGGGGTGGGTGCTGGAGGGTGGGGGAAGCGTTGCAAGTGTCCCCCTGATACGGTTCTAGAGGAGCCAGGGAGGGGGTACGTGCCCCAAAGAAACACGCCAGGTCTTGTTTGCAGACAAGTGGGGTAGAACTTCCCAGGTTCAGCCCAGGAACCTGTCCGGGGATCCTCCCCCCCAGTCAAGCCTGAGACAACTACATTTCTGAAAAAGCTTTTTATAGAAAAAGAATATGATGGAAAGGTCCTTCCTCGTTCCAGAATACAAAATATCAAAGGTCTGAACAGTCATGTTGCAAAGCATGCCACGATTCACAACTGAGAAAGAACCCCGATAGAATCACACACACCCCCAATCCGTTACTTCTCTTCCTTGCTCTTAAGTAAGGCGTGCAGGACTGACCTCATCTCTGGGGACATTAACTAGTTTAAACTAAATTGAAACCTGATGTCACCAGAAAAGCATCATCCCTGCCTGGGATACTTGAAAAGAAGGGAAAGGGGGAATAGATGGGTGGCGGGACTGATTTGGGAGTTCACCGTTGTCACGTTCCCGCGTGGCCCCTGGTTGTTCCACCAAGCGAAGGGCTCGCACTATGTGTCATTCAGCTGCCACTGGTTGATGACATCAACACTGTTTATCTTTCAGAACCAAGCAGACATTGTTTATTGTTACAGATGATGACAGTACAAGCAGAGTTGTTAACTCTTAACCAAACTTCCTCCTTCCTCCTCCTCCTCCTCCTCAACCACCACTCTCCCTCACCCAGATTCCAGCATCATCAAAACTCTATTCTCTCCCTCTCTTCCTCCTGCAGAGACTCTGGTGACTCCACCTCTAGAACACTCTCATTGGTCCATGCAGATATATCTCATTAATATTCATTATCTGGGCGGATGCCACTACCATTCATGCTGGTTGCAACGCTTGCCCAGAAAGCTTGGAGGGTCTCATCCGGCCATGGGGACACATGT
This sequence comes from Pogona vitticeps, assembly GCF_051106095.1. Taxonomy (NCBI): domain Eukaryota; kingdom Metazoa; phylum Chordata; class Lepidosauria; order Squamata; family Agamidae; genus Pogona; species Pogona vitticeps. The sequence continues at coordinate 11,030,340 of NC_135794.1, read as the reverse complement.
CTTAGTGACCTGCTGGCTAGAGCAGGGGTCCCCAACCTTTTTCACCCCACGGACCTGCTGGGGAAGGCGAGGCACCCCCGCACCCATCTGCATGTGTGAATAAGTGCATGCGCTCTCTCTCAAGAGCGTGAGCACGCATGTGCGAGCAGCGTGCCACTGTATGCGCCTGCGCAAAGCATGGGGGTGCTCGTGCGCATGCAGAAATGGCGATGCAGCACTCGCACGTGGCACAGGGGCGCTCATGTGCATGTACAGTGCAGTGCTCACATGGGGTGTGGGGGCACTTGTGCACATGCACAAGCAGTGGTGCAGTGCTTGCATGGGGTGCAGGGGCGCTCATGGATATGCGCAAATGCGGTGCATCACTTGCATGGGGCGCAGGGGTCATGCGCCTTTTTCTTGGGCCTACCACCTTTGCAGGTGCATCTGATGGAGACAGAGGAAAAGGTCTTCTCTGTTGCTTGTCCCAGACTTTGGAACTCCCTCCCACTTGAGGCTAGGCAGGCCCCATCTTTGCTGTCCTCCTAGAAGCGAGCCAAGGCCTTTCTCTTCAGTCAAACTTTTCCTCCCTTGCTGGCTGCCCAAGTGGGATTTTGAAACGGATGGTTGTGCCTTTCTGTTATCAGTGTGTTTTTGAGGTGGCTTTTGTTGACCTTGTAGTGTGTGCTGTTTGATCCTTTTTAGCATTCGTATACCTTTTGGTTTTAGTTTTAAATATTATATTTTAATGATGTGAGCCACCTTGGGTCCTTTTGAAGGAGAAAAGCATGGTAAAATATTTTAAAGAAAATAAAATAACAACAGAGGTCTACATGCCAGCTTGAAAAAGGAAAAGTTCCCAGTGACGGGGGGGGGGGGAAGCTACTTTGGGAGCAGAAAAGACAGGAACTAATTGCAAGCAGGGTTTGTATCATGTGGTCAGTCAAAGACTTGACATTCACCTCTTTTAGAAGCAGTGCAAACCAGGTAGCCTAGGTATGGTTCTGTTAATGCATCCTGGCGCTAGCCTTCTTCCCCGTTTTCATTACACTCATTGACAGCTGAACATAACAGAGATATTTTCATATGTACCAGTGTTACCCTGGGGATCTCCCACTGGAGCTTTGGCCACGCGTCGTATTATTTTGTTCCAAAATACAGAGCTGAGTCTTGATCTGTTATCAAGAAAAAAGAGAGAAAAAATTCACAATCTTCAGAACAGGGTGTGATGATCTGAAGGAGAGTGGGATTTGTAGTCAAAGAAAATGTAGACTGTTACGTTCAAAGTGACATGATTTTAAAGTCTCGGAATGTGTTAGGCTGTGAGACTGTTTTTCAGATCCACTGACTGTCCTCTAAAGCCCACCGTGGTCCCAGCCGACCCACAGCTTGATCTTTCTGTGACACAGAGAGACATTGTGCACCTGCTCAGAGGTCTGAAACTGTGGAGGCAAATGAGGCTCAAGAGCTGGCATCAGGCAGTCACTCCTATTTTTCCAGTCATTGGAGCTCCATTGTGCCTTCAAACTAAACTAGCAAAGACAGGCAGACACACAATATTTACTTATTTCATTTATTTAAAATGTTTTCACCGCCCTTTCCTCCTAAAAAAGGAACCAAGGCGCCTTATATCATTGAAACAGAGGATGAAAGCTAAAAACAGGGAAGCTCTCCCGGTTGCATTCCTGCCTGCAAGGCACTCGGGTGTCAACACAGCAAGGGCTGTGGGGAGAGAATGTGGAGCAAGGAGGCCTAGAACTGGGGGGGGGGGGCGATCGGCAGCCATGGATACGGTTGCCATGGTTTCCAGATGACGCTTCAGCCATAACGTCATTTGGCTCCAGGCCCCGCCCACGCCGCCTGCTCTCCCCGCCCGCAACTGTGCCTTCGGAATCGGGCGAGCGCGCTCGACGTCATCGCCGCGCGACGGGAACGCCTGAGGGAGGAGGAGGAGGAGGCGGGCGGAGGGGCGATGAGGGGCTGGTTGTGGAGGCTCGGGCGGGACGGCTGGGGGCGGGCTCACGGGACGGCGGCGGCCGGGGAGCTGCCCAGGAGGCGAGCGGGGCCGCCCTGGAGGGTCCTTTTCTTCGGCACCGACGACTTCTCCCTAGAGACACTCCGCGCCCTCCAGGCCGCTCGGTGTGTCCTGTGGCCCAGGGGTAGAAAGGGGAAGCGGGGGGTGGGGGGTGGGGGTCAGAGGTCAAGCGGAAGTTGGGTTGAAGGGTGGCTGAGCGGGGGGGGGGAGGCAGGGGGAGAAAGCCCCGGGAAGCAGACGCGTGGGCTGGGCGAGGGTCGTGGACAGCAGGCGGGTTCCCATCCATCCCTGTGTGGAACTGAGGGGCTCAGGGGCTGGAGGTTCCCTCGGGTGGTGCAAGGCTTCGTGGGCCGGACCAGGACCCAGCAGGCTTGGCTTCAGATCCCTCCAGGGCCGTTAAAACTCACTGGAGGAGGGGGGAGAGTGGCATTGGTAAAATCCCTCCTTCGGTATCTCCCTTCCCTGGAAAGCCCCTCTAGAGTCGCTCTGCACAGGTTCCAACTTGACAGCCTCAGCAGGGACTTTTCCCGAGACCCTCAGGATCTATTCATTTATTTATCTATCTAATGACTACACTGGCATGAGAAAAACCTCCAAGCGGCTTCTCTCCCTCTCTGTATGTATGACGGAAAACAGTTTTAAAAGCCATCTGAAATAGCAAATGAAAAGCACATCTACAGCAAATGTAGAAATTGTGCAAAGAACTTAATAATTGTATTTTTGAAGGCTTTCACAGCCAGGATCCGATGGTTCTCTTAGGCTTTTCGGGTTGTTTGGCTGTGTTCTTAAGGTTGTTCTTCCTAACATTTCACCAGTGTCTGTGGCCGGTGTCTTCAGAGGACAGGAGTCGGAACTCTTGTTTGCGCTCTGGGCTTAATAATTACTGGACAAAGTATGCGATCAAGTGCACATACTTTGTCCAGTAATGGAGGCTCTTGAAGGACTAAAGGCTTGTAGTGTGTAATTTAACCATATGGCAATAAGTCTGCAGAAAGCCATCATAGATGATTTACAAGATACAGAATAATGGGGATCCAGAGTGTTTGGGAGTAGAAGTATGAATAAAAAGACTAGTTCAGCAGCAGAGCATATCCTTTGTGCACAAATGACAGGCTCACTCCTTGTAATCTCTGGTGACTTCTTTGTGACCAAGACTTTAAGAGATGTGAGGCAAGCTTGAGCAGACTTTTCAGTGCGAGAGCCTCATTCTGTTTCAAAAGCAATCTCAGGGTGTTTTTATTTTGATGGTGGGTGGCGTCAAAGGATCAACCAGCATTTGAACTTACTATATCTTTAACAAAGCCTTAGAGGTTCAATCTTTTTTGGAATTGAGGAAGAAGAACACTGTGCAAAGGTTGGGAAATCACCAAACATTGATCTTACAGGGAAAGGACATAAGGAGAGACAACCAGTTTTAGCCCCAGGAGTTAAGTTTTCCCTCCCCTAGAGTAGACAGTACTGGCTTAGATGAGCAGATATCTGACTTGGTATAAAGCAGTTTTCTTGTGGGGTTTAGATCTTGGTGTGGTAGTAACTTAGCAGTGTCAAATCTTCCATTTGACCTCTTTTTTTAAAACGTCCTGTTGCAGGGAGCCCAGACCGAATGCTCTTGTAGACCATCTGGAGGTGGTGACTGTACAGCCCCAGCTGCCAAAAGGACTGCCTGTCAAGAACTATGCAGAGCAGTCTCAACTCCCTGTCCACTTCTGGCCAGATGTTGCCTCGTGCAAGCACTTTGACATCGGTGTGGTGGCATCATTTGGCCATCTGCTCCATGAGGACCTCATCTTGAAGTTCCCATAGTAAGACTGTGGTCTTGGAGCATGCTCAGTGTGATCTACATAATTCAGAGTATTTGGCTAATATATAAGTGGAAGGTCACTGACCACTGGGGAGGGATGCTGCGTGGGATGAAGTTACTGGTGCCTGAAGTAGAGCCTGCTAGAACTATTCCCTGAAGTATTCAGCTTATTATTAATCTCTCACAAGGTGAACAAAATGGGGGATCTTTATTACTGTGTTAAATCATTTCTATCTTACAATTTCAGTTTTATGTAACAATTTAAAAAAAATTCAGATTGTTTTCTTGTTCCACTTCCCTTATCCTTCAGTTCTCTGCTTCTCTACTGTCTACAGTTTATAAGGTTAATTGTCAGAATGCCAGCCTTGGGGGGGGGGAATTATTTTTAAATCAAATTGATTTAAATCACAATTAAAACATTTTAAAGTGGATTTTTTTTAAAAAAAATACAGTAAATAATAAAAAAATACAGTAAATAATAAAAAAACCCCACAATGTTTTAAATATAAAGCATGATTTAAATTGTGATTTAAGTCAAATGCACCCCCCTGATGGCAACATACATTTGTACATAAAGTGGAAAAGGGACCATAATTGAGCAGTATATATTTGCAACAACTTTACTGAATGTTAAGATGCCTATTTAAAAAGGGGTTGTCCTATCTGGAAAAAAAACCAACTTGGCGGCTGATGATATTAACAACTATCGTCCAGTTGCCAATATCCCCTTTATTGGCAAGCTGGTAGACAGAGTGGTGGCCAACCAGCTTCATGCTCTCCTGGAGGAGACTGGTGCCCTTGATCCATTCCAGTCTGTGTTCAGGCCGCATCGTGGCACGGAGACAGCATTGGTCACCCTGCAAGATGACCTCTTGAGGGAGGCCAATGGGGCAAAGTGTCCTTGCTGGTTCTCCTCGACCTCTCAGTGGCCTTTGATACCACTGATACCACCTTTGATACCCCAGGTACCCTCCTGGGGAGGCTCTCGGGGTTGGGGGTTGATGCTCAGGCTTTGGCCTGGCTCAGATCCTTCCTGGAGGACTGTCCTCAGAGAGTTCAGCTTGCGGAGATGTTGTCCGCTCCGTTGGCTCTCCGTTGTGGAGTCCCGCAGGGGTCAGTCATCTCCCCAATGGTCTTTAATATCGATAGGAGGCCGCTGGGGGATGTCATCAGGAGTTTGGAGCTTTGTGTCACCAATACGCAGATGACACCCAGCTCTATCTCCACTTCCATCCTTCTGCAGTGGATGCTGTCCCGTCCCTTGCGTGCTGTCTGGATGCGGTGCCGGGATGGATGAGGGAAAACAGACTGAGACTGAACCCGGAGAAGATGGAAATCCTGTGGGTGGGGGCCTCTGTTCTCTGGGTGCCTCCTTATCTTTTTTTTTGGGGGGGGACACTGTTTCCATGAAAGATGAGGTTCATAGCTTGGGCGTGATTTTGGACCCATCGCTATCAGTGACATCTCAAATAGTGTCTGTGGTCCGGTCATCTTATTTCCACCTAAAGCTGATCACCCAGCTACGTCCTTACCTTGACACCAGGTCCCTCACCATGCTGGTCCATGTGCTGGTAATCTCGAGATTAGACTATTGTAATGTCCTCTATGTGGGGCTGCCCTTGGAACTGCTACAGAGACTGCAATGGGTCCAGAATGCGGTGTTGAGACTTCTGAGTGGGGTTAGAAAATGTCAACATATATCCCCCACCCTGGCCGCCTTACACTGGCTACCTGTTCGCTTCCGTACCAGTTTCAAGGGGACGGTACTAACCTATAAGGCCCTAAATGGTTTGGAAGCTCAATATCTGGCCGAGCGCCTCCTTCCGGTTAGGTCTGTCCATCCTATACGATCATTGCAGGCAGGGCGGCTGAGAGGCCTGACCCCGAGAGAGGCCTGGAAAACAACCACCGGAAATCTGGCCTTTTTAACGGAACCTTCGCAACTATGGAACTCTCTTCTGCCCGCAGTCCGCCTTCCCCCTTCGCTGGGCACATTCAGAAAGCTATTAAACACCTCATTATTTAAACAGGCCTTCCCTGAACTAACTATACTGTGATACAGTAGTGTGCAATAATATAACTTCTATCATACTGCCATGTTCCATGTTTTTATTTTTCTCTACATTTAATTGTGTTTATTGTATTATAATTTTGTATTGTATATTAATGCTGCTATTTGCTATTTTGTTACTCTGCTGTTTTTTGTTATTCGTTGTCAACTGCCCAGAGTGGCCTTGGCTGCCAGATGGGTGGTATACAAATCAAATAAATAAATAAATTGGTCACTAAGTGCTTATGCATATTATAGAATTAGTATTCTCTTCTGATTTCCAAATTTCTTCTAAATTTCTGATTCAGTGGCGTATTGAATGTCCATCCCAGCTGTCTTCCGAGATGGCGTGGTCCCGCACCAATCATCCACACAGTACTCCATGGAGATACAGTTACTGGGGTGACAATAATGCAGATTAGGCCAAAGAGGTATAAATGCTATTTTATCTAATGGAATAACATGTCAAAACCTATTTTTTGTCAACTCTGAAAATTTTGTGGGTGCTGAGTGATCTTCCCATCTGTTAAAACTACATTGTGCCATTACAAATGCTTTTCTCTTTTTTATGTATTCAAAGGTTAGGATTATGCAGCTTGATTCTATATTTTTGTGCTGTCTGGAGCTTATTAAAAAAGACAATGGCTACTTAATAATAAGTACTAAGAACTTAGTTTGTTTTTGTCAGTGTTTTTGGAGCCAAAGTGACAGAATAAGGAGAGCCCCAAGAATGCAAAACATTTTTCAGAAATGACAAGTGGAAGCAGGGTCAAAAAGAACTTGTTTAGGAGGTATATCCTACAGTGGGCATTGAATTAAGACTAGGGGTGGGAGAATGAGAGGAGAGGTTCGAATGGCATTGGTCGTCTGGAACCTAAAGCAAAACTTTCACACTACAAAAATGTTGTAGCAGGTTTCATGTGACCTCTTAAAACCATTGAGCAGTATGTTTTATGTAGAGATGTAGAAGTATGTAGAGATGTTCAGCCAAAACTGCCTTAGTTCATGTTTGTGCTGGTATCTCTGTACTGCAGTTTTTAAATAGATTATTTATTTATTTATTTAACTGATATGCCACCCACTCTAACCAAAGTAGAGTAGTATATCTACTATCTAGATTTTATAGAATAGTGGCACTTAAAGCAGCTCTGACTGAGGGCGACCTTGTAAGATCAAACACTGAAGGCTTGTTTCTTGCAGGGATGTGTATCAATAATTTTCTGACAGCTTCTTGTCCTCCCATTGATTTACAAACTCTCATGAGCTCTTACTCTTTGTTTAAAAACCATAACTCCAAGTTAAAAGTAAAAACGTAATGCTATGTGTTATGTCCATAGGTTTGATGTAGGTCCCATAATTAAACAGGAAACCATTCCAGTTCCACCCAACTGCACGGCAAAAGAATTGGAGTCAGTGTTATCCAAACTGGGTGCAGACATGGTAAGTTAACATGGCCCTTCTTCAAAGTGGGTTTTGCAACAAGAAATGGTAGTGAAGGTTTTATGTATCAGTGAACCAAACAAGAAGAACTTCATCATCCGATGGATGAAGCATTAATTTTTAGACAGATGAAACAATAAAAATGGAGAAACATGCTTCCCTGGTTTAGAAATTTGAATAAATATGATCACATTCGTTGGAGTCTATCTTTTGTAATATATGCTTTGGATTTTGTTTTCTCAGCTCATTGCTGTTCTAGAACACTTAGCCGAAAGTTTAAGGAACAAGAGAGAGCAGCCAAAGGAAGGAACAACAGCTGGTATGTTTGGAGTATTTCTTGAATGAAGTCAGTATTGCCTAATACAAGGGTCCCCAAGACCCGGGCCACAGGCCAGTCCCAGTCCGTGGCCTTGGAAGGACTGGGCCACTGGGACAGATGAGTGGCGAGCAGGAGGTGAGCGGTGAGCGAAGCTCCGCCTCCTGTCAGCGTGCTCCTATCAGGTTCTGAGCTGCTGCTGATCTAACAGGAGGTGGAGCTTCGCTCCCCTCCTGTTGCTGCAAGATCTGCTGGGCCTGTGGCATTAGAGTCTAATGTAGAAGTCTGCACTCCTATTAGATTTTAAGCTGCTGCTGATCTAACAGGAGGTGGAGCTTCAATTGCATTTCACCTCCTGCTCACCACTCATCTTGTCCTGGTATAATACATGTAATGGGCTTGATTCAAAGCTGTTTTCCAGCAACCTACTGCATAACAAATACCCTCCCCCAGACCTTGGGAGAATGGTCTTCAACTAAACCTGTCCCTGGTGTCAGAAAGGCTGGAAATCACTGGTGTAATAGACTGGTTCAATTCCCTTCTTAATTTACTATTATTTTATTAGTTAGGGTTCTTCTACAAGGTGTTTGAAATAAGTCAATTAGTTTTTCACCAGGAATCTTTTCTCTCCCCCCCCCCCCATTTAGGAAAGTTAGGAGCAGCAGCTGATTCTTCTAATGAATCACCGTAGAGCATCAGGATTTCTGGGTGGGTGGCAGTGGTGGGATTCAGCAGGCCAACAAACGCTTCTGCAGAACCAATAATACATTAGCTACCGGTTCTGTAGAACTAGCGCGAACCTGCTGAATCCCACCATTGGTGGGTTGGGAGCCCAAGAGGTGAGTATGGTGGCATTCTTTTAAGATGAGGAAGGATTATGACATTACCGTACACTGTAGTAAATTAATACTAGTGATGCAATTATCTGAATGGTGGCTTTATTTAGAAGAGATGTCCAAATATTTAAAGAGCTAAGGTGTAAAATGAGGTCTGTTGACTCCTGCATTTGCTTTTATCTTAAAGCTCCTAAAGTTACTGCTGCTATGAGCTGCATTCAATGGGAAGAGCAGGCCCCTGAGCAAATACTAAGGATGCACTGTTCCTTGGGAACATTGGTAAGAACAGTCTTGCAAATCGGTTTACAAAAATTACTCACTTCCAACATTTACTTTGCTGTGCCTTCAAAAGAACACAGAGTAACATTCCGCCTAGAGTGGTCCATCGGTTCAGATAGGTGGGGTATAAATCAAATAAATAATAATAATAATAATAACATTCAAGAAAAGCAACAAAAATTACTACTATAGTAGCATAGTTGAAGCTTCTGGTCCACCCTCAAATAGAAAGTGACCAAAAACCAAACATAAATTGTGTGCCTTTTCCCCAACATAACTTTGTAGAGCTTGGCAGGTGAAATATGTGTTATTTTTGTTAGCCTTAGATTTCGCTTCATGTATTAAACATTCCAGTGACACACTCCTCTTTCTTGGTGCTGATACATTTAATTGCAGGCCAGAGAAGCTGGTGGTGGATAAAGCCAGTTATTGAGTAGAGTGCTATGTGAAGTATTGGTGGTTTTGCGGCCCTAGACTAACAAGACTGCTCTGCTCCTATGCCTGGAGACCTCCTCCAGGCTGAGCGGACATCCTGTTGATTTTACACATGCCATGCCTCTGCTGAAACACCATCAGGGGAAAGGAGGAATTGGTTCTTTTCTCTACTGGTAACTGAGCATGGCACCTTCCCAGAGGAGGCAGGCTTGGTCTGTCAAGAGTACATGCTTTGCATGCAGTTGTCCCACGTTAAGTCCTTGGTAGGCCTGGGGAACTGAATGTCTGAACTCCCTAGAGAACCATTTCCAGTCATTGCAACTCTGGGCCAGGTGGAGTCGTGGTCTGGCTCAATGTAAGACAGTTCCTTAGAATTCCTGTAAAGCAGCAAGTACTGTAACTCTGAATTTCTCCCATATAAGTCAGGCAAAAAACAAAAGAGAAATAAAAAGTAAGAAAACTCTTGTGGCACCTTAAAGACTAACTGCTATATTTCAGTGTAAGCTTTCATGGACAACACCACTTCCTGAGACACAAGATGCCTCGTGTTAATATATGCTGTGCCTAGATATTTTATTGTGCTGTATCTTTTCAGATGCCCCTGCGAACACTGTGGATGGGCAGTGTGGTAAAGCTCCTGGATCTTGCAGAAGTGGAGACATTGCCTGATTTTATTGGTTCGTAAATGAATCATTTAATATTCCCATTTGTAAAACGCTGGGGAATAAAGGTTAAATGACACTGCAGGGCATTCTATGAAGTAGAGCTTATATTTCTTTTGTTGCCCATAATTTGTTTCCTGCAAGTGTTTTTACTACTGTTTCGGTATCCAGCTTGGCTGTATGTCCCCTTCTGAAAGTACTGCTTTGGATCTATAAAGCCTTTAGTAACCCAAAGCTAAGCCACTCCACTTACATAGGAAAGTGGTAGTTGTGCTATAGTGCATCGTGACATCTAAGGTCAGCGAAAAGCACCGTGCATGTATTGATCCCAGAAAAAAATTTGGAGAGTATGAGGTGTGTTAAGATTTATTAGCTGATCCAGCTGAGTTACAAAAGTCTCTACTTGAGCCTTACAAAGGCCAGAGTTTAAGGAGCACTGGGAAGCACGTTTAAGATCTGTTACTTTGATGAGGTTATAGAAGGAGGTTGAACCATTGAGAGTGTCCTAACCTATGGCATTCTGGCATGGTTTGGGAGTAGCTCTGTAGCAGACAAAAAAGCTCTACAGAGAACCATTAAAATTGCCCAGAATATCATCGGGCTCCAGCTACCAACCCTGGATGACATCTTCACATCCCGCTGTCTAAGGAAGTCACACAGCCTCCTGAGAGACTCTTCCCATCCTGCTTATAAGTTTTTTGAACTGTTGCCGTCTGGCAGAAAATATAGAACAATTAAGACTCGGACCACACGTTTTCTCAATAGTTTTTATCCCAGAGCTATAATTGCAATTAATAATGAGCTTAAAGACCATCAGTAGTGAATAATTAGTTGGACTGTGTTACTTGGCCTGCGGTGTAGATGTTTGTATTTTTAGTGGGGGATTTTTTAGTGGGTGGGGAGTGTTTGGGGAATTTTGTGTGTGTGCATGTGTCTGGTCTCTGGGTGTCTGTGAATTTCATTGTATGGGTATACTGTGTATATACTTACAATGACAATATATTATTATTATAATAACTTAATAATCACTTGTTGTGGGAAAGCAATGAGTAGAACACGTGTTTTCCGTCCAGATAGGTTAAGACCTGAAAATGAGATTCTCCCAGGATCAGTGTTCTACGATAAGAAGTCAGAAGCATTAGTGATCTACTGCAAGGTATGTTCCTAAGTGTGGTATTCCATTCTTTAAAAAACCCCTTTCCCTGTTGCGGCAGTGGTCCAGTCCCAATTTGTTAAACTGAAGGAATGGTTTCAAATGTAGCTTTATGCTCTACTTGCTTGCTCATGTCGTCTTTACCCTGGCTTCAAAATGCACACTATGGTGGATGCTAATGCCTTTCTGGAACCTCTGCCTTCTCCTTCTCCCAGACAAAGTTCGGGGGTTTCATCAGGCCCTGCCCCCCCATGTTCTCCAAGCTGACTCCTGTAGCCAAAGAAAGATGGCATTACAAAGCCTTGAAAGCCGAGAGGAACAGCATGCTTAGCCTCTAGCTGTGGGCAGTGACCCTGTAGACTTGCAGGAAGTGCTCTGGCCTTTCCCAGTCTCACTTTGCCTATTTCCCTTTTCTAGGAAGGCTGGGTTGGAGCAAAGACCGTGATCCTTAAGAAGAAGCTGACAGCTGTTGAATTCTACAATGGGTATTTGCATCCCTGGTTTCAGCAGAATTCCAAAATGCCTCTCAGAGAGTGCAGGTTTCAGACACTCCAGATGGCCAGAACAAAAAACAGTTCCAAAAGCAGAGTGTTGCATCCACACAACGCACAGCAGCAATTGACTTGAATTACTGTCCGGAAGAATCCGGTGATGATTCCAAATGACATGGCTGGAAGCCCCTCAGCATTGTTTCAAATCCGTCCTTAAGTGAAGGGTTCCTTTTGAACACTTGAACGGATTTTTCAGTGCAGCCAGAAGGATTTCCTGGAATCCATATCCTCTGTTATGAGCATGTTCTGAGGTTCTTTTCTAAAGTACAGCTTTGTGATCCAAAAGAACAATGCAGAATTTAGTAACAGCCATTTTGAAAAATGCTGGAAGAGAACAATGTCCAACTTTCTATATTGGACAACATAAATACTCATTGAATAAAATTGCTGGTGTATCATCTAGAAATGGAAAGCTTCAGCTAGCCGGGATATGGACTGTAATTTTTAATCGATCCCTGACACTATGCGCAGTTCCCGTCTGTCTCAAGGCTTCCGTCATCGTTCCACTACCTAAAAAGTTGCCTACAAACAGTGCGAATGACTACAGGCCGGTGGCACTAACTTCAATCTTAATGAAGTGCTTTGAGCAGTTAGTTCGGAAATATATTATCTCCTGCCTTCCTGATCCCTTTGATGGGCTTCAGTTTGCTTATAAAGAAAATAGATCAACCGAGGATGCGATCAATACTGTGCTTTATATGGCTTTATCCCACTTGGAAACACAAGGGAATTATGTAAGAATGCTGTTCGCAGACTTTAGCTCTGCTTTTAACACCATTATACCCCACAGATTAATAGACAAACTTAAAGATCTTGATTTTCCAGATTCTATCTGTCTGTGGATTTTGGATTTTTTAACAAATCGTCCACAAAGGGTTAAACTGAATGACTACATCTCTACTGACAAGATACTCAGCACTGGCACTCCACAAGGCTGTGTCCTTAGTCCACTACTGTTCTCCATTTATTCATCGGATTGCACCAATAACCATCCCAGTAATAGGATTATCAAATTTGCAGACGATACTACACTAGTAGGACTTATCTCTGGGGATGATGAGTCTGCGTATCGGGACGAGGTATTACAGCTATCCCGCTGGTGCAAAAAACCCAATCTTTTATTTAACATCCAAAAAACCAAGGAATTCATAGTGGACTATAGGAAAAAAAGAGCATTCAGCCACTGTATATAGATGGAGTTTGTGTGGAACAGGTGGTTGAATGTAAGTTTCTTGGGACTATCATAACAAATGACCTGACTTGGAGTGCAAACACCGCTGCGTTAATCAGGAAGGCACAACAACGGTTGTATTTTCTAAGGATTCTTAGAAAGCAACAATTGACTGAGAGTTTGTTAATCACCTTCTATCGGAGTTTGATTGAGAGCATATTATCCTACTGTCTCTGTGTATGGTTCACGAGCTGCACAGTGGCAGAGAAAAAGGCAATTCAAAGGGTGATTAAGACGGCCCAAAACATCATTGGCTGTTCACTCCCCTCTTTGGAAGAATTGTATAAGAACAGATGTAAGAGGAAGATATCTAACATACTGAAAGACTCCTCTCATCCGGGACATCAGCTCTTTAAATTATTACCATCAGGAAGGAGATTCAGGGTATTGAAAGCAAGGACAAGCAGATTCAAGAACAATTTTTACCCAAGTGCAGTATTGAGTTTAAATGCGGGGCCATAGGTTTTTGGTGGAATTTTAATTGCTGAGAGAAAACGGGGTATCTATATTTGGATGGTGAAAGTTGTGTATATTTTAACTTTTTTTTTGTAGTGTTGTCCAGTTTTACCTTGGGGAAGAGCACCTCATTTCATTGCACCCACTTGTGAGCGCAATGACAAATAAATTTCTTATGTCTTATGTCTTATGTCTTTCTGTGGTGTATACTGTAGATGTGCCAGTCCTTAACATTTGTCACACTCTTGAATTGCCAAGCAGACTAAGGCCCTAGTCACACGAGGGAAAAGTTTTCCAGTTCTTCCATTACTTTCCATACCTCTGTTGTGCTGTGGTTTGTATCCCAGGACTACTGTCCCAAGAACTTTTATCAGTACCAGTTAATTTCCTCCTGTTTTATTTTATGCCCTGCCATCTTAGAGGGAGACTTGTTTCTGCTATAATGATTTATCAATGAATTATGTTTATTGATATAAAAATAATTTATTTTTATTGACTCGCACTCGGGCATGAAACTGAGCCTTGATTGCCTGCCTTCCATCTCAAGCAGAGGAGGGGCTTATAGCTCCCCTGCTACAACAGCTGGACTGGCGACGTGCCTGTTCCCAGGCCCAATTCAAAGTGCTGGTGATGACCTACAGTCGGAAGCCCTTTACCGTCTGGGTTCAGGCTCCCCGGTGGACCGTCTCTCTCCTGATGACCCTTCACAGATCCTACCTTGTTGTTGTTGTTGTTGTTCTGCCTCTCTCCTGATCAGGAGACACAAGGCAGCTCACCATGTTAGAAAAGTAGATTTAAAAACGTTTAATGCAAATTAAAAAGCAATTAAACTTTCTGTTCATAAAAATACAGTTGAGTCATTCAAAGTGAGCAAATATGAAAAATGATCAGAACTTTTAAAAGGCATTGGGGACTTAAATGTGATGGTTAGAAGTTTGCCCTTCTCTTGGCCCCACTTGGCATCCCAGGAGTCTTTGACAGGGACGTAGAGAGAGGGGCTTCCCTCCGGTTGCGAGATGCCCTCCCTTGGCACAGAGGTGGGCCACCTCCCTTTTCTCCTTTCAGCAACACTGAAAGACCTGCCTCCTTAGGTAGGCTTTTAATATCTAGGATTGAGTGGATGCTCCAGGACGCTGGACATATGTTTGTTTTAAGTGGGGTTTGAAAGTTTAAAAATGCCTTTTGTTATTACATAATGAACGGATTGCTTTTTAATTATTCTTGTATACTTCACTTTTTAAAACTTTGTCATCCATGGTGTATTTCGGCTGACCAGGTGTTTTAATCCTTACGGGGCCCTCACCAGGAGAAGGTTGACCAAGAAATGGGACGAAGCAAGCAATCCGTCGAGGACTCTCCAAAAAGGAACCTCTCCTCTCCGGCAGCAGCTTAAGCGATGTGGCAGAGGAGGCCAAAGGAAAGGAGCGCCCTCTTCTCCTTCGGGCCTTGTACCCATCTGCCCTTGGCTTCAGTCTTGCCCATCTCGGGCACAGAGCCCCCAACCAATTCTAGAGGAAGCGTTCAGCCTTGGAGGAGAATTCTCTCCTCGAACGGAAGGCAACCTTCTTCAATCTGGCCCCCCTCTCACAATCTCTGACCCCCAGACATGCTGGCTGAGGCCTGGGAGAGTTGTAATCCCGGATGCCCAGAAGGCCTTGGCTTGGCAAAGCTTGTTCTCCAAGAGCCTTTTGATTTCATCCCCGGGTCTGAATTCAGCCAGGGCTCTTTCAGATCAGCAAACTCTACGTATTTAATCCCCAAGGTGGTGGAATTCAGTAACCAACGCAGGACAGAATCCCTCTTTCACACAAAGCTAACAAAAAACAAGACTGCATTCAAATTTGTGAAAACTTCTATATCACATTTTAATAAAGAAGAATCCAAAGTTTAGCCGTTTTACAAGGTGGGAAACTTGAATACATTCTCTATAATAACGTACACATTGACATGAAAAATGATACGGACGTCTTAATCTTATCCTTCTTGACGGGTAGTTTATTGTTTCAGAGAGATACTGTATGTTGAGGCTCCACCCTGTAGATCTCTTGTTGTGCAAAACGAGGACTGCTCGTGAGACGTCTTCTTCTTCTTCTCCACTGAGGACAGAGGGTACTTTTTTTTTCATCTTCAAGCTGTGTTTAGAGGCTTTAAGCTGGAGGTCTCTTGCTAGGAGTTACAGGCTCTTGTGGGATGTCTTCTTCATCCCTGTCGTGCAGAGGGTTTTCTGGTTTGGGGTTTCCTGGCTGCAATTTGTAACCTCACCCAAAAAGATTTCCTTTGGTCTTCCAGAAACTTTTCAGGTGTTTACAATCCCTTTGATCAGTTGTCCATCATATTCTGGTTCTGCTTAACTCCCAACCCCATCCGTTAACATCTGAACAGAAAACAACAAAGATTTGGTGAAGAGTCGGCAATTTTTTTTTTGTTAGGCTTTTAGGTCCAACCTATCACCTCTTCCTCAGATCCTTTTCAAAGTAGACCCAAAGGGTTTTGTGAAGTCTGCAGATTTGTCCACCGCTGGACCTTTGGATTGATTTCTAAGGCACCCATAGAAGCCAATGCATGATGGAACTAATGCTTTCAGGAAAGCTTTGTCAAATACGCAGCCCTACTTCTGGGCAGAAAAGGGAGCGATTTCATGTCAGCTCTCAGGTCTCTTTTCCTGTAGAGAAATCAATATTTCCAGGAGAAAAGTACAAAGGCACTCGGAGGGGGACTAATCTGGTCTACCTTGGGATCATAAGAGAAAAGCTCCTGGCGAAACCACCCTTTCCACTTTTCTTTTTCATTGATAGGATTATTAGTCTTTTCTTCTTTATAAAGTTTACAAATGGATCAGATTTCTAAATCTTGAGTGACATGGTTGTTGTGGGTTTTGCGGGCTCTCTGGACATGTTCTGAAGGTTGTTATTCCTGACCTTTCGCCAGTCTCTGTGGCCGGCATCTTCAGAGGACTGGAGTAGGAACTCTGTCATTGCTCAAAAGAGCATGGGAAGTGGGGGGGGGAGGAAAGGGGGAGGAAAGGAGTTTAGATAAGGATTCGAAAGGAAAGGGGGAGGAAAGGAGTTTAGATAGGGGTGGAAAAAGGAAAGGGGGAGGAAAGGAGTTTAGATTAGGGATGGGAAAGGAAAGGGGGGGAAAGGAGATTAGATTAGGGATGGGAAAGGAAAGGGGGGAAAGGGGATTAGATTAGGGATGGGAAAGGAAAGGGGGAGGAAAGGAGATTAGTTAGGGATGGGAAAGGAAAGAGGGAGGAAAGGAGATTAGATAGGGATGGGAAAGGAAAGGAAAGGGGGAGGAAAGGAGATTAGTTAGGGAAGGGAAAGGAAAGGAAATGAAAGGGGGAGGAAAGGAGATTAGTTAGGGATGGGAAAGGAAAGAGGGAGGAAAGGAGATTAGATAGGGATGGGAAAGGAAAGGGGGGGAAAGGAGATTAGATTAGGGATGGGAAAGGAAAGGGGGAGGAAAGGAGATTAGTTAGGGAAGGGAAAGGAAAGGAAAGGGGGAGGAAAGGAGATTAGTTAGGGAAGGGAAAGGAAAGGAAAGGGGGAGGAAAGGAGATTAGTTAGGGATGGGAAAGGAAAGAGGGAGGAAAGGAGATTAGATAGGGATGGGAAAGGAAAGGGGGGGGGAAAGGAGATTAGATTAGGGATGGGAAAGGAAAGGGGGGGAAAGGAGATTAGATTAGGGATGGGAAAGGAAAGGGGGAGGAAAGGAGATTAGTTAGGGAAGGGAAAGGAAAGGAAAGGGGAGGAAAGGAGATTAGTTAGGGAAGGGAAAAGAAAGAGGGAGGAAAGGAGATTAGTTAGGGAAGGGAAAGGAAAGGAAAGAGGGAGGAAAGGAGATTAGTTAGGGAAGGGAAAGGAAAGAGGGAGGGAAGGAGATTAGTTAGGGAAGGGAAAGGAAAGGAAAGGGGGAGGAAAGGAGATTAGTTAGCGAAGGGAAAGGAAAGAGGGAGGGAAGGAGATTAGTTAGGGAAGGGAAAGGAAAGGAAAGGGGGAGGAAAGGAGATTAGTTAGGGATGGGAAAGGAAAGGGGGAGGAAAGGAGATTAGTTAGGGAAGGGAAAGGAAAGGAAAGGGGAAGGAAAGGAGATTAGTTAGGGAAGGGAAAGGAAAGAGGGAGGGAAGGAGATTAGTTAGGGATGGGAAAGGAAAGGGGGAGGAAAGGAGATTAGTTAGGGATTGGAAAGGAAAGAGGGAGGGAAGGAGATTAGTTAGGGAAGGGAAAGGAAAGAGGGAGGGAAGGAGATTAGTTAGGGAAGGGAAAGGAAAGGAAAGGGGGAGGAAAGGAGATTAGTTAGGGAAGGGAAAGGAAAGGAAAGGGGGATAAAGGAGATTAGTTAGGGAAGGGAAAAGAAAGAGGGAGGAAAGGAGATTAGTTAGGGAAGGGAAAGGAAAGGAAAGGGGGAGGAAAGGAGATTAGATAGGGATGGGAAAGGAAAGAGGGAGGGAAGGAGATTAGTTAGGGAAGGGAAAGGAAAGGAAAGGGGGAGGAAAGGAGATTAGTTAGGGATGGGAAAGGAAAGAGGGAGGAAAGGAGATTAGTTAGGGAAGGGAAAGGAAAGGAAAGAGGGAGGAAAGGAGATTAGTTAGGGAAGGGAAAGGAAAGAGGGAGGGAAGGAGATTAGTTAGGGAAGGGAAAGGAAAGGAAAGGGGGAGGAAAGGAGATTAGTTAGGGAAGGGAAAGGAAAGAGGGAGGGAAGGAGATTAGTTAGGGAAGGGAAAGGAAAGGAAAGGGGGAGGAAAGGAGATTAGTTAGGGATGGGAAAGGAAAGGGGGAGGAAAGGAGATTAGTTAGGGAAGGGAAAGGAAAGAGGGAGGGAAGGAGATTAGTTAGGGAAGGGAAAGGAAAGGAAAGGGGGAGGAAAGGAGATTAGTTAGGGATGGGAAAGGAAAGAGGGAGGAAAGGAGATTAGATAGGGATGGGAAAGGAAAGGGGGGGAAAGGAGATTAGATTAGGGATGGGAAAGGAAAGGGGGGGAAAGGAGATTAGATTAGGGATGGGAAAGGAAAGGGGGAGGAAAGGAGATTAGTTAGGGAAGGGAAAGGAAAGGAAAGGGGGAGGAAAGGAGATTAGTTAGGGAAGGGAAAAGAAAGAGGGAGGAAAGGAGATTAGTTAGGGAAGGGAAAGGAAAGGAAAGAGGGAGGAAAGGAGATTAGTTAGGGAAGGGAAAGGAAAGAGGGAGGGAAGGAGATTAGTTAGGGAAGGGAAAGGAAAGGAAAGGGGGAGGAAAGGAGATTAGTTAGGGATGGGAAAGGAAAGGGGGAGGAAAGGAGATTAGTTAGGGAAGGGAAAGGAAAGGAAAGGGGGAGGAAAGGAGATTAGTTAGGGATTGGAAAGGAAAGAGGGAGGGAAGGAGATTAGTTAGGGATGGGAAAGGAAAGGGGGAGGAAAGGAGATTAGTTAGGGATTGGAAAGGAAAGAGGGAGGGAAGGAGATTAGTTAGGGAAGGGAAAGGAAAGGAAAGGGGGAGGAAAGGAGATTAGTTAGGGAAGGGAAAAGAAAGAGGGAGGAAAGGAGATTAGTTAGGGAAGGGAAAGGAAAGGAAAGGGGGAGGAAAGGAGATTAGTTAGGGATGGGAAAGGAAAGAGGGAGGGAAGGAGATTAGTTAGGGAAGGGAAAGGAAAGGAAAGGGGGAGGAAAGGAGATTAGTTAGGGATGGGAAAGGAAAGGAAAGAGGGAGGAAAGGAGATTAGTTAGGGAAGGGAAAGGAAAGGGGGAGGAAAGCAGATTAGTTAGGGATGGGAAAGGAAAGGAAAGAGGGAGGGAAGGAGATTAGTTAGGGAAGGGAAAGGAAAGGAAAGGGGCAGGAAAGGAGATTAGTTAGGGAAGGGAAAGGAAAGGAAAGGGGGAGGAAAGGAGATTAGTTAGGGAAGGGAAAGGAAAGAGAGAGGGAAGGAGATTAGTTAGGGAAGGGAAAGGAAAGGAAAGGGGGAGGAAAGGAGATTAGTTAGGGAAGGGAAAGGAAAGAGGGAGGGAAGGAGATTAGTTAGGGAAGGGAAAGGAAAGGAAAGGGGGAGGAAAGGAGATTAGTTAGGGAAGGGAAAGGAAGAGGGAGGGAAGTAGATTAGTTAGGGAAGGGAAAGGAAAGGAAAGGGGGAGGAAAGGAGATTAGTTAGGGAAGGGAAAGGAAGAGGGAGGGAAGTAGATTAGTTAGGGAAGGGAAAGGAAAGGAAAGGGGGAGGAAAGGAGATTAGTTAGGGATGGGAAAGGAAAGGGGGAGGAAAGGAGATTAGTTAGGGAAGGGAAAGGAAAGGAAAGAGGGATGGAAGGAGATTAGTTAGGGAAGGGAAAGGAAAGGAAAGGGGGAGGAAAGGAGATTAGTTAGGGAAGGGAAAGGAAGAGGGAGGGAAGTAGATTAGTTAGGGATGGGAAAGGAAAGGGGGAGGAAAGGAGATTAGTTAGGGATGGGAAAGGAAAGGGGGAGGAAAGGAGATTAGTTAGGGAAGGGAAAGGAAAGGAAAGGGGGAGGAAAGGAGATTAGTTAGGGAAGGGAAAGGAAAGAGGGAGGGAAGGAGATTAGTTAGGGATGGGAAAGGAAAGGAAAGGGGGAGGAAAGGAGATTAGTTAGGGATGGGAAAGGAAAGAGGGAGGAAAGGAGATTAGTTAGGGAAGGGAAAGGAAAGGAAAGGGGGAGGAAAGGAGATTAGTTAGGGATGGGAAAGGAAACAGGGAGGAAAGGAGATTAGTTAGGGAAGGGAAAGGAAAGGAAAGGGGGAGGAAAGGAGATTAGTTAGGGAAGGGAAAGGAAAGGAAAGGGGGAGGAAAGGAGATTAGTTAGGGATGGGAAAGGAAAGAGGGAGGAAAGGAGATTAGTTAGGGATGGGAAAGGAAAGGAAAGGGGGAGGAAAGGAGATTAGTTAGGGATTGGAAAGGAAAGAGGGAGGAAAGGAGATTAGTTAGGGATGGGAAAGGAAAGAGGGAGGAAAGGAGATTAGTTAGGGAAGGGAAAGGAAAGGAAAGGGGGAGGAAAGGAGATTAGTTAGGGATGGGAAAGGAAAGGAAAGGGGGAGGAAAGGAGATTAGTTAGGGATGGGAAAGGAAAGAGGGAGGAAAGGAGATTAGTTAGGGATTGGAAAGGAAAGAGGGAGGAAAGGAGATTAGTTAGGGATGGGAAAGGAAAGAGGGAGGAAAGGAGATTAGTTAGGGAAGGGAAAGGAAAGGAAAGGGGGAGGAAAGGAGATTAGTTAGGGATGGGAAAGGAAAGAGGGAGGAAAGGAGATTAGTTAGGGAAGGGAAAGGAAAGGAAAGGGGGAGGAAAGGAGATTAGTTAGGGATGGGAAAGGAAAGAGGGAGGAAAGGAGATTAGTTAGGGATGGGAAAGGAAAGATAGAGTAAAGGAGATTAGTTAGGGATGGGAAAGGAAAGAGGGAGGAAAGGAGATTAGTTAGGGAAGGGAAAGGAAAGGAAAGGGGGAGGAAAGGAGATTAGTTAGGGATTGGAAAGGAAAGAGGGAGGAAAGGAGATTAGTTAGGGATGGGAAAGGAAAGAGGGAGGAAAGGAGATTAGTTAGGGATGGGAAAGGAAAGGAAAGGGGGAGGAAAGGAGATTAGTTAGGGATGGGAAAGGAAAGGAAAGGGGGAGGAAAGGAGATTAGTTAGGGATGGGAAAGGAAAGGAAAGGGGGAGGAAAGGAGATTAGTTAGGGAAGGGAAAGGAAAGGAAAGGGGGAGGAAAGGAGATTAGTTAGGGATGGGAAAGGAAAGAGGGAGGAAAGGAGATTAGTTAGGGATGGGAAAGGAAAGATAGAGTAAAGGAGATTAGTTAGGGATGGGAAAGGAAAGAGGGAGGAAAGGAGATTAGTTAGGGAAGGGAAAGGAAAGAGGGAGGAAAGGAGATTAGTTAGGGAAGGGAAAGGAAAGGAAAGGGGGAGGAAAGGAGATTAGTTAGGGAAGGGAAAGGAAAGGAAAGGGGGAGGAAAGGAGATTAGTTAGGGATGGGAAAGGAAAGAGGGAGGAAAGGAGATTAGTTAGGGATGGGAAAGGAAAGATAGAGTAAAGGAGATTAGTTAGGGATGGGAAAGGAAAGAGGGAGGAAAGGAGATTAGTTAGGGAAGGGAAAGGAAAGGAAAGAGGGAGGAAAGGAGATTAGTTAGGGAAGGGAAAGGAAAGGGGGAGGAAAGCAGATTAGTTAGGGATGGGAAAGGAAAGGAAAGAGGGAGGGAAGGAGATTAGTTAGGGAAGGGAAAGGAAAGGAAAGGGGGAGGAAAGGAGATTAGTTAGGGAAGGGAAAGGAAAGGAAAGGGGGAGGAAAGGAGATTAGTTAGGGAAGGGAAAGGAAAGGGGGAGGAAAGCAGATTAGTTAGGGATGGGAAAGGAAAGGAAAGAGGGAGGGAAGGAGATTAGTTAGGGAAGGGAAAGGAAAGGAAAGGGGCAGGAAAGGAGATTAGTTAGGGAAGGGAAAGGAAAGGAAAGGGGGAGGAAAGGAGATTAGTTAGGGAAGGGAAAGGAAAGAGAGAGGGAAGGAGATTAGTTAGGGAAGGGAAAGGAAAGGAAAGGGGGAGGAAAGGAGATTAGTTAGGGAAGGGAAAGGAAAGAGGGAGGGAAGGAGATTAGTTAGGGATGGGAAAGGAAAGGAAAGGGGGAGGAAAGGAGATTAGTTAGGGAAGGGAAAGGAAAGGGGGAGGAAAGCAGATTAGTTAGGGAAGGGAAAGGAAAGGAAAGAGGGAGGAAAGGAGATTAGTTAGGGAAGGGAAAGGAAAGGGGGAGGAAAGCAGATTAGTTAGGGATGGGAAAGGAAAGGAAAGAGGGAGGGAAGGAGATTAGTTAGGGAAGGGAAAGGAAAGGAAAGGGGCAGGAAAGGAGATTAGTTAGGGAAGGGAAAGGAAAGGAAAGGGGGAGGAAAGGAGATTAGTTAGGGAAGGGAAAGGAAAGAGAGAGGGAAGGAGATTAGTTAGGGAAGGGAAAGGAAAGGAAAGGGGGAGGAAAGGAGATTAGTTAGGGAAGGGAAAGGAAAGAGGGAGGGAAGGAGATTAGTTAGGGAAGGGAAAGGAAAGGAAAGGGGGAGGAAAGGAGATTAGTTAGGGAAGGGAAAGGAAGAGGGAGGGAAGTAGATTAGTTAGGGAAGGGAAAGGAAAGGAAAGGGGGAGGAAAGGAGATTAGTTAGGGAAGGGAAAGGAAGAGGGAGGGAAGTAGATTAGTTAGGGAAGGGAAAGGAAAGGAAAGGGGGAGGAAAGGAGATTAGTTAGGGATGGGAAAGGAAAGGGGGAGGAAAGGAGATTAGTTAGGGAAGGGAAAGGAAAGGAAAGAGGGATGGAAGGAGATTAGTTAGGGAAGGGAAAGGAAAGGAAAGGGGGAGGAAAGGAGATTAGTTAGGGAAGGGAAAGGAAGAGGGAGGGAAGTAGATTAGTTAGGGAAGGGAAAGGAAAGGAAAGGGGGAGGAAAGGAGATTAGTTAGGGATGGGAAAGGAAAGGGGGAGGAAAGGAGATTAGTTAGGGAAGGGAAAGGAAAGGAAAGGGGGAGGAAAGGAGATTAGTTAGGGAAGGGAAAGGAAAGAGGGAGGGAAGGAGATTAGTTAGGGATGGGAAAGGAAAGGAAAGGGGGAGGAAAGGAGATTAGTTAGGGATGGGAAAGGAAAGAGGGAGGAAAGGAGATTAGTTAGGGAAGGGAAAGGAAAGGAAAGGGGGAGGAAAGGAGATTAGTTAGGGATGGGAAAGGAAACAGGGAGGAAAGGAGATTAGTTAGGGAAGGGAAAGGAAAGGAAAGGGGGAGGAAAGGAGATTAGTTAGGGAAGGGAAAGGAAAGGAAAGGGGGAGGAAAGGAGATTAGTTAGGGATGGGAAAGGAAAGAGGGAGGAAAGGAGATTAGTTAGGGATGGGAAAGGAAAGATAGAGTAAAGGAGATTAGTTAGGGATGGGAAAGGAAAGAGGGAGGAAAGGAGATTAGTTAGGGAAGGGAAAGGAAAGGAAAGGGGGAGGAAAGGAGATTAGTTAGGGATTGGAAAGGAAAGAGGGAGGAAAGGAGATTAGTTAGGGATGGGAAAGGAAAGATAGAGTAAAGGAGATTAGTTAGGGATGGGAAAGGAAAGAGGGAGGAAAGGAGATTAGTTAGGGAAGGGAAAGGAAAGGAAAGGGGGAGGAAAGGAGATTAGTTAGGGAAGGGAAAGGAAAGGAAAGGGGGAGGAAAGGAGATTAGTTAGGGATGGGAAAGGAAAGAGGGAGGAAAGGAGATTAGTTAGGGATGGGAAAGGAAAGATAGAGTAAAGGAGATTAGTTAGGGATGGGAAAGGAAAGAGGGAGGAAAGGAGATTAGTTAGGGAAGGGAAAGGAAAGGAAAGGGGGAGGAAAGGAGATTAGTTAGGGATTGGAAAGGAAAGAGGGAGGAAAGGAGATTAGTTAGGGATGGGAAAGGAAAGAGGGAGGAAAGGAGATTAGTTAGGGAAGGGAAAGGAAAGGAAAGGGGGAGGAAAGGAGATTAGTTAGGGATGGGAAAGGAAAGGAAAGGGGGAGGAAAGGAGATTAGTTAGGGATGGGAAAGGAAAGGAAAGGGGGAGGAAAGGAGATTAGTTAGGGATGGGAAAGGAAAGAGGGAGGAAAGGAGATTAGTTAGGGATTGGAAAGGAAAGAGGGAGGAAAGGAGATTAGTTAGGGATGGGAAAGGAAAGAGGGAGGAAAGGAGATTAGTTAGGGAAGGGAAAGGAAAGGAAAGGGGGAGGAAAGGAGATTAGTTAGGGATGGGAAAGGAAAGAGGGAGGAAAGGAGATTAGTTAGGGAAGGGAAAGGAAAGGAAAGGGGGAGGAAAGGAGATTAGTTAGGGATGGGAAAGGAAAGAGGGAGGAAAGGAGATTAGTTAGGGATGGGAAAGGAAAGATAGAGTAAAGGAGATTAGTTAGGGAAGGGAAAGGAAAGGAAAGGGGGAGAAAAGGAGATTAGTTAGGGATGGGAAAGGAAAGAGGGAGGAAAGGAGATTAGTTAGGGATGGGAAAGGAAAGGGGGAGGAAAGGAGATTAGTTAGGGAAGGGAAAGGAAAGGAAAGGGGGAGGAAAGGAGATTAGTTAGGGATGGGAAAGGAAAGAGGGAGGAAAGGAGATTAGTTAGGGAAGGGAAAGGAAAGGAAAGGGGGAGGAAAGGAGATTAGTTAGGGAAGGGAAAGGAAAGAGGGAGGGAAGGAGATTAGTTAGGGAAGGGAAAGGAAAGGAAAGAGGGAGGAAAGGAGATTAGTTAGGGATGGGAAAGGAAAGAGGGAGGAAAGGAGATTAGTTAGGGATGGGAAAGGAAAGAGAGAGGAAAGGAGATTAGTTAGGGAAGGGAAAGGAAAGGAAAGAGGGAGGAAAGGAGATTAGTTATGGATGGGAAAGGAAAGGGGGAGGAAAGGAGATTAGTTAGGGAAGGGAAAGGAAAGAGGGAGGAAAGGAGATTAGTTAGGGAAGGGAAAGGAAAGGAAAGGGGGAGGAAAGGAGATTAGATAGGGATGGGAAAGGAAAGAGGGAGGAAAGGAGATTAGATAGGGATGGGAAAGGAAAGAGGGAGGAAAGGAGATTAGTTAGGGAAGGGAAAGGAAAGGAAAGGGGGAGGAAAGGAGTTTAGATAAGGATTCGAAAGGAAAGGGGGAGGAAAGGAGTTTACACAGGGTTGGAAAAAGGAAAGGTTTAGGAAAGGAGTTTAGATAAGGATGGGAAAGGAAAGGGGGAGGAAAAGAGTTTAGGTAGGGATGGGAAAGGAAAGGTTTAGGAAAGGAATTTAGATAGGGATGGGAAAAACCCACAACAACCATCTATATATATTTTTTGTACCAAAATGGAAACCTCTGATTTTTGTCTGGGTTTATTTGATCAGTGTGACCAGAAAGTTTAATCCCCCTCCGTTTGTCTTCATCTCATTATTATGGTTTTTTTAACCTATGGTTGTGCATCTCCTTTGCTTTGGCTTTTTTTCTTCAATGATCTAAATAATTTTTCAACAAAAGAACATTCAGGAAGAAGAGCTGCCTTCAATCCCTGACGAATTCCAGTTCCTCAGAGAAGATCAGCGGTGGACCAAACCTGCAGAATTCATTCGTTACCTGACCTTCTCTAGGCCAGAGGAGGATCTGAGAAATGGCGAGGAGTTGGTACCCTCAAACCTGAGCCTCTCCCTTCTTTTCTCAACGTCGAATCCGTCGGCCTGTTCCTCCAGTCCCACGAGTCAGTTCTTGGATCTCATCCGATGGTTGGCGAATGCCCGGCTGTAGAAGTTCTCTTTCATGGGGTGAAGCCTTTGCTCTCGATGGATGGCCTGGAAGAAGAAAAGAGCAAGAAAGCAATGGAAAGTCTGCGGAGAGGCCCTGGAGGGTCCTACTGATGTTTCCAAGGAACGTTTGAGCTCACTTCCCCCCTTTGTCAATGAAGCACATTAACCCTTCTTTCTAAGGATCTAGCGGTGTGATCACACAAGGAAAAAGGTCTCCATTCAGGCTGCCTGTAGAGTAACCCGGTGCCCTCACTTTCCCGGCTCCAGTCCAACCATGATGCATTTCCAAGGTGTGCCTCTCGGGAGGAGCTCAGAGAAAAACGGTTGTAACAAAGGAGAAATTACCTTCTCCTCTTGTGCTCCTGTTGAACCCTCCCCGCCACCTCCACCTCCCCTCAAGTTGCTCCTTCCTCCACCACCAGCGCCGCGGCCAGAGTTGGGTATTCGGCCTTCTCTCCCACAACACCTGGGTGGAGTACTTCAGGAACGCCATGTAAAACCAACCCTGGCTTTTAACACTATAGAAAACCGTTTTAGAACCACATACGTACATTTAGTGCCGGCGAAAACCAAGTAGCCGCTGGTACCACGTGGCTGAATTCTGAGTGGTGCGGCTTCCACGCGTGGCGTCGTCCTGAAGCTCTGCCGTCTTTTGATGGATGTGGTCCTCTAGAGCTTCCGCTGCTGATTGCAGGGTTGTGCTCGCGTCCCCCTGCAATGGGGCGAGTTCTGAAACAAGAGGTGGGCAAAGCATCCACGGGTCAACCCTGCATTAGGCGGCCAAAGCAGGAGCTCAACGCTTGGGCTTCCTCCAGACCCTCCGGAATCCAATGTCTGGTCAATGGAGGGTCAAACCCGTATTTTGTGATGGGGCCTCCTTCTGGAAGCGAAAGGAATCTTCATCTTCCCTCCCTTTCTTCCCCCCAACGACCCACCCATTCTTTCAGCAAGGAGAGAGCACTGAGGTGGGCAGCGACACCCGATCGCCCCCATCGCTCCCGTGCCTTACCGGTCAGAAGAAGCTGCAGCGTTCTTTCTTCTAGCGCTGTGACTGGGGTGCTCTGGAGGAGGGCTCCTAAGGGAAAGGCATGAAGGGAGCAGAGGGTCAGGTGGCCTTTCCCGAGGCCGGGTTCTGGGGAGGATTTGGACCGAAAGGAAGCGCCCCTCCCACTATTCTCCCTTTGCCCACAGAAGCTGCTATATGGGATTCCTTGGAAGTCGAGAGAGGGCTCGACCCTTCCCGATGGTGGGAATCCGCTTGAGGCTGCTTCAGACACCCTCACTGAGCAGGGATTGTAGCACGAATTCCATATAAAAAGGAAAACAAATGTTGGAGAGGGGTTAATGAGGGAGAAGAGGAAGCTGGTAAGACCCGAAGCGTGACAGAATTGACCCCCTGGAGAGCACATGCATTTCTGAGGGAAAACGTCTGTAGAGTTTCCAAAAGAAGTGAAGAGGGAGGGAGACTGGGGTAGAGGGTAGCTGGGCGAGATTTGAGCCCGGTCGGTCGGCACTTCTTGGAGGTTTTGAGACCCTCGTAGGTGTCTCTTCCCTTCCTCCGGCCTCCCTGACTTCTGGGATTTGTGGAAGGGCCCTTGAGATCCTTCAAGAGACCATCTTCTCCCTCAGAACTGCTGCCCAGCCCGGTGGTTCAGACCTCTCTTTGGGATTCCCCGCTGGGCCGCTCAGAGGATTGTCCGGTTACCTGAGATCTCCACAGCTCTCCTTTGGAGCTCCTCCTGCCTGCTCTGGAAGTAGGGCACAAGGTCTCTCTGGAGGCCCATGCTCAGGTGGGGGCACTCTTGGACCTAAAGAGGGAGGTAAAAATCACTTCAGTTCCTTGTGCCGCCCAAATCCATGGTCCAAAGAACACCATGGCAAGGATTTTATTCAAGTCTTGGGCCGATCCCTCACAATGCTGTGTTGCCTTTTTTGAAAGAGACACTTTTTGGGTGTTTTTTTCCTGATTACTACTGTACATGTCAGTAAAACCGATCCATCCCTTTTCCAGCTTACGAGAACGGCCAGATTCCTTTCAGGGGTTCTGTCCTGTTTGTTCCTCACTTGCCACATCTAATCGACAAGGTCTCCGTCTGCACCTCCGTGGTGGAACCGGAGGCACGACCGGGCGTGTGGGTGCAACGGGCCCTGGCACCTGGTCTCCTCGCCGCAGGGAGGATGGAAAGCCAGGCTTCCGGAGTCCTAGTCCACCGCTCTGTCCACTACATACACCACCCTGGGTTCTCTGTGGGGGACGAGGGAGTGTGTCCTCTCGTCCCTGCGTGGCCGAAGGAGCTGGATTCGGTTCCTGCCAACCTTCCAGAGAAGGCTGTCAAGGGGTAGCCTTGGAACCAGATCAGAACCAGATTTTTTTCTTCATTGGGGAGTTTTAGTAGGAGACTCGTGTCATGCTTTTCAAACACTGCAACCGTTTATGATTAGATTTCAACTTTTTTTTTAAATAATTATAAAAGCCCCCTTGGAACCTTTCGGAAAGATGTGGCCAATACATTAGCTAGCAATGACAGTCTACTTAGGCTTGGTTAATTCAACTCCCTGTCCCTCCCCCGCCTTCTCACTCCCAGTCCAAAAGCCTCTCTTCCCCCCCCCTTCTCTCTTGCTCACTAGCTGTTGGCAGAGAGCGTTTATGTTGCTGCTCTCGGTGGTCTGGTGCAGCTGCTGAAGGTGTCTTTTGGTCACAAAGGGCAGACACTGCAAAAAGGCCATTTTGCATGCCTAAAAAAGGAGAGGAAAAGACAGAGAGGGGACTTTCAAATTTCGGATGTACGCATCATACGAAGATAAGGCATGCACCATACACACATAAAGCATCCATAATGCCAGCAGGTAGATTTACAAGCTTTCCTCCAAAATCAGGCCAGCTTGAGTGCTGCTCATCTTTATCTAGCCCAAGATCATATCGAGTCCCATTTCAGAAAAGTCTGTTTGAAGCCGTCTTTGTCCAATTGATGTATTTGAAAAGACCTCTTGATACAAAGTGGGTTCTTAAGGAGGAAAAGCCTTTTCAGACCATATCGCCTCGGCTGACCCCTGGACATCTGACCAGGCTGGAGGCAGCGTGACTTCCTGGATGGGCCTCCTTTCCTTGAGGTGCTGGTCAGGGAGAAGCCTGGTCTCCCGCACCCACCAGCCCAGCCTTCCGACAAGGTCGGATGTGCAGCAGGGACCCCCCTCGAAGAGAGGGCCTTCCAGGTGTCTTGGCCCAAAGTGGCTGAGACTTTCTTGCTGAAACTCAGCCCTCGGATTAGAACAGAAATCTCAGCCATCCAGCTCAGATCTATTTCAGAGTGTGGAAAAGCTTCTTTACGGGAGGAAGAGATGCAACATCAACCACTGCCCCCCCTTTTTTTGGCATGGCAGCTTCCAGACCCCCCTCTCTCCCTTAGTCCCCTACAGTCCAGTCCAAAACAGCCATGTTTCCGTGCTCTGCTCGCTCGGTGCCCCAATTCCCACACTGTGGGTTCCTCTATTTCCCTGAGCTCCATGGGGACATCCCCAGGCGCCATCGTCTCCTGTGCAAGGAGCAGAACCAAGCGCCGAAGAAAGGCTGGCTGAGCATTCTGCAGTTGAGCAGAGGGGAGGACGGAGGCCCAGCCAAGGGGTCATCGGGTCCCATGGGATCCTGGGACTGTTGCTTAGAGAAAACCCCCAGCATCCTCTTTCGGAGAGGTTGCTGGCACTCGGAAGCTGTCTCCCAACCAGGTCTCCCTGGGCCACGGACGGGACGTTCGAAATAGGGTTGGGGACTTAGATCAGAAGTCATTTTGTTTTAGAAGAGAAAACACCTTGAACATTCTCAACATCCTATGTAACATCTACTTTAAAAATACATTTTGCAGGAAAACAGAGAACTATACATATGTAACCAATGCCTTAAAGCTCCAGTCCTACCTCTGAGATGTTGGGGTTCGGGTCGCCCTGATAGATAAGCAAGAGTGCCAAGTTGTCTTTCACTAGATTGGCAAAGAAGGTCTTGTACCCCTGCTTGGCCCGGGTGGCCAAGGCACCGAAGAGATGGAACGCTGCAGCACGGATAGCATCGTCCTCCTAAAACCGGGGAAAGACAACACTTTCATTGACAGCAAAGCCACTCTTTGGCAAGAGATCAAAAAGGCACCGCAATGTTTTGGCGAAGAGGAGGAAGGCCCCGGAATCTGCCTGGACAGACCTCCCCTTCTCGGCGCCTCGCTCACTCGCCTGTGGTGCTCACCAAAGGAGGGCTTGCCTTTTCCTAGTGGAAACCTAGGGCGACCGGCATCCCTGGGAGGCTCCTTAGGAGCAGGTGAAGGTTTCTCCCCTCTTAGTGGAGGCCCTGGCTAAGGGGATGGGTCGCCCTGAAAGCTGAGTTCTTCCCTCACGGGGTGGAAGAGAGATAATGAAGAAGGAAATTTCCAAGGGCCTGAGAGGAGGAGGAGGAGGAGGAGGAGGCAGGCTCCCCTGGTGCCATCACAGGGAACCACTCCACCCACGTGGGTCAGTTCAGACTGGCAGCCCTTTTGTCAACGTGGACAGGCAAACCCTCTCCTGAGCAGGGCTTGTAAAGCGGTGGGTATCTGGAGGGGGAAGGCCCTCGTCCGCTGATGGCATGGCTGGCCAGTCTCCAGATTTCTGGCCTAGCCCTCCCTGGAGATCCCTGGGATGGAACTTGGGCTCTGGGTGATGGTCTCTGTCTCCGACAGATACTTCAAGCCCCTAAGAATTCCCTCAGTCATCCTGACATGGGCCCTCGTGGGACCATAGGATTACGATCCCTCGATGGCCGAGGAGCAGGCGTGGAGGGAGGAGAGCAGCCGACTTTGTCGAAGTCTGTTTGAAAATAACAGAAGATCTGACACTCGAGACTGGTTCTCGGCCTCTTCTCGGCGGGATCTACCGAGGATCTTGTTTCCCACCCGTGACCAGAGAAGCCTCTCTTGTGGTGAGGATCATCAGCTCAGAAACCGTCTCTGGGCGGACAGTGGGCAAAGCTAGAACATCAGCCACGCCTGGGAAGGGGAGATTCGGCTCTCCTGAGTCAGGGAGGGAAAGGGGGGTGGGTCCTTGGAGGGGGGGACGGGCATCCACTTACCTCAGAGAGGTACTTGCTGGCCCTCCAGCAGAGATCGCGGAAGAGGAAGGCCACTTTCCCCATCCTCAGGCACGGCAGAACGAGCGCCAGTGCCTCCAGAGCTTCGTCAACCGCCGCGCTGTCCCGGAGGTGGTTGAAGAGAAGGATGAGAAGGTCCTTCTTCAGTCCTTTCACCTGGAAGGAGGAGACAAGACCAGGACCCTCTCTCAGCCCCTCGTCCTTCCCCAGAGCCCGCTGGCCAGAGGAGGTGGCGGGTCGGAGCCCAGGCCTTCTTCCCTAGCGGGCGACCCGCACCTCCCAGGGGCTTCCCTTCCGAAAAAAAGCTCGCTTTCTGCTCTCCCAGAAGGTATTCCCAAAACGGGTGGGTTGAAAGGACAAGGAAGGCGATGAGGAATCCAGGCGAGGAAGATCATCCTGATCAGAAGAGGTGTCTGAGGAAAGGGCCGGCTGCCTTGTCTGCTTTGGGGATTGGCACCGTGTCGCTGAAGAAGGGCGTGGGCGCCGCGCAGAACCCGGTGAGTGGACTGCGCGAGTTCTAAGGGAGCGAGGGACCCTCGGTGGCACCTCTGGGGCCGCGCTTCGTCCTCGTCTCCCCGGG
This sequence comes from Pogona vitticeps, assembly GCF_051106095.1. Lineage (NCBI taxonomy): Eukaryota > Metazoa > Chordata > Lepidosauria > Squamata > Agamidae > Pogona > Pogona vitticeps. The sequence continues at coordinate 10,999,261 of NC_135794.1, read as the reverse complement.
AATAGGACTACGAAGGGCCCGTCTCTCTACTCGGCAGGAATGGAGAGCCGGACAGGCTTCAGCTTTTTAGTAAACAGAGGATGGGGGGGAAGAGGTCATGGTTGACCTGACTTGGTGCCGGAGGTTCCCACGACCACCAGCCCTTGGAAGGCTGGACCACCACAGGGTCCACCTGAGATTGGCCTTTGGCCCTCCGTGGATCCACCGAGGTGGACTGGAATCCAGGAAAGGGCACCAAAACCCTTTCTTCTCCAAAGTGCCCTGAATGTGGATTTTCTTCCGTTTCTGGCGTCTCTGGATTGGTCCCTGCTTTTATCCCCAGCGAGGAGGGAATGGGGAGGGTGTGTCTTGAACCCATTACCAGCCCACGCCTTTTGAAACAAGGGCCGCTCCAGGGGGGGAAGGGCTGACCTGGTCCGGTGCCACCAGGAGAAGGCGGCCAAGGCTGCGCAGGGCCATGCGGCGGATCCCGGCGTTCTGATCTTCCATGTTCCGGATCAGGGTCGGAACGAAGGCCCTGAGTGCGGCCCATCGGGTAAAGCTGGGCTCCTGAATCACCTGCAAGAGTTCGAGACGTTCGTTACACCCTGCGTCCCTGAGCCCTTCGGCCTCCGGAGCTCAGCCTTCTGACCCTGCCAGAATCAAGGGACTCGGAGTTTCAAAGACGGACGTAAATCTGGCCTCATTTGTGTGTGCAAGAAAGGACAGTTTCTTCTTCCTCATTCCATGCGGTGGCCCTATATTTCTTGCCCGTTTCATCTAGGGCAAGTCCAATGTTCTCAGCTGAGGGAGGAGACCTCTGCCTTCCACAAGGATCTGCTTAGCTCCGTGGGCAAGTACAGAACCAGAAAACAGCCCCAGATCCCCCCCCCAGTGCCCCAACCCCTGGCTCTCACCTCTGTGAAGAGAGAGGTTCCTGCGAGTCGTAGCTTTTCTGAGCTGGCATCCATCCAGGGGAGGACGTCCTGGATGACCTGGTCTTTCAGCAAGCCGTTCTCCAGCAAGCACCTGGGAGAGAGGATGAACAAGGGAACCGTCAAGGAGAAGACCAGCTTCCACAACTGCTGCCCAGGGAAGGAGCCGGGCCAATTGGACTTGAGGCAGGGAGAGGTTGCCCTCCGTGGGAGGAGTTGTGGGTGCAGGTCGCCCTGGAATGCAGGAAGGGTGGCCGGATGCGTGCATGAAAAGCACCCCACAAGTGCGAGAATGGGAGGGAGAAAACAGATTTGGGCAGACATAGAGGCAGGGAGACCAGTAGAGCTGAACAGCAGGAGATGAAGAACTGTAACCCTCCATATTTATGAGCCAGAGCGTGAGCAGACCTGGAGAACCCAAAGGAACACAAAATCTATTGACTTCAATTAAACTCGTTCTTCCTCCTCGCTACACCTCTCACCTGAGCACAAGTACCAACAGAATGAAAAAGAAGAGTAGAAGCTTGCTTGCTTCCTTCCCTTCATTTCCTTCCCTTTCTGTCTTCCTTCCTTCCTCCCTCCCTCCCTTCTTTCTTTCCTTCCTTCCCTTCCCTTCCCTTCCCTTCCCTTCCCTTCCCTTCTCCCTCCCTCCCTCCCTCCCTCCCTCCCTCCAGGTTTCGATTTCCCAACAGAGGGAGAAGGAGGGGAGGTGGGGAGCACCTTGGATGGGATGAGCTTCTGGGGGTGCCACCACCCCTGCCTTTCTGTCATCAGGGGAGCAGGAGGGGAAATGGCAGGACTCCGTTTCCCACAGGGGACTAGGGATGCTTCTTGGGAAGCCCCTACGCCAGACGTGGGGCAACCCCACTCTCCCTCCTTTGCTTCTCATGATCCACTGTGGCCGATGATCCAGGCTGGAGGCCATTCTACAGCCACCTGGACGACCAGCCATCGCAGGGATAGAAAACCAGCGTCTCCTGGGCTCCACCTCCCAGAATCTCACCAGCCCCAGAGCCCTTTCCTCTCCTTCGGCTATTCATAAGTCACTTACTTGGTCAACTGGCAAAGGCCCTCAGGGTGGGTCCGAGGATCCCCGAGGAAGGCCCAGAAGTCTGCCGTCTTGATCTCCTCCTGGGATGCAATTGGTGTCCCCTTCACGACCAGAGCCTTCAGGGTGTCCACAGAGAGGCTGCAGAAGGAAAGGACCCAGAGAGGGCCTCAGAATCACCCCCCCTCCGAAGAAGAAGAAGAAGAAGAAGAAGAAGAAGAAGAAGAAGAAGAAGAAGAAGAAGAAGAAGAAGAAGAAGAAGAAGAAGAAGAAGAAGAAGAAGAAGAAGAAGAAGAAGAAGAAGAAGAAGCGGGGAAATTCCAGGAGCAGGGCTGGCAAAGACCTCCACGCGGCCGGGAGAGGATGCCGCCTTCGGCCCAGAAGGGGACCCGGGCAGAGGTTCGTGGGATGGGGCCATTCCTTGCTGCATGTAAGACGTGGGCACGCTTCCCCCATGCAGAAAGACTGCCTCCGCCCCCCCCAAAAACCCACCCCTCAGGCTTGCAGGTTTCCCAAGCCTGCCCAAGGGAGGGGACGTTACCTGCAAGGGTTACCGGGCGTCAGGTGCTGCTCCCTCAGGAACAGCCTGCGGCGACCCTCACACGGGGGCATCTTCTGCCCCAGAGTTTGGCTGACCTGCCACAGGAGGGTGAACAGGAGCTGGGGGAACACCTTCTGGAGATCCACCTCAGAGGGCAGTCCTGAGAGGACCTCAAAGATCGCACAGGTGGCCTGAAGAGGGGAGGAAGAGGAAGGGAACAGGGGGTGGGGGGGGAGAAGAGAGACCATGTGTTACTGGGGGTCTCAGATCCTCCCCTCCTCCCCAAGGCAAGGGTTCTGGCCTCCTTGGAGCCACCCATTTCAGCGGCTCTCAGAGCAGAACAGCCGAGACGGTTTTCCCAACGTGGTCTCAAAGGATGGGCCATCCCGTGTCCCTTGGAGCGTACTTTGAGCGGTTCTTCCTCCGCATAGTCCCCGCTTTCATCAATGCTAGAGCTGGTTGTTGATCCGAGGATGGAGGGATGGTTCACACACGACATCAGCTTGGCCAGGACTCGCACAGCCAGGGATGGGTCTCGATCGAAAGACCTCCACAGCTTGCCAGTCTCGCTATAAGGAGAGAAGGTGGGAGTTGCAGAGATGGCCTGAGCCTGGACTTGGCCTTCAGAACCAGCAGCTTGGGCGCAAGAAGCCCCTGGTGGGTCTGCACCGCCCGGCAGTGAGAAACCAATTTCTCACAGGGCAAGGAGAAACCTTGTGTGGGGTCTCCCACCAGGACTGCATCCGTCCTTTCGATCTCAGCGCCCCAGTTAAGGGACCGGGGCCTGACCGAGAAGAAAGAAGCCTCTTCCCCCAAGGACGGAAAGCTGTATTTTCCCTCCAGCACCCACCTGTCCAAGGGGAGGCTTCGGCGGAGGAGGTGGCCCAAGACTGTGTCCAGGTGGGAGCGGGCCATGATGCAGACCGCCTCCAGAGGGACCTCCTCCATGCCTCCCTGAGTGATGATCGGCAGGTGGCTGCAGAAAGTATCGAGGAGCTCGGGCACCTGGAACGAGCAAGACGGGGATCCCTGGCTCAGATTTGCTCTTGTAAAGCTAATCCTCCGGATTATTTCATCATAAAAGCAATGCTTCAGTGAAGAATGGTTTTATTTCTTTATTATTCTATTTAGCAATCAGAAGGACAAAATTACTCTTCCCCCCCCTGAAAGGACACCGTTCTTGTTTGAGCAACTCTTGGCTGAAGTGACTTGGAACAGAAGCCCATCTATTGGGGCCTCCAGTGAGCTCACGACCACAGCGGCGCCCCCTTGCCGCTGCCCCCCCCGGGTTGAGGTGACAGCCCACGTGGTTTATAGAGCTGGGCCCACGTCTGGACGTGGCCAGAAAGGTCGTCCCAAGACCCCTTTGTCCAGATGAAGGGCCCAGCCTAGAGAAAACAACGGGGATGAATAGGAGACGAAAAGGGCCTTTTTTGGACTACAGCACCCAGAATCCCCCACCCGAGGTGGCCATGGCTCTGCTGGCTGAGAAATTCTGGATTCTGCAGAATGGCAGAAGTTTACAAAAAGAACTTCAGCATCCTTTGGGCAAAGCTGAAAAGATGCAGGTGGAGATCTCTTTCTGACTTCTGCATCTCCTGCCTGGAGAAAAGGAGGGTTCCTGGCAAATGGCTACCTTGCTCTTCATGGCCTCCCCATGGTTTTGGAGGTTGGCGAGCAACCAGTAACCACCAGCCCTGGCATAGCTGGGAATCCCTGACACGAGGTCTTCCAGGATGGCTTCGGTGAAGTCCAACAGCTGATCCTTCGCGAGATGGATGCTGACCACCTGCCAAAAAAAGAAAGGACAGGCTTTTTTTCTGTAGCTCAGACCTTCTCCTTCCCCAGTGAGATTTCCTGCCAGACCAAGGATGGGCAGCTCTATGCTTTTCCAAAGAGTCCTGCCCAAGGATTTTGCCCAGGGATTGCAGGAATTCTCTGCATCTTGCTCTTTCTTCCAAAACAAGGCGGCCTTGGCACTTCCCCGTGGACTCCAGCAGGTTCCCCAGGAGAACCGGAAAGGCCCCAATGTGGGCTTGGAGTTGGACAAGGACTGGAGCCTCTCCGCGAGGACACAGGACGGCTCAGGCCACCCGGATTTCATACCCAGGCACCTCATCTCAGAGATGAAGGCACTGCCAATGAGCCTGGCCATTGACTCGGCTCGCTGAGAAAACAGGACTCCAACCGATTCGGGAGGTGGATGTGACCCAGGCGCTCGGGAGATTCCCACCCGATCAAGGGAATCACCTTAGCCAGTCTGGCCCAAGCCCCAGACAGATCGGTGGGGACTTCTGCCTGGAGATCACAGAGGGCAGACGTCATCTCTTTTTCTTCCGCCTCCGTGATTCTCGATCCGCCTGGAAAGAAAAGAGGGTGAATCATGTTATAAAGCCTGTGCTCTCGTTTAGGTAAAGAAATGGACTGCTTTAGAAACTGACATAAGATAGAAATCAGAAGGACATGATTTAAATCTAGGATGGCACGACCTTCCTAGGGTATCAAAAAGCAAAAGACGATAAACCACTGAAGAACCATCTGATAAGGAAAGCTTTAAACTGGGTATGGACCAAGATCCGGGAAGAAAAGGACCAGAAAGTTCCTGAATGGGTCTCACCCACAGAAGCATTCACACAACCCACATTAATGGGGAAAAAGAAACTCTATTGAGATTTAGAGGTTTGTTAAAAGCGGCCTTAAGTGTGAGAGTAAGGGAAGAACTAGAAGAACAAGGCACAATACTTGATTGGTGGGCAAAAACACAAAGAGACTCAAGATGTACAAGCGATAAAGCAGTCGTTTTTTGTAAGGAAAACCGCATAAGTTACTTCTTCTGAATGTAAGGGAAAAACGGATTAAAATGTGGTATCGTTATCTACCAGAATTCAAAACGCAAGATGAAATAGTTAAACAATGTATGACAAATCGGGCCCAAAATGTGGGCCACAATATTAACTGAAAGTCAGGGTCACAAATCTGGGAAAGGAATGTTGACTAAAGAAAGGAACAAACAGAGAAGTAGACCGGGAAAAAAAAAATCGCTGACTTGCTAGTTCGGGTTGGTTCGGGGTCGTCTAAACTGGAGGACTCAAAGTTTTCGGAATCAACTGATTTTGCCCGATTTAACCAACTTCCTACTCCATGTCACCCCACCCCAGCCTGCCCCTTCCCTTCCCACTGTCCGCCACTGCTTCCCTGCCTTGTCTGGCCACCTCTCTCTTTCCTTTGGTGTTGGACTCATAAAGTCATGAATTGGTGACACATAAAACGTCACTGGAAAGAACCAAAAAGGGCTCAAAGTGGAATTCACACCCACAGGGTCCCTCATTGTTAAAACTAACATGGGTCAACCTGGGATTCTTGGTGTCCTCTAATGGCTAAACCAATTTGTTTGAAGGTCATCCTCGTCATTTTCTAAGCCCTGATTTGCAGGCTTGGGGATGAAGCCACCTCGAAGGGGCAGCGTTTTTCACCCTTGGGATCTGAAGCCTTGAAGGAGCACCTTCTGCCTCCTCTGAGGATAATCCCCTTGTCTGTTTGTAAGTGGGGTCCATCTCAGCGGGAAAGAGGTTTCCCAGGGTCCTACATCCATCCAGGTTCACCTCCAGACAGAGTCACTCCAAGAACGCTAGCGGTCACAGAGTGAAGGCACCCATTGATTGGCCTTGAAGCCCTTGATCCCATCTCCCTCCACACACGCATTCTCACCTTGAATATGAATCAGGCAGCCTATGCACTTGGCTGCCCATTGCCGGCATGCGATGGAGTTCTCCAGGATGTAAGGGGCTAGGAAGGATACCGCAAAACCGTAACCTTTGAAATTCTCTCCGTCCTACCAAGAAGAGAATAAAACCGATTGAAATGGCCTTGGAAGGCCTGAGGATTTGCAGAACCGACCTCTCCTCTAAGATCTGCAGCAGAAGGGATTCTCGGAGGCCTGAAACAGACCTTACAGAGAGCCTGGTCATTGACGCGAATCGCATGTTCATCTTGCCAAGAGGCGAAGGAGGTGGCCTTCCTGTGTTTGTGAAAGCCAACTTCCAAGGGAACCCTCCTTGCCTTTGGAAGGCCAGTCCCCAAACCGAGCAAGCTCGTCTGCATCGTCCCAGAGGGGAGAGGAGCTCTGGATCAGGCCTGCCCTCAGCCCTTGGGGCCGCCTTCTTGTCCAGGCTTGGGACACATCAGGCTGGCATAGGTGGGAAGAGAAGCGGGGAGGAAAGCCACAGCCAGCCCGGGTCCAAGGTGAGCCCACCTGGCTCTACAGCCCCTGCTGTGGGAGGTGCTACCGGGAGGGGAGTGAGTGTCAATCGAGGAGAAGACAGTCCTAGTGGAGACCCAGGGCGGTCGCCAGACTCTCGTCTCCTCTGAGACGTCTGTTCTGCAAAGTCACTTCTGCTCTTTGGTGCTGATTGAGAAGGAAACCATTCATTGCTCGTTTCTTGGACATCATCAATGATTTCCTTCACTCCGAAAATGCACACCCACCCCACCCCAAGACCAAAGGCATGAAGCCTGATGGGCGTCGGATGGAAGGGAACCAGATGGACGTGCATATCACCACATCAGCAGAGCAGAAATGGCCTCTACCCATCGAAAGAAAGGCATTCCCTTCTATAGACACACTCAAGCTGAGTTCTCTCATGCTTGTCCCATCTGATCCGATGGCCGAGCCCACGCAGGAGAAGATGAAATCCTTACTCTAGAGAAGCCCCCGGCTGGGAAAGGCTGGTCTAAAGTCATGGAGCCAAAGTCCAAAGACACCAAGGAGAGGGAGAGTTTTGCCTCTTTCCGGGGAGCCTTCCTGAATATCAGGACTCTTCCCACAGGGTCTTCTGGTCGGCCAGCAAGAGGAGGAGGAGGCGGGAGGAAGAGGAGGAGGACTCACCTGAAGATGAAAGCTGGCCTGGAAGGGAGCCAGAACCTGGAAGCTGGCCTGCAGGGCCCTCTCTCGGCTCCCCTCACACTCCAGGAACCAGGGCTCGATCAGCTGGAGGCCAAGCAAGAACACAGACCCGTTTATGAGACCTCTCTGAGGGGCAAACCTTTTCCATTTTACAAACCTATCCTGCTTTTCCTTGAGATATCCCTCAGCCGGATGGGAGCCACGTAGCCCATCTGGCTGCCAAACACAGCTGGTCATTCATGGCCCGGTGGGTGAAATGGGGAAACGGTGAGAGAGAGGGAAGGCTCCCCCCCCCCGATCTACATGTTGTGGATCATCCCTCCTTCGAGCACTCCCGGAGAGCTCAGGGGTTCAGGGCTCTGGCTGTGGAAGTCAGAGGTGGGGAGTTCGATTCCCCACTCAGCCTCCTCGAGGAGGGCCCAGACTTAGGCCTCCCTTCCGGCTCGGCCGTTCTAAGAGGCAACATCACTTCGCTCTTGAGGAAAGCTTTCGTGTCTGAGAGATCAGTCTGGGCGATGCAGACTGGCTGGGACAGGTGGAGAGGAGGGCCACGAGGGTGATCCGGGGACTGAAAAGCAAGCCCTGTGAGGAAAGACGGAAGAAACTGGGCATGGTTAACCTTGAGGAAAGAAGGCCGAGAGGTGGTCACACCCAGGAGGGGCAGGAGGGGTTCTCAGTCATGCCAAAGCGCATCAGCACGTAAGGGGATGATGGACTCAAGGGACAGGAAACCAGATTCCTGTCGAACGATGGAACCAAGGAGCCGGCCGAGCCCTCCGACACTGGAGGCCCTCCAGAGAAAGTTGGACAACTGCGTGTCAGATCTAGTTTGATCCTATATAAACGCTGAAATGATCTGATGGGGACAATTCGGACAATATGGTAATTACAGATTATCCTCAATTTATAGTTTGACCATGAAGTTGGCAAAGTTTCTGCAATACTGAATGTAAATGCCAATCCAGGGGATTTCCTTTTGGGTTTATGCTTACCTGGAACATGACATCAATCCTCTCTGAGGTTGGCTCTTCTGTAACGAGGACCTCGAAGAGTTTCCCCCTGGCCTCAACGGATCTGGTGTACATGAGCTGAAAGGACAACCCAGGGAGTGAGGCCCGAGAGCTACACCGTTCCCCTGACGCCATGGGCTCCTCATAAACCAGGGGGTGGGCAAAGCGAGGCCCAGCAAAGAGTGGAAACAAACAGACATTGACCGCACAATGACATTAGGATGTTTAAGAGGCCTTGGCGGTTAAAAAAAAAAAGCAAAGCGACGTTTCAGCCTTCTATCCTCTTCTATATTGCATCCTCCTATGCAATAGGATGTTTCAGGAAAGCTCCCATCAGAGGTTAAAAAGGAAGACCTAGAAGAAAACCTGCCTGACATACCTCGATGTTGGACGCATCCTGTTCATCATTTGCTATCCTTTTAAGACGCTCCAGGGGAGGGAGGAGAAAGAGACTCTTGATGACTCTGTCCAGCATTTCCCGGAGAGCTTCCACTGGCAGGCGCGGCTTGAGGTGGCTAGCAGAAGGAAGGTAGATTGAGAATCCAGACAGAGGTTTACAAAGGTCCCAGGCAGAAAGGCAGCCCAAATCTCAGGCTGGCTCTTTCTCATTCTGATCTACATGTGAGAGCATCGTGACAAGAAATCAGACTGCCTCTGCCTCTGTATAATCATTGGCGAGTGGGCAGGGCAAGGACAGCAGCTTTGGAGGACTGTGTCTCTGGAGGGAAACCCTGTGGCCTTGAAGCCAGCTGGCAGCCTCACTTCCCTGCCCGTCTCGTGCCCGTCAACCAAACGCACTGACAGGGGAGCCCCCATGTCACATCGAAGAGCCGCCCCCGCCCCACACCAGTTGCTGCCTGAGGGAGGCCTCCCTAGCCCAGCTGGCCTCTCCGTTGCCTATCGATAACTTACCTCAGGGAGACTAAGGCCGAGATGGTTGCTGGGAGAAGGGAGCTTCTCAGGTTTTCGAGGCGCTCCGTCCCAAGAAAGGCCTGAAGACCCCCGTGGTGGTGGTGGTGGTGGTGGAAGGAGCAAAGAAGAAGGAAAAACAAGAAGGAGGGGGAGGAGAGATGAGGGTTTCATCCACTCAACAGAGGATACGACCAAAATGCTTTCTAAAATCGCCCGGAAGGGGGTTGAAGGTGCTTTCCTGAGGGGGAGTCCAGTCTTTTCCATGGACAGCCATTCCCCGAGGTGTTGGGGCAACAACCGTTCTGAGCAGAGCTGCCGGCTGGACGCTTTGCTCCCAAGGAGACCCCTCCCCAAAGAGCGGGTGGGGCTCTCGTGGTGGAAGCCCTCCAAGAAGGGTCTCCCTCATGGAGCTTCCAAAAGTCTCCTTTGTGCCACGAGGAAGACCCCCCCCCGGGTCTGAAGAGACGCCCCCTCCCTCGGGGCTTTCTGGGAACCCCACCGGGCCCTTCGGGTGTCCCACCCCCCACGTTGCTTACCAACAAAGCCTCCAAGAGCTCTTTTTTGCAGCCCAGCTGGAAGTTCCCGTCCTGGGCTTCAGAGATGGCTTTGCAGATGCAGGCGACGCTCTCGCAGAAGATCAGCTTCAGGTGGGTGTCCTGTCTTGCCTAAAAGAACCCAATGGTCATCATCCTCCTCCTTTGGTACTGGTACCAAATGTATGTCTACAATCTGCTTGTTTAACTTCCCTCAGCAGGGAGATCATGAACTTGGGGGCAGCCCCTGAGAAGGCTTCCTCTTGCCTCCCCACCAGATTCGCCTCGAACGATGGTGAGTCTCTCTCAGAAAAGATCAAACCCGAGAGAAGGATGTGGTTCAAAGAGCCTTGCCCAAAGTCAGGTAGGATTTCGTTCAAAACTCTGCGAAACCACCAGCCACAGAAACCGCAGTGAGCAGACACGAATTCCACGGGGGTGGGAAGGAACCCCTTTTAAGGAATTCTGTCGGCCTATCCAGCTGATTTCTCTCGGGTCCCTCCACCTCAAGAAAGAAGCCTCCTCAAAGGGTTGATCGTGTGAGGATCCTTTCGCAGTCCTGCCGCCTTCCGAGAGCCAGCATGCTATAGCCAGTTGAGTTTGGAACGGGGCTCAGATCGCGGCCTGGCCCTGGGAACTCGCGAGCGGGAGTCAACCCTGGAGGCCTTCAAGAGCCAACTGGACAACCCTCGGTCGGATCTGCTTGGATTCGGATTCCTGCCTCGAGGAGAGGGTTGGACTCGATGGCCTCCCAACTCCAGGATTCCAGGATTCCAGGGTGAGCTTGGTGTGAACGTCTCCCACCCTCTGGAAGCGGAACGAGGGCTGCCATCCAGAAGCGACTGGACAGGGCAACAACAATAGCAAGCCCTCCCCCCCCCCCGGTTCATGCCATTTGGCGGCATCTCTCTAGGATTCCTCAAGTGGGGGGAGGAGTTGATCATCATCATCATCATCATCATCATAGTAGGACAAGAGATTCCACTAGGGGAAATGCCACATATGAATAGGGGCCCTAGCAGGGACCCTCCATCCTGCTTCCACTTCAAGGGGAAAAATCCGGACACGGAGGTGCCCGATCACACCCTCAGATCTGCGACAGCTTACCTGGCTCTCAATTTTGACTCCCAGGACCTGAAAAATAAAATGGAGAAACTGACCTCTTTGCACAAGCCTAGAAAGGCAGCTGGCCTTTTTTAAATTTATTGTTTAAAATGTTAAGGACACAGGCCTTGGGCCAGGGGATAAACGGCTTTGCTATGCAAATGGCGCAGAATCATCAGAGGGGTTTCCCCCTCAATGGTCTGGATTTTTCTTGAATGGTTCTGAATGGAAAAAGCCCAAAACTGAACGCTTCTTGGCAGATGTCACCTCTTCCTTGCTAGGAAGGAGGGAAGTGAGATTTCGGGATTGAGACAGGCATTTAAGAGAGAGATCAATTCTCTCTCTCTCTCTCTCTCTCTCTCTCTCTCTCTCGTTCTTTCTTTCTCTTTGTTTTGGCTCCCAGAAAGAGATTTCCTCAGAGCCAGATGCCTAGACAATCCAAGATGAGCACTGAAAGTGGCCACTCATGAAACAAAACCTACAAGATGCAAGTGGTGAAGGTGAGGGAAGTCAGCTACTATGGCAACCAGACATCTTTTACCACTTGAGGAGCACCACTTCTGAATAGGAGCTAAGCGTCTCATCTGCTTCAGTTCTCAGTGAGGCAAGAAAAGGCTAATGGCAGCACCCTGAGACACACAAGCTGCAATGTGGCACCTGAATTTTAGGGCAGGTCACTTTGGCTGGTTTCTGGAGTACAGTGAACTCCCTCTCTTCCATTCCCACCCCTCCCCACAGCGACCTGCTCCCTCCGTGCCCCATTTCACCAGAATCCAACCCTCCGACCCCCTTCTACTTCTTACCTGGAAGCTCATCCTGTAAAGGTCGAGGACTTTCTTCAGGATCTCTGCCTCCCCACTCTTCAACAGGAGCTCTTTGGGGGCCCGGATGGCAACCCGGCCGTAGGCCAGAATCAGGGTCTTAAGGAGGTGCCCTCGCCTGCCAGTCTTGTAATCCTAAGTAGGCAACAGAAAGGGGTGTTTTGGCAAGGTGGCAGCTGCTACCTTATCATCTGTTTGTCTGTCTGTCTCTCTCTGCCCGTTTCCCTCTTCTGTCCATTCTTTGATCGCCAGGGCAGCAGGATTGATTTGGTTTTATCAAATTACTTATGTCCTGTGATCTGGGGGTGAGTGGGGGAAGGCGGACTGACTTTCCCCCATTAAAAATGCTTCAGGATTGTATGCTTAACTTCACTTTTTGGGTGTTGGAAACAATCCAGCACTCCACCTGTCTCATCTGCAGAAGCCCAGGGGCTGAAATCCTGTTGAGCAGCTCCGCAGGCACAATGATTCTGTGCACAAATCGACCGCAGAAGATGCCGCTTGGTGACAGGCTTCTCTTGGCAATTTTGGGGTTCTGCACCCTGAAATTGCCATCAAGCAGCAGCAATGGGCTCATAATGAGCAGGGATTTGCCACCAATGAGGATGATGTCATCCCCAGGTGCAGGTGGAGCTGCCCAACAGGAATTCAGCCACGGAATGCACTGCTGAGTCGTATGTCAACACTTAGGTAAATCCCATCAGTTGAGCAAACCTCCTCATTCTGCAGCCAGCGATCCCATGGAATGTGAAGATGAATGGCTGGCATCAGAGGAGGCTCAGGCTCCAGTTTTAGATTCCGTTGAATCCAGGGTGGCTTATTTGAGAGTTGGCATTGACCTGCTGGCCCCGGCCGCTGGCTTACCTTATGGTGGGTGAGGAGGGCAGACAACCCCATCTTGAAATCTATGCCAGCTCCGCAGTCGTCCAAGGTGGCCAGGGTCAGATCTAAATGGTCCAGCGCAGCAAAAGAAAGGATTTCGGCAACTTTCTGTAAGGGGGGGTGGGGGGAGAGGGGACCGAGAGAGAGAAAAAAATTGGAGAAGGGATGCTGATGTGAGAAATGAATGAAACTGGATTAGATCTCCCCGTGTGGAAGGGAGGGAAGACCACCCCTAGCACACCATCATGTTCCTGACTCTGTGGCATCCTAGCACAGCCGGGTGCTCTTCACTTCCTTGCAATGTTGTGGAGGGTTTCAACTTAAGAGAGGTAGAAAAACCTCCATCTATTAAGAAGAAGCCACCATCCCCGCCCCCCCCAAAGGACAAAAGAGACGCCAGGTGGGTACAGAACTCTGAAGGCTGCCCTGAATCGCTAGAGACTCACCTCTTTCTCGGCTGCTTCCAAATAATTGGCGCTCTCAATCAAACGCTCCAGCCAGTGCAGGACATACGTGCGGTCTGAGCAACAGGCCAATGACAAGCCCAGGACTTGATAGAGGACGCTCTGAAAGAGAAGGAGGGGTAGACCAGGGGGGAGGTTTCAGTCGAACAATCGGACACCTGTCTAGATCTTTGGGTTGGTGGTCCTTCACTGGAGGCCGTCCAGCAGAGGCTGGACAACTCCGGCCGAAATCCGGTTGCTTGGTGTGGAAAGTGGCCCTCGAGAAGGCCCACTGAAGCAACAGAATCCTGAGGGAGGCGTTGACCCATCCCACCCCCGCCCATTCAAGGGGCCTCCACCAGGGCAACTTCCTAGGCGAAGCAACAGGATTTCCGCCACTATGTTCTGCAGCAGCTGCTTTGGACGAATGTTGGCTGAGAGGGACTGAGGTCTCCCCCAGGTTGCAGCAGCTTTCCACGCTCGGGGGAGAAGCTGAGGGGCGATAGGACTGCGGGTTTTATGAGAAACGGGGGAACGAACCTTTTCAAGGGACCCGTCCGCATAGCTGCCCATCTGATCTTCCAGGGCTAAGATCAGGTTCTTGGTCCACGTGTCGTCCTCCATGGTCTTCAGGGACCTCCTCAGGAACTAAGGAGGAGAGCATGAATGAATCCAGACATTTGGTTCACGAGAGCCTCGGCGTCTGCTCCTAAGACTCCACTCCTGCCCTTTCCCCTGCCCAAATGCCTTAAAAATGTCCTTGGAAAATCACTTCTTAAAGAAATGGAGACTATGACTTCCCACCGGAGCTGAGGGGAAAAGGGACTAAGCACTCTCTTCACCTAGTCTAAAGCCAATGGGCTGCCAAACCGGAGAGCCAAAATGGACCAGCTTGGTCTCCGAGTCAAACATTGGGGGAGGACGGTTCTCTGCTGTGTCCTACGTCGTCTACACCTGTCTGTCCTTCTTCCCATTTGCTGCCCAGGGCATCTGACTTCACAGGCTCTTCCTTTTTGCCCCTCAGGCTAATGGACCAGAGTCCAGGAGACCCCCCTGCCCCCAGCCTGCTCTGTCGAAGAGATCCCTCTTCTCCCTCCAGCCAGTTCCTGGTCGAAGAAGAGCAGAACCTCACCTGCAGAAGCTTCTGCTGCCACTCAGGTTGGCTTCCTCTGGTGCCTTCTGGAAGGAAAAGAGGACATTGTTGTACCAACTCAATTGGGACAGGTGTGGGTGGGTGTGGGTGTGGTGTAGAGTTTGGGACCGTATTTTTCAAGAGTAGTACTTGAGCCATGACTTCTTGAAATGGAATCTGTTGGTCATCCCTCACTGTTTAAAGAGGAACGTCCTACTAACGTACTCTTAAAAATAGGCAAAAACCTCCCTCTTAGAGACCCCCAGGCAGGATTTTGAAAGGCATCTCTAAATATAATTGGCTACATGTGAAAAAAGGAGGCAAAAGTAATGCTGTTTACCAATTGTGGTGCTATTTCACAAGAATAACATTTCCTTACTATCCCTCAAACTAGCCGAGGATGGTCAACATCATCACTTGGAACACATGACTTTCACACTATAGGTGTGTCATGCACAAGGTGCAGACATTTTTCACAATCTTTCAAGTACCAAATGGTAGGAAAATCAGTCCTGTTTTTATTGTCTGTGCCCTGTTTTTGTGTGTACCCTATTGGTAAACATCGTGATCTTTACATATAGATTCAATATATAGAGAGAGAGAGAGCATTACAATGTTTCGACATCACCAAAATGACTAAAGTTCTCTGACATGTTAATAGAATCCATGTAAAAATACAAATAGAAAATGAATGTATGTTACAAAAGTAACATAACTATTTCCTTACTGTTTCCTTTATGAATTTGAAAACTGCTCAGAGACTTTAAGCCACCCCCCATGCCTGCCAGAACCTATATAGAGGTCCACCTGCTTCGTGTACGTCCCTGGGAGGGGGAGGCTGTCTAGGGAAGCACTTCAGAACTGGGGCAAAAGGTCTGAAAAGGCAAACCTACTTTTGGATTGCCAGGTGCTCCTGAATTCGTCCAGGAAAAAATCCAAAATCAGGTGAACGGATAAAACGAATGTCAAGAACTTTAGAAAAATGGAAGCAAGATCAAGGGGCCTTCTGGAAGACAGCGCTATTCCTCGGATAGCTTGCAAAGTGAAGTGCAGCACTTTTAAGATTTTGAGACGGCCCGGGGGGCGGGAAAGCATTTCACCATTAATCCTCCTGTCAGGCACCCATCGGGCGACCTACCTGCCTGGCAATACCCCCAAAGCGCTGGGATTTGCTGCGCCCACAGATGAACGATGGCCTCGTGGATGTCAGCTCGCAGGGCGTGCAGAAGCTGGAGGGCCCAGAAGCCTCTTTGGCTCCCGGAGGAGGACAATACCTGTAGGCAGGAGAGGAGACATGAGAAAGGAGGGCCCCCGAAGGAGAAGCCAGGACTCACTCGTCCATCTCTAACTGCCAGCGGCTCAGATTCAGGAGCAGTTCCTCTCCTGGAAATAGGCAGGCAATCGCCCTCCCGAGAGGAGGGGGATCCCAGTGGCCCGTTGGCGCCTTCTCTGCTCGGTCCATTTCCTATCCGGGGTGTGTCTGTCCTGCGCTGGGCAACATCCCGGCCTTGAAGAGGATGCTCAAAGCAAGGCTGCTCCCCGAAGCCTCGGAGGGCATCCTCTCGTCAGGCTCTGGTGGCAACGAGGCCACCCTTCATGCCATCGCCTGGTTAGTCTGATTGATGAGCTGAGGTACGGATGGTTTTGATTTCCTTGCTTTATATGAGATGCGTTGCTTTTAGATGATGTTCTATTTATTGTCCTTAATTATTTTTTTTAACATAAACCGCCCAGAATAGTGCCTAGCATTACGCAGGCACGATCCTAACTTATGCTTTCCTTAGGATTCTGGGTCTCTCCGCTGGATTTGGACGGGGGAGCCCTTCCACTAGATGACACCATCCCACAGAAAACTGCCCCCCAAAAAAGCAAGTGGGTGGTTTCCTCACTGAGAGACCAGAACAAGACCGGGACGTCTTCTCTAGTTCCCTCTCGTGGCCCCTTCGGTTGTTGCGTTTTCAGTTTTTTACACAAGCGGGGGAGCTGGTTGGCCCCAGCAGGGCTGAGGGCTGCATTTTGCCTCTCCCTGGGTTGTCATGAAGCCAGCTAACAATATTGCAGCTGAAGGAACTTTCCGATCCTTCAGGGAGTTCCTTTCTTCCTACATTTCTCGTTAGCCCTCCTTTAACTAATTTTCTGCAATGAAGAAGGCAACGACATCTCCTTTCAAAGGGGGGGAGGGGGGAGCGCTTTGCTACGGGATGGCCAGAAGGGTCTCCCACTCAGCTCCCCAGCCAGCGTACTGGGCCGAAGAGGTTTCTGCAATACCTCTCTTTTGGAATCCCTGCACCGAGAAGCCACCACACACTCTGGGAAATGGGAGGTCAAGGAACTGAGAGGACCTTTCACCTCCATACTCTCCTCCCACCCACCCCCCAAGACACAAACGTAGATGCTTTTTCTAAGCATTGCTCACCAGAAGCCGTCCGAAGACTTCTTGCGGACTTGGGAGCTTTACTAAAAGGAGAAGAACAGGGGTCGAGGGGGGGGGAGGATGTTAGTGATGCAACCCCTGGAATCATGGAAAGGTTTCCCGCTGTTCCTCATCTCCTTCCCAGGTCTAGTCACTAGGATCCTTCCAGCAACGGACCGGGCTACTTCGGAAAGCCACAAAAGGACATGGAGGTCTGGGGGGGGCGGAGGTGGGCCTGCTCCTTTCTGGAGCGCCCCGGACTCCCCTTGGCCCGAGCTTTCACTGAGAAATAGGAGGATTCCCCTTCCCTCCGGGCTCAAGGAACGGCGAGCCTCCTTCAAGCCCAGAGGCCCTGCCTTGCATCTTATCCCATTGATCTCTGGCCCCTCTGGGGGTGCTCTGGCCTGGGTTTTCCTGGGACATATGTCTGACATTGGCCCCTGGAAGGCTCCCCACCCACCCGAGACCTCTTCAGCGAGGCATGACCTCTCCAAAGGAGAGAGGGATCCATTCCTTCCCATGGGAAGTGAGGTGAGTGCCAATCCCACCCAGCCATGCACAGTTCAAGCCCAGGGGACTGCCTTTGGTACCCAACCAACCCACTGACCAACTGACCTCCTCTGCAGGATCCCAGGAAGAGGACGGATCCTTCCGGCCGAAGGACGGCCAACTCCTTCAGGCATCTGCAGAGCGGGGTCAGTGCTGGCGTGTATTCCGGAGGAAGCAAGAAGGATAACAGCTTCGGCCACAGAGCCTGCCAAGAGGAGAGAGGGGACCGTCAGAGAATCAGAGCCCAGCCTCGGTCTGGGGTAGCTCGGCATCACAGATTGGGGCCAGGCTGGTGTTCTCTTCCCCGAATGTCGTAGGACTGCTGGGAAATAAAGCGCCCCCCAGGCTAAAATGCCAGCTCTCTCCCCGCCTGACCTCACCCCGAGGAGGAAGAGGGGTGAAACTCCTCCGGTCTTCTGAAGAGCAAATGCACCCAAGCCACTCACTTTAAACATCCCGGTGGCCGAAGTGTTGACGTGCTCCAGGACCTCGATGGACAAGTCCTGGACATCGGCTTCCCTTGGCATCAGGCCTCTGGCACTGTCTCTGACCTGCCGTACACAGACACACAAGAACCACAGAAACAGCAAGGTCAGGAAACCAGAACCGTCTCCCAAAAAGCGCCCCTTCACCCACGGGGAGTGCCACAAGCACAAAGCTTGCGCACCTCGGAAGTGTTTGAGCCAGACGGTGGTGGCAGCACCTGGAGGAGGTGCCCCTGTGCCAAGGTGCAACCCAGCCAAGGCTGGAACGAAAAGGAGGGACTCGGACACAGAAACACACACACAGATGGGAGGGCCTCTTCCCCACCCAGCCGATTCCGAGAGGGGCTCGACTGCACACCCACCCCTGCACAACGTTTCCAACCAGTGCACTCTTGATGATGGAGGGATGATGGGACGCCTACTAGAGCCCAGAGCTTGGGAAACGTCTTTTGGAATGGCAGGAGGCAGGCGGTCACGAGACAGGCAGGCCCAGAGAGGCCTCCCGATGGGCTTGGAAGGGGTCCCCGAGTCGCCTCATCCCTGCCAGAGGAAGGCTCTCTCGCGGCTCTTTCCCGCTGACTTACCCCTTGACTGGTACGAACGGCGACCTGACGGAAGAGGTAGGTGACCATCTCCCATTCCAGACATCCCTCGACCTTCAGGGAGCTCAGGAGCTCCTTCAGGAAGAACAGGGTCGCTTCCCTCGCCTGGCAAAAAAAGGGAGGAAAGTCATCTCGTCGCTTGCCTCTCCAAGTCTGCCTCCCGTGCTGAAGAAACCCCATCTGAGGCGGGATCCGGAAGCCCCTAAAAGCGCCTTGGGAGGAGAGCTCCTGGTCCCGCCGGCCATTCCTTCTGCAAGACCAGGGCCTGCTTCCTGCCAGGGAACATTTCTGAGGACTGGAACCTCCTTCTCTCGGCCTTTACTCTCCCTGTTGAGCAGACTCAGGTCGTGCAGATGTCTCCTGGCTGTGGCTCCTGTTTGGACTCCCTGGCAATTTCACTGGGGCCCCGGCAGGGATTCGTTATTGCCAGAGTTTGGACAATTCTTTTTTTTTTTTGTATGCTTTTCTTTTTCCTCCCTTCCTCCCTCCCTCCCTCCTCCTCCTCCTCTTTCTTGTGGATTATAGAGCTAACATCACACAGCCAGAATGGTCTTTTTTACTATAGTCCAAAAAAAGTAAATTTCTTTTTGGTTGGGCATGGAAACCACTTTCCATCTGGACTGCATGGTTTTCTCTGAATCCCCTCAATGTTTGGGCCTCACCCTTTGTCTGAGTCGGGTGGCAAGACTTTGCTTTTACTCCTGGCTTGGAAAGCCAGAGAGACCTTTCTGCCTTGCACCCGCGTCTCTAGGCCCTCGTCTTCATCTCAGCTCATGACGTTCTACTTGTGGCGATGGGATCCACCCTTCCTCTCCATGACGTGAAAGAGGCTGGAGAGATCTCCAGATCACCAGAAGGGAGAGCAGCAAAGCTCTTGGGGAGTGGGATGATTTTCAGGCTGCTCTGGGATGGGGTGAAAACTGTTCCGCATCCCTGTGTCAGCTGGAGGATTCTGGGCAGTGTAGCCTAGTGATGCCACTCTTATGATATCTTTCTAGCACCCCACCCCTGGGGCATGTGGAGAGAAACCAACGGGGGCTTCCGTTTTGGGTGGGAGGGATCACCATCAGAGCCTTCTCTAACTTACCTTGCTGAACGTGGACTTTTCAAGAGTCCGGAAGATCTTCTTGAGGTTTGGGGGATGACAGTCCACGCAGCCCTCCAGGAACAGATAAAGTCCCTAAAAAGAAAACACGGGCGGTGGGGGGGGGGAAGAGAGAAGTCAGTGCTTGTTTGGTGGTGTGCCTTTTCTCAGCCATGCAAATTGAGCCCCCGGGGCTGAAGAGCAGCAGGACCGCTTCCTGGGCAGGACAGTGGTCAAGGCCCCAGAGAAGCCTGCGAGGGGGCCCTTCCTATTCTCCCAGAGCTCAGAAAGGCTTTCGGGGGGGGGGTTGGACTACCATCTTTTGACTCTCCCACCCAGCAACAGTGGTGCTCTTTACGGTGCCCCGTGCGCAACTCTTGGCGCTCAGGGCCTGTAAATGTCTTCCTAGGTCTGGAGCCGTTTCACTGCCCCCTCACCCCCCAAAAATCCCTGCGTCTCCACTCTCCTCTGTAGGGCTGCCTCTGCCAGCTTAAGGGATGGCCTGGCTTTGGTGATCCAGGACAAGCCCAAGCAGGGAGACCCTGGCGAGCACCTCTCTGCCATCATCCTCCCGAGCGTGCCCGTCTCCAAAGAATATATTCCCGCCTCCCCCATGACTATCCATTTACTTTGGCCATGAGGGGAGCATCCACCATCCTGCTCTCCTTGATGACATCCGGGAACTTCCTTAGTATTTCATCCTGCTGTGGCTGGTACCGAACGAGAACGGCCAACATGGGCCACCGAGCCTTCAAAGCCGCCTCGCTCACCTGCAAGAGAGAGAAATGCAAAGAAGCTCCTTAGGGTTCGGTCCCTCAGTCAATGCAGGGAAACGGATCCATCCCCAGAGGAGAAGGAATCTCATCTCAAGCCAGGACAAGCTTTGCTGGCCTTCGTCAGAAACCAATGGTGACCATAAGATCCCGGCACTCTGGACAGACAGGATTCTTCCCAGCTGTGCAGTCACCGGGCAAAGCAGCCCATCATCCGGACGCTTGACGATGACCAACACAGGAGCAAAAGAGGGGCTGTGTATCTTTTTCATTCTTTTTTTGCAAGGCATCACTGGGAGGGGAGAATCAAGGTTGCCCCCCCTCCGCCCAATGGAAGAGCAATCTTTGCATTGCAGCTCCTTCCCCAGCAACTATTCCGAGTGAGGGCACTACGTCTCGCCTTCCCTCCCGATTGGCTTTGAGTCAGAGGGAAGGCGCTGCTCCCCCTTCCTTGGCCCTTCCTGACCAGAGCCAAGGCAAGGGAAGCCCTTTTGTGTCAGAGACACGAGCCTCTTCCTGTGCAGGGAGCAGCGAGAACGAAAAAAGACTCCCCTCTCCCAGGCTGGCACGACTCCTTCTACCTGATACAACCGGGAACTCACCCAAATTGAAATAAAAATGAGTTTGCTTACATTTCTGTCCTCCTCCTGCTGCCAGTATCCACTCAGCCGCTGGTAGATGGACAGGAGGGGACGGCAAAAGCTGGACTCCGCCTCCCGAGGGTAGTGGCACAGCCTCCAGTTCTTATAATAGTGGGCGACGGAGACACACATTTTCTCCACAGCTGTGAAAGAAGAGGACGAAGGTGAAAGCCTGACCCCTGAGGACCTTCCCTGGGGTCAGAGACATGGAGCTTCTAGCAGGCGGACAGGGTTTGACCCTTAGGGGAAATGGACCGGATCCTTCCCCATTGCTCCTTTCCCAAATCCGCTTGGCTTTCTTTTGCAGAAGCCTCGCTCGACCTGCTCTACTTGCCCCTTGCACCTCGTGTGTTGCTTTTGGTCTCCTCCCCTTCTAACACTTGGGGTTAAACTGAACAATCCATTTCTCTGCCCTTGAAGAAAGCCGTTTGTCTCTTCAAAAGCTGGAGCAAGTCTCAGGAAAGTCACCGGGAAACGCAAGACGGGAAGAAGACGGGAAGATGGGATGGTGGGGAATATGCCAATGACCTCGGCACAGAAGTCTGTACTTTAAGGAGAAGAGGGGCTCCGTCTAGAAAGGCCGTCAGACGGATAGGAATGGGGAGGACTCTTAGGCCAACTCCCGAGGAAGAGATCCGCTTTCCCACTCACCAGAACAGATGGCCACCTTCTCTCGGCTTCCCAGGTCAAGGATCAGGATGACCTGAAGGTAAAGGAAGCTGGAGATGATGTAGGGGACGGTCCGGAGAGCTGCAAAAGGAGAAAAAGACCCACATCATGATCTACTCATTCATTTCCATCAAGATGTGATGGGGAAGAAATCAAACAGGGTAGTGAAGCCCAGCAGGAAGCTTAAGAGGCACAACCCAAACACTCCTTCGAGGGAAGGCAACGGGCATTCTGAGGAGGAGGATGATCACGCTGTAGCCGCTTTCTGCTACAGCTCAGTGTCAACATCACTCCGGGGCAAGCTTGGGCGAGTCTTTTTTGAGACCCAAGGTAGAAGCAGGGAAAACAGCAAGGCGAGGGGGTCCGGCAGAAAAGACACCACCCTCTACCAGGGATTCAAGAACAAACAAGGAACACTGGGGAAAGGGTGGGCTTTCCTGCAATTAGTCGGACATTGTGCAGTTGGGGAAAAGGGGGTCCCTTCCCACTTCTAATTTTAATGGAGGTCTCATGAATTTGGCACCTTTGGTCCAGCTTCTTCAGTTCACTAGTCCTCCCCCAATCCCCCTCCCCGCAAGCCATCTGGGAAAGGAGGACATCAAAACCCACAACCATGGAAGAAAAACTCGAGAGGTGCAGACCGTAGCGAGAGCTGAAGTTCTCCAGGGTCTTCAGCATCATGGGGTGGGGCGGCGTGTCCACCTCCTTTAAGATGTTCTGGAGGTATCCCATGACCTCATGGAAGTGGCCTTTGGCCAAAGACAGAAGGAGGTCGCTGGCTCTCTTGCTGCGGTCCTCCGGAGCTCCCTA
Source organism: Pogona vitticeps (assembly GCF_051106095.1). Lineage (NCBI taxonomy): Eukaryota > Metazoa > Chordata > Lepidosauria > Squamata > Agamidae > Pogona > Pogona vitticeps. The sequence continues at coordinate 10,976,992 of NC_135794.1, read as the reverse complement.
AACAAGCAGATCAGGTTGAGGCATCATTACTCCCTTCTTTATCCCCTTGCAAACTTGAAATGGGGGACAGGCTTTCGGGGAACCAATGAATCCAGAGGTCAGGAAAGTTTTGGCTGTCCGTGGCCAGAATCTCCCATCCAGCCGGGCTGGTAACGAGGGCGGCTGGCGGTTTCTCAGAACTGTCATCTTCAGAAAAAGATACTAACTTTCCTAAACTCTGGATTGATTCCGTGATCCGACCCTGGCTAGAAGTGCTGGTCAAATGGCCCAGCGTGCACAATCCTTCCGGCAGACAGCGACCAAACCCAACCCTGCCCCCCAAAGCCAATATTTTAACTAAACTATCTTTTGTCTTACACCACTGACTAAATATTACTGGTAAGCACCAAAACAAATCTGTTCCCCAGGCTTGCCCTCATCCGTTTCCTATCGTCCGGTACCCCCTGACCCCCCATTGCTGAAAGGGTAAAAAAGCACGCATAAACTTTAACTTAAAAACATTTTAAAAACAGCAAACATGAGGCTGTTTAAACCATTGTTATGCTAATCAGGTGACCCAAAATTTAATCGTTATGTGAAGCATGGTCCCAACCATCGCTAAGCGAAAATCGCCCATAGGGACCATCGTTAAATGAAGCGCAAAAAGGCTCAGAAAAAGTCATCGCTAAGCAATTTCATCGTTAAATTGAGCAATTGCTAAGCGAGGCATCACTGCATTTGTTATCTATTTTCAACTCTCTGTACATTTCAAGTGCCCAACCATTACAGTGCACCTAGTCCATATTATCAAGGTGTTTACTCTGCTAGATATCCCATGTATTACAATCTTTAAATGCTCATATGACATAAAACTTCTAAAAAACCATCAATTTCACCAAAAATACTGAGAACAACAAACATTTTGTTAAACATTCATTGCAAACGACCCCCACCCTGTATTTTCAAGTAACAGGACACCCAACCCGAGCCAACTTTAACAAAACAAGCAATATAAGTAATAGCCCCACCCCAAGAAAAAAAGACAGACACCCCAGCTGAGTACAACAAGGAAATTCCACCGTAGCCAGAGTCTAATATACAAGCCAACTCACCCCACACCCCAGTTAAATCTAAATAATTTCCCCACCCATGCAACGTACTGACACTCCTCCAGCAGATCTTTCCAGAAGACATCAAGGCCCTTTTCCAACACTGCCTAACAACCACCTACTTTCAGTAGGATAACAAGTTCTATGAACAGACAGATGAAGTGGCCATGGGGAGCCCCCTCAGCCCAGTTATAGCAAACTCCTACAGTGGTACCTCGACTTACAAACTTAATCCGTATTGGAACGACATTCGTACGTCAAAAAGTTCGTAACTCGAAGTACCATTTCCCATTGAAATGCATGGGAATGGAATTAATCCATTCCAGCATTTCAAAAGGCAAAAAAGCAGGGGGAAAGGGCTGGAAAATTGAATTTCCAGGCCTTTCTCCCTGCCTTTTTGGCTTCGGAGGTCTCAAAGGGCTTCCTCTGATCTCGGGGGGAAAGCCCTTTGAGAACAAGGTCGAGGCTCTGTTTCCAAATCAATGCCTTTTTTTTTTTTTTTTTTTTTTTTTGGCCTATGGGGCTGTTCATAAATGGCTCCCTGCAAAAAGGCAGGGAGAAAGCGCTGGAAATTCGAATTTTTGCCTTCGGAGCTCTCAAAGGGCTTTCTGCCCAACATCGGAGGAAGCCCTTTGAGAGCTCTGAAGGCGCAGATCATGGCGGCAGGGACCCCCAGGGAGGTCTCCCATGGTGGCAGGCAAGCCCTGGGATACATCCCTCGTGGTACCCGCCGCCGCGATCGGCAGCTTCAGAACTCTCAAAGGGCTTCCCCCCGATATCGGAGAGAGCCGTGTGAGAGCTCTGAAGGCAAAAAGGCAGGGAGAAAGGGCAGGAAATTCGAAGTTCCAGCCCTTTCTCCCTGCCTTTTTGCAGGAAGCCATTTACAAACGGCTCTGTTAGCAAAAAAAAAAAAAAAAAAGGCATTGACTTGCGAACAGAGCCTTGACCTTGTTCCCAAGTCGAGCTCTGTTCACAATTCAATGCCAATTTTTGCCAACGGAGCTGTTCGTAAATCGAAAAATCCGTATCTAGGGACGTTCAGAAGTCGAGGGTTGACCATACATGGAACATTTCGAAAAAAAGGCCCTGGCTTCGGCACCCTTCACACCCACAGTCTGGTTCCGATACATGGATGACACCTTCGCAATTTGGAACCACGGTGAAGAAAAACTGGAAGAATTTCAAAACCATCTTAACAGCATCCACCCAATTATACAATTCACCATGGAAAAAGAAACAGAGGGCCAGCTCCCTTTCTTAGATGTTGTGGTCATACGCAAAACTGGCCTCCTATTGGGACATAAGGTCTACAGAAAACCCACACACAGAGACCGGTACCTACACAAACACTCCAGCCACCACCCAGGACAAAAAAGAGGCATAATCAAAACTCTGGTAGACCGTGCAAATGGGAACTGTGAAGCTCCATTTCTCAGCACCGAACTCAACCATCTGAACTGGGCCCTACAGGCGAATGGCTATTCCAAGAATGAAACCAAGAAAACAACACCAAACTGAAGAGGAAAAACAGGCACCCACAAATAAAGTATTTCTGCCTTACATCAAAGGGGTAATGGACCGCATGGGGAAACTTTTGAAAAAACACAGCCTACAAATATTACACCACAAATATTACAGTCAGCAAAGGACAAAAGGAAGCCCCTCACCACTGCAGGAATATACCGGATACCTTGCAGTTGTGGACAGGTATACAGTGGTGCATCGCAAGACAGGCGCTCCGTTATCGACGAATCCGCATTATGACAAGATTTTTGAATGTGGGAATTTTGTTGTGCGATGATCGGTTCCCTGTTTCAGGAACCAATTTTCGCTTTCCGATGATCAAAACAGCTGATCGCCGGGGTTTCAAAATGGCTCCCTGCTGTGTTTAGGAGCCATTTTTCGCTGCACAGGAACCCAAAAATGGCCACCCCTATGGAGGATCTGTGCTGGACGGTGAGTTCTTAGCCGATTGGAACGCATTAACCAGGTTTTAATGCATTTCAATGGCTTTTTTATTTTGCTTAACGACGTTTTCGTTCTACAGCGATTTTGCTGGAATGAATTAATGTCGTAATGCGAGGCACCACTGTATATTGGAACCACAAAACGCAGCTTTCACACCAGACTCAAACAGCATGAGAGACACTGCAAACTACAGCAACCGGAAAAATCAGCAGTAGCTGAACATTCCCTAAAACAAGCCGGGCGTGAAATTCTATTTCAAAACACTGGACTACTGGACAACCCCAGCAAGCTTTATGTTAGACTGCACAGGGAAGCCACTGAAATCCATAAGCACCAGCAGAGCTTCAACAAAGAAGAGGAAAGTCTATAAAACTTAATAAGGCCTGGCTCCCAGCACTGGAAAATACAGCCTGCAAAAGGTCAACCAACTCTACCCAGCCACGAAAGCCAGGGGTCATTGCACAAAAAAAGACCAGCTAAAGATACCCATCAATCACAGTGACAGATAATCTCTCCCTCTTATCATAACAATACATCCACAACAAAAACACGCTGATCACCATCATCAACCTATCTCCTGAATAGGACAAAAAGCTGTTCCCACAGCTATAAATGCTCAGCTATCCAGCAAACAGCAACAGAGCATGTACTGAGTTCCTACTCCAGTCCTCTGAAGATGCCAGCCACAGAGTCTGGCGAAACGTCAGGAACAACAACCTTCAAAACACGGTCAAAGAGCCTGAAAAACCCACTACAACCACATATAGATATCATTTCCTCTTCTTTTCACTTTAAAATACTGATTTTTCTTGATTGCAAAAGCATTGACACTCTGATGTATAACTGGATTGATAAGGATGCAAGAAAAGAATCTACAAATTTATTTTTTCTTAAGTAACTATATTAAGATATATTGTTAGCAACTCTGGACGTTCATCTATATAGGTAACAGATAAGAATATATAATTCTTAAACTTGAAATGTTTCATGTTAAATATAATAATAGAAAATGCTTAGTGAAAGATAAATATAGGTGTAAGATTATACTTCAGATAATGTATGTATGTTAATTATTATAAATCAGGAAGGTGTTTACTAAACTTAATAGTTGAAGCATTGATACAAAATATACATACACATACACACATACATACACATACACACACACACACATATTAAAAAACTTTTATTACATCACAAACAGACATAAAAAACAAACAAAAACCTATATGCGGGAAGGTGTTTTCCATACAATCATATCCAGTATATAGTCTGACTACATAAACCATATTGCCCTACTAAGATATTTAAACCATATTATATATACACACACACATATTAAAAACTTTTCTTACATCACAAACAGACATAAGAAACAAACAAAAACCTATATGCGGGAAGGTGTTTTCCATACAATCATATCCAATATATAGTCTGACTACATAAACCATATTGCCCTATTAAGATATTTAAACCATATTATATTCTCCGTTTTAGAATATAATATGGTTTAAATATCTTGGTAGGGAAATATGGTTTATGTAGTCAGACTACATATTGGATACAGTGGTGCCTCGCATTGCGACGTTAATTCGTTCCAGCGAAATCGCTGCAAAACGAAAACGTCGCTATGCGATATTAAAAAGCCCATAGAAACGCATTAAAACGCGATTAATGCGTTCCTATGGGCTTAAAACGCACCGTTCAGCGAAGGTCCTCCATAGCGCGGCCATTTTTGGTGGCTGTAGAGCAAGGAATCCATCCCAGAAAACAGCGGGCGGCCATTTTGTTTACTCAGCGGCCATTTTGATACTGCCAATCAGCTGTTAAAAAAACCACAGCTTTGCGATGATCGGTGCCCGAAGCAGGGAACCGATCATCGCAAAGTGAAATTCCCCCATAGGGAACATCACAAAGCAATCTCTTTTGCAACTGCAAAAAATGTGTTGCAAAGTGATTTCATCGCTAATCAGAGCGATCGCTATGCGAGGCACCACTGTATGATTGTATGGAAAACACCCCCGCACATATGTATATGTTTTTGTTTGTTTTGTGTGTCTGTTTGTGATGTCATAAAAGTTATTTTTTTAAAAAAAAAAAGTTAGATCCTGCCTTTCAGACTGTCCCCTCCTATCAGACCTGCCCTCTGGAACGATGGAAAGATTGATAAAAGCCATTGCCGAGATGCCCTCCTCTGCAGCTCCAAAGACTCCGAAGACAACTTTCCAAACAAATTGCTGTTGATTGTGAAAAATTGCCTCTTACCTCTTTCAGCATCTCTTCGGTCAACAGAGGGACCAGCAGCTTCGTCTTGCTCTCTCCAGCTGTGTGGAGGAGATCTTGGGCAGCCACATCAGCATCTTCCAGGCCCTGCAGCTGGATGCTAACCTGATGCTGAAGCTCTGAAAGGAAGAACATGGGATCGGTGGTTACCAATAAGAGAGTTGTAAGCCGCCCAGAGACCTCTGGGTAGTGTGGCCGGCATATAAATTGAATAAATAAATAAATAAATAAATAAATAAATAAATAAATAAATAAATAAATAAATAAATAAATAAATAAATAAATAAATAAATAAGAGGCGCAAGGAACAGAGTCTGGCAAATCTGTCCTAAGATGGTGGGCTTGGAAGGGCTGATGAGACCATCCAATCCAACCCCCTGCTGGACCTGGAAGCCAAGCCCTGGGAGGATAGACTGAAAGAACCCCCTCCCTCCCGCCCTCCTTCCGCCCCCCCACCTACCTTTTTTTAAGTGGCCCTCCATATTGGACCACTTTGGCCCCAGAGGGGCCCTGGCTGCCAGATGGATAGGATATATCAATAATTAAACTACTACTAATAATGATAATAATATTGATAATAATAATGAAAATGATAATAATAATATTGATAATAATAATAATCAGAATAATAGTAATCAGAATAATAATAATAATAATAATAATTAGAATAATAATGATAATGATAATGATAAGAATAACAATAATTTGAGTGAACTAAGCAAAAAAAAATCCTTTTTTGCTCAGGACCACATTCACTCTGAGGGAAAATTTTGAGGGGGGGACAGAGGGCTTGTCTTTCCTCTATGACATGTCTTGATGACCCGAGCTGGCCAAGGGGGGCAAGGCTGCTGGCCTGCAGGCTGCTTTCATCATCCTTAAAACCATTATGATCTGGCCTGTTTACTGCCCCCTGTTTACCACAACATCCCATCCCAGGAAGCCCTCTGGGACGTGTGAGGAAAGCCCAAGCGGCTTTTGCCTCTCAGGGAACCAGACCCGGGAGGCCAAGTCGGCTTCCATCGTTCCAGGATGTCCTCTCAGCAGAAGAGGCTGCCCGGCCCTTTCCTGACTTATATGTGGGTCTGAGGTCTGCTCCTGGTCCTCTAAATAAAACCCACGGTGGTCCCAGCCAAGCATTTCTAGTCCTTCTCTAAGGGTCTGACTCCTCTGGAGAACTGAACAATTCAGCATGGCTGGGGTTTGATTCACAACCCGTCTTGCGTCTCAAACCGCCATCGGTGCTCACACGGGGGATCTGGTTTGGGTCAAGCTTTCACACTCTTCATCCTTCCTGCACCGCAAGGAGCCTTCCCATGCCCAGCTCCCTCCCTTCCTCTGGTCCTGCCTCTTGGCCGCTACTCCTTCCTGGGCCTGCCTCTGCCGATTCTTTCCTGGTTGGCAGCCCCGAGGGCTCTCCGACTCCAGGGCGAAGGGGATATGGGGGGGGAGGTGCACCCAAGAACCCAGGAGAAGGTTGCCTCCCTGGGGACGCCCAGGCAGCACAGGGAGAACTCCAACAGATGAGTCCCAGAAATCCCCTAAATGGAGCCCAACGCGGATACGTGTGGCCAGAAAAGAGTCCCAGGGCAGGGTGGGGGGTGGGTGCTGGAGGGTGGGGGAAGCGTTGCAAGTGTCTCCCTGATATAGTTCAGGAGGAGCCAGGGAGGGGGTACGTGCCCAAAAGAAACACGCCAGGTCTTGTTTGCAGACAAGTGGGGTAGAACTTCCCAGGTTCAGCCCAGGAGCCTGTCCGAGGATCCTCCCCCCCAGTCAAGCCTGAGACAACTATATTTCTGAAAAAGCTTTTTATAGAAAAAGAACATAATGGAAAGGTCCTTCCTCGTTTCAGAATACAAAATATCAAAGGTCTGAACAGTCGTTTTGCAAAGCACGCCACGATTCACAACTGAGAAAGAACCCCGATAGAATCACACACACCTCAATCCGTTACTTCTCTTCCTTGCTCTCAAGTAAGGCGTACAGGACTGACCTCATCTCTGGGGACATTAACTAGTTTAAACTAATTTGAAACCCGATGTCACCAGAGAAACCACCGAAACGTCATCCCTGCCCGCGTTACTTGAAAACAAGGGAAAGGGCTCGCGCTATGTGTCGTTCAGCTGCCACTGGTTGATGACATCAACACTGTTTATCTTTCAGAACCAAACAGACATTGTTTCTTGTTACAGGTGATGACAGTACAAGCAGAGTTGTTAACTCTTAACCAAACATCCTCCATTCTCCTCCTCCTCCTCAACCACCACTCTCCCTCACCCAGATTCCAGCATCATCAAAACTCTATTCTCTCCCTCTCTTCCTCCTGCAGAGATTCTGGTGACTCCACCTCTAGAACACTCTCATTGGTCCATGCAGATATATCTCATTAATATTCATTATCTGGGCGGATGCCACTACCATTCATGCTGGTTGCAACGCTTGCCCAGAAAGCTTGGAGGGTCTCATCCGGCCATGGGGACACATGTCTTAGTGACCTGCTGGCTAGAGCAGGGGTCCCCAACCTTTTTCACCCCACGGACCGGCTGGGGAAGGCGAGGCACCCCCGCACCCATCTGCATGTGTGAATAAGTGCATGCGCTCTCTCTCAAGAGGGTGAGCACGCATGTGCGAGCAGCGTGCCACTGTATGCGCCTGCGCAAAGCACGGGGGTGCTCGTGCGCATGCAGAAATGGCGATGCAGCGCTCGCGCATGGCGCAGGGGCGCTCGTGTGTATGTACAGTGCAGTGCTCACATGGGGTGTGGGGGCACTTGTGCACATGCACAAGCAGTGGTGCAATGCTTGCATGGGGTGCAGGGGCGCTCATGGATATGCGCAAATGCGGTGCATCACTTGCATGGGGCGCAGGGGTCATGCGCCTTTTTCTTGGGCCTAACACCTTTGCAGGTGCATCTGATGGAGACAGAGGAAAAGGTCTTCTCTGTTGCTTGTCCCAGACTTTGGAACTCCCTCCCACTTGAGGCTAGGCAGGCCCCATCTTTGCTGTCCTCCTAGAAGCGAGCCAAGGCCTTTCTCTTCAGTCAAGCTTTTCCTCCCTTGCTGGCTGCCCGAGTGGGATTTTGAAACGGATGGTTGTGCCTTTCTGTTATCAGTGTGTTTTTGAGGTGGCTTTTGTTGACCTTGTAGTGTGTGCTGTTTGATCCTTTTTAGCATTCGTATACCTTTTGGTTTTAGTTTTAAATATTATATTTTAATGATGTGAGCCACCTTGGGTCCTTTTGAAGGAGAAAAGCATGGTAAAATATTTTAAAGAAAATAAAATAACAACAGAGGTCTACATGCCAGCTTGAAAAAGGAAAAGTTCCCAGTGACGGGGGGGGGGGGGGGAAGCTACTTTGGGAGCAGAAAAGACAGGAACTAATTGCAAGCAGGGTTTGTATCATGTGGTCAGTCAAAGACTTGACATTCACCTCTTTTAGAAGCAGTGCAAACCAGGTAGCCTACGTATGGTTCTGTTAATGCATCCTGGCGCTAGCCTTCTTCCCCATTTTCATGACACGCATGGATAGCCTGCAATCGAACATAACAGAGATATTTTCATATGTACCAGTGATACCCTGGGGATCTCCCACTGGAGCTTTGGCCACGCGTCGTATTATTTTGTTCCAAAATACAGAGCTGAGTCTTGATCTGTTATCAAGAAAAAAGAGAGAAAAAATTCACAATCTTCAGAACAGGGTGTGATGATCTGAAGGAGAGTGGGATTTGTAGTCAGAGAAAATGTAGACTGTTACGTTCAAAGTGACATGATTTTAAAGTCTCGGAATGTGTTAGGCCGTGAGACTGTTTTTCAGATCCACTGACTGTCCTCTAAAGCCCATCGTGGTCCCAGCCAACCCACAGCTTGATCTTTCTGTGGCCGAGGGACACGTTGTGCACCTCCTCAGAGGTCTGAAACTGTGGAGGCAAATGAGGCTCAAGAGCTGGCATCAGGCAGTCACTCCTATTTTTCCAGTCATTGGAGCTCCATTGTGCCTTCAAACTAAACTAGCAAAGACAGGCAGACACACAATATTTACTTATTTCATTTATTTAAAATGTTTTCACCGCCCTTTCCTCCTAAGAAAGGAACCAAGGCGCCTTATATCATTGAAACAGAGGATGAAAGCTAAAAACAGGGAAGCTCTCCCGGTTGCATTCCTGCCTACAAGGCACTCTGGTATCAACACAGCAGGATCTGTGGGGGGGAGAATGTACAGCAAGGAGGCCTGGAACTCGGCGGGCGATCGGCAGCCATGGATACGGTTGCCACGGTTTCTAGATGACGCTTCGGCCGCGACGTGGTCTCACTCCAGGCCCCGCCCACGCCGCCTGCTCTCCCCGCCCCCGACTGTGCCTTCGGAATCGGGCGAGCGTGCTTGACGTCATCGCCGCGCGACGCGAAGGCCTGAGGGAGGAGGAGGAGGCGGGCGGAGGGGCGATGAGGGGCTCGTTGTGGCGGGTCGGGCGGGACGGCTGGAGGCGGGCTCACGGGACGGCGGCGGCCGGGGAGCTTCCCAGGAGGCGAGCGGGGCCGCCCTGGAGGGTCCTTTTCTTCGGCACCGACGACTTCTCCGTCGAGACCCTCCGCGCCCTCCAGGCCGCTCGGTGTGTCCTGTGGCCCAGGGGTAGAAAGGGGAAGCGGGGGGGTGGGGGGGTGGGGGTCAGAGGTCAAGCGGAAGTTGGGTTGAAGGGTGGCTGAGCGGGGGGGGGGGAAGGCAGGGGGAGAAAGCCCCGGGAAGCGGACCGGCTTCTCGGAGAGCCCGGGATGGCCTGCGTGGGCTGGGCGAGGGTCGTGGGCAGCAGGCGGTTTCCCATCCATCCCTGCTGTGGAACTGAGGGGCTCAGGGGCTGGAGGTTCCCTCGGGTGGTGCAAGGCTTCGTGGGCCGGACCAGGACCCAGCAGGCTTGACTTCAGATCCCTCCAGGGCCGTTAAAACTCACGGGGGGAGGGGGAGAGCGGCGTTGGTAAAAGCCCTCCTTCGGTATCTCCCTTCCCTGGAAAGCCCTTCTAGAGTCTCTCTGCACAGGTTCCATCTTGACAGCCTCAGCAGGGACTTTTCCTGAGACCCTGAGGATCTTTTCATTTATTTATCTATCTAATGACTACACTGGCAATTGTATTTTTGAAGGCTTTCACAGCCAGGATCTGATGGTTCTCTTAGGCTTTTCGGGTTGTTTGGCTGTGTTCTTAAGGTTGTTCTTCCTAACATTTCACCAGTGTCTGTGGCCGGTGTCTTCAGAGGACAGGAGTCGGAACTCTTGTTTGCGCTCTGGGCTTAATAATTACTGGACAAAGTATGCGATCAAGTGCACATACTTTGTCCAGTAATGGAGGCTCTTGAAGGACTAAAGGCTTGTAGTGTGTAATTTAACCATATGGCAATAAGTCTGCAGAAAGCCATCATAGATGATTTACAAGATACAGAATAATGGGAATCCAGAGTGATTGGGAGTAGAAGTATGAATAAAAAGACTAGTTCAGCAGCAGAGCATATCCTTTGTGTACAAATGACAGGTTCACTCCTTGTAATCTCTGGTGACTTCTTTGTGACCAAGACTTTAAGAGATGTGAGGCAAGTTTAAGCAGACCTTTCAGTGTGAGAGCCTCATTCTGTTTCAAAAGCAATCTCAGGGTGTTTTTATTTTGATGGTGGGTGGCGTCAAAGGATCAACGAGCATTTGAACTTACTATATCTTTAACAAAGCCTTAGAGGTTCAACCTTTTTTAGAACTGAGGAAGAAGAACACTGTGCAAAGGTTGGGAAATCACCAAACATTGATCTTACAGGGAAAGGACATAAGGAGAGACAACCAGTTTTAGCCCCAGGAGTTAAGTTTTCCCTCCCCTAGAGTAGACAGTACTGGCTTAGATGAGCAGATATCTGACTTGGTATAAAGAAGTTTTCTTGTGGGGTTTAGATCTTGGTGTGGTAGTAACTTAGCAGTGTCAAATCTTCCATTTGACCTCTTTTTTTAAAATGTCCTGTTGCAGGGAGCCCAGACCGAATGCTCTCTAGACCATCTGGAGGTGGTGACTGTACAGCCCCAGCTGCCAAAAGGACTGCCTGTCAAGAACTATGCAGAGCAGTCTCAACTCCCTGTCCACTTCTGGCCAGATGTTGCCTCGTGCGAGCACTTTGACGTCGGTGTGGTGGCATCATTTGGCCATCTTCTCCATGAGGACCTCATCTTGAAGTTCCCATAGTAAGACTGTGGTCTTGGAGCATGCTCAGTGTGATCTAAATAATTCAGAGTATTTGGCTAATATATAAGTGGAAGGTCTCTGACCACTGGGGAGGGATGCTGCGTGGGATGAAGTTACTGGTGCCTGAAGTAGAGCCTGCTAGAACTATTCCCTGAAGTATTCAGCTTATTATTAATCTCTCACAAGGTGAACAAAATGGGGGATCTTTATTACTGTGTTAAATCATTTCTATCTTACAATTTCAGTTTTATGTAACAATTTAAAAAAAATTCAGATTGTTTTCTTGTTCCACTTCCCTTATCCTTCAGTTCTCTGCTTCTCTACTGTCTACAGTTTATAAGGTTAATTGTGAGAATGCCAGCCTTGGGAGGGGGAAATTATTTTTAAATCAAATTGATTTAAATCACAATTAAAACATTTTAAAGTGGATTTTTTTAAAAAAAATACAGTAAATAATAAAAAAAACCCACAAAGTTTTAAATATAAAGCATGATTTAAATTGTGATTTAAGTCAAATGCACCCCCCTGATGGCAACATACATTTGTACATAAAGTGGAAAAGGGACCATAATTGAGCAGTATATATTTGCAACAACTTTATTGAATGTTAAGATGCCTATTTAAAAAGAGGTTGGCCTATCTGGAAAAAAACCAACTTGGCGGCTGATGATATTAACAACTATCGTCCAGTCGCCAATATCCCCTTTATTGGCAAGCTGGTAGAGAGAGTGGTGGCCAACCAGCTTCATGCTCTCCTGGAGGAGACTGGTGCCCTTGATCCATTCCAGTCTGTGTTCAGGCCGCATCATGGCACGGAGACAGCATTGGTCACCCTGCAAGATGACCTCTTGAGGGAGGCCAATGGGGCAAAGTGTCCTTGCTGGTTCTCCTCGACCTCTCAGTGGCCTTTGATACCACTGATACCACCTTTGATACCCCAGGTACCCTCCTGGGGAGGCTCTCGGGGTTGGGGGTTGATGCTCAGGCTTTGCCCTGGCTCAGATCCTTCCTGGTGGACCGTCCTCAGAGTTCAGCTTGCGGAGATGTTGTCCGCTCCGTTGGCTCTCCGTTGTGGAGTCCCGCAGGGGTCAGTCATCTCCCCAATGCTATTTAATATCGATATGAGGCCGCTGGGGGATGTCATCAGAGTTTTGGAGCTTTGTGTCACCAATACGCAGATGACACCCATCTCTATCTCCCCTTCCATCCTTCTGCAGTGGATGCTGTCCCGTCCCTTGAGTGCTGCCTGGATGCGGTGCCGGGATGGATGAGGGAAAACAGACTGAGACTGAACCCAGACAAGATGGATATCCTCTGGGTGGAGGCCTCTATTGTCTGGGTGCCTCCTTATCTTTTTTTTTGGGGGGGACACTGTTTCCATGAACGATGAGGTTCATAGCTTGGGCGTGATTTTGGACCCATCGCTATCAGTGACATCTCAAATAGTGTCTGTGGTCTGGTCAGCTTATTTCCACCTAAAGCTGATCACCCAGCTACGTCCTTACCTTGACACCAGGTCCCTCACCATGCTGGTCCATATGCTGATAATCTTGAGATTAGACTACTGTAATGCCCTCTATGTGGGGCTGCCCTTGGAACTGCTACAGAGACTGCAACAGGTCCAGAATACGGTGGTGAGACTTCTGAGTGGGGTTAGAAAATGTCAACATATATCCCCCACCCTGGCCGCCTTACACTGGCTACCTGTTCGCTTCCATACCTGTTTCAAGGGGATGGTACTAACCTATAAGGCCCTAAATGGTTTGGAAGCTCAATATGTGGCCAAGTGCCTCCTTCCGGTTAGGTCTGCCCATCCTATAAGATCATTGCAGGCAGGGCGGCTGAGAGGCCTGACCCCGAGAGAGACCTGGAAAACAACCACCGGAAATCTGGCCTTTTCAACGGAACCTCCGCAACTGTGGAAGTCTCTTCCGCCCGCAGTCCGCCTGGCCCCTTCGCTGGGCACATTCAGAAAGCTACTAAAAACCTGACTATTTAGTCAGGCCTTCCCTGAACTAACTATACTCTGATACAATCGTGTCCAATAATATAACTTTTATCATACTGCCATGTTGCATGTTTTTATTTCTCTACACTTTTAATTGTGTTTATTGTATTATAAGTTTTGTATTGTGTATTAATTTTGCTATTTTGTTACTCTGTTGTTTTTTTCTTATTTGTTGTAAACTGCCCAGAGTGGCCTTGGCTGCCAGATGGGTGGTATACAAATCAAATAAATAAATTGGTCACTATGTGCTTACGCATATTAGAATTAGTATTCTCTTCTGATTTCCAAATTTCTTCTAAATTTCTGATTCAGTGGTGTATTGAATGTCCATCCCAGCTGTCTTCCGAGATGGCGTGGTCCCGCACCAATCATCCACACAGTACTCCATGGAGATACAGTTACTGGGGTGACAATAATGCAGATTAGGCCAAAGAGGTATAAATGCTATTTTATCTAATGGAATAACATGTCAAAACCTATTTTTTATCAACTCTGAAAATTTTGTGGGTGCTGAGTGATCTTCCCATCTGTTAAAACTACATTGTGCCATTACAAATGCTTTTCTCTTTTTTATGTATTCAAAGGTTAGGATTATGCAGCTTGATTCTATATTTTTGTGTTGTCTGGAGCTTATTAAAAAAGTACAGACAATGGCTACTTAATAATAAGTACTAAGAACTTAGTTTGTTATTGTCAGTGTTTTTGGAGCCAAAGTGACAGAATAAGGAGAGCCCCAAGAATGCAAAACATTTTTCAGAAATGACAAGTGGAAGCAGGGTCAAAAAGAACTTGTTTAGGAGGTATATCCTACAGTGGGCATTGAATTAAGACTAGGGGTGGGAGAATGAGAGGAGAGGTTCAAATGGCATTGGTCGTCTGGAACCTAAAGCAAAACTTTCACACTACAAAAATGTTGTAGCAGGTTTCATGTGATCTCTTAAAACCATTGGGCAGTATGTTTTATGTAGAGATGTAGAAGTATGTAGAGATGTTCAGCCAAAACTGCCTTAGTTCATGTTTGTTCTGGTATCTCTGTACTGCAGTTTTTAAATAGATTATTTATTTATTTATTTATTTATTTAACTGATACGCCACCCACTCTAACCAAAGTAGAGTAGTATATCTACTATCTAGATTTTATAGAATAGTGGCACTTAAAGCAGCTCTGACTGACGGCGGCCTTGTAAGATCAAACACTGAAGGCTTGTTTCTTGCAGGGATGTGTATCAATAATTTTCTGACAGCTTCTTGTCCTCCCATTGATTTACAAACTCTCATGAGCTCTTACTCTTTGTTTAAAAACCATAACTCCAAGATAAAAGTAAAAACGTAATGCTATGTGTTATGTCCATAGGTTTGATGTAGGTCCCATAATTAAACAGGAAACCGTTCCAGTTCCACCCAACTGTACGGCAAAAGAATTGGAGTCAGTGTTATCCAAACTGGGTGCAGACATGGTAAGTTAACATGGCCCTTCTTCAAAGTGGGTTTTACAACAAGAAATGGTAGTGAAGGTTTTATGTATCAGTGAACCAAACAAGAAGAACTTCATCATCTGATGGATGAAGCATTAATTTTTAGACAGATGAAACAATAAAAATGGAAAAACGTGCTTCCCTGGTTTAGAAATTTGAATAAATATGATCACATTCGTTGGAGTCTATCTTTTGTAATATATGCTTTGGATTTTGTTTTCTCAGCTCATTGCTGTTCTAGAACACTTAGCCGAAAGTTTAAGGAACAAGAGAGAGCAGCCAAAGGAAGGAACAACAGCTGGTATGTTTGGGGTATTTCTTGAATGAAGTCAGTATTGCCTAATACGGGGTCCCCAAGACCCGGGCCACAGACCAGTCCCAGTCCGTGGCCTTGGAAGGACTGGGCCACTGGGACAGATGAGTGGCGAGCAGGAGGTGAGCGGTGAGCGAAGCTCCGCCTCCTGTCAGCGTGCTCCTATCAGGTTCTGAGCTGCTGCTGATCTAACAGGAGGTGGAGCTTCACTCCCCTCCTGTTGCTGCAAAATCGGCTGGGCCTGTGGCATTAGAGTCTAATGTAGGAGTCTGCACTCCTATTAGATTTTAAGCCGCTGCTGATCTAACAGGAGGTGGAGCTTCAATTGCATTTCACCTCCTGCTCACCACTCATCTTGTCCTGGTATAATACATGTAATGGGCTTGATTCAAAGCTGTTTTCCAGCAACCTACTGCATAACAAATACCCTCCCCCAGACCTTGGGAGAATGGTCTTCAACTAAACCTGTCCCTGGTGTCAGAAAGGCTGGAAATCACTGGTGTAATAGACTGGTTCAATTCCCTTATTAATTTACTATTATTTTATTAGTTAGGGTTCTTCTACAAGGTGTTTGAAATAAGTCAATCTGTTTTTCACCAGGAATCTTTTCTCCCCCCCCCCCATTTAGGAAAGTTAGGAGCAGCAGCTGATTCTTCTAATGAATCACCGTAGAGCATCAGGATTTGTGGGTGGGTGGCAGTGGTGGGATTCAGCAGGCCAACAAACGGTTCTGCAGAACCAATAATACATTAGCTACCGGTTCTGTAGAACTAGTGCGAACCTGCTGAATCCCACCATTGGTGGGTTGGGAGTCCAAGAGGTGAGTATGGTGGCATTCTTTTAAGATGAGGAATGATTATGACATTACCGTACACTGAAGTAAATTAGTACTAGTGGTGCAATTATCTGAATGGTGGGTTTATTTAGAAGAGATGTCCAAATATTTAAAGAGCTAAGGTGTAAAATGAGGTCTGTTGACTCCTGCATTTGCTTTTATCTTAAAGCTCCTAAAGTTACTGCTGCTATGAGCTGCATTCAATGGGAAGAGCAGGCCCCTGAGCAAATACTAAGGATGCACCGTGCCTTGGGAACATTGGTAAGAACAGTCTTGCAAATCGGTTTACAAAAATTACTCACTTCCAACTTTTACTTTGCTGTGCCTTCAAAAGAACACAGAGTAACATTCCGCCTAGAGTGGTCCATCGGTCCAGATAGGTGGGGTATAAATCAAATAAATAATAATAATAATAATAATAATAACATTCAAGAAAAGCAACAAAAAGTACTACTATAGTAGCATAGTTGAAGCTTCTGGTCCACCCTCAAATAGAAAGTGACCAAAAACCAAGCATAAACTCTGTGCCTTTTCCCCAACATAACTTTGTAGAGCTTGGCAGGTGAAATATGTGTTATTTTTGTTAGCCTTAGATTTCGCTTCATGTATTAAACGTTCCAGTGACACACTCCTCTTTCTTGGTGCTGATACATTTAATTGCAGGCCAGAGAAGCTGGTGGTGGATAAAGCCAGTTATTGAGTAAAGTGCTATGCAAATTATTGGTGGTTTTGCGGCCCTAGACTAACAAGACTGCTCTGCTCCTATGCCTGGAGACCTCCTCCAGGCTGAGCCGACATCCTGTTGGTCTTACACATGCCATGCCTCTGCTGAAACACCATCGGGGGAAAGGAGGAATTGGTTCTTTTCTCTACTGGTAACTGAGCATGGCACCTTCCCAGAGGAAGCAGGCTTGCTCTATCAAGAGCACATGCTTTGCATGCAGTTGTCCCACATTAAGTCCTTGGTAGGCCTGGGGAACTGAATGTCTGAACTCCCTAGAGAACCATTTCCAGTCATTGCAACTCTGGGCCAGGTGGAGTCGTGGTCTGTCTCAATGTAAGACAGTTCCTTAGAATTCCTGTAAAGCAGCAGGTAACTCTGAATTTCTCCCATGTAAGTCAGGCAAAAAACAAAAGAGAAATAAAAAGTAAGACAAAACTCTTATGGCACCTTAAAGACTAACTGCTATATTTCAGTGTAAGCTTTCATGGACAACGCCACTTCCTGAGACACAAGATGCCTCATGTTAATATATGTTGTGCCTAGATATTTCATTGTGCTGTATCTTTTCAGATGCCTCTGCGAACACTGTGGATGGGCAGTGTGGTAAAGCTCCTGGATCTTGCAGAAGTGGAGACATTGCCGGATTTTATTGGTTCGTAAATGAATCATTTAATATTCCCATTTGTAAAACGCTGGGGAATAAAGGTTAAATGACACTGCAGGACATTCTGTGAAGTAGATATTATATTTCTTTTGCTGCCCATAATTTGTTTCCTGCAAGTGTTTTTACTACTGTTTCGGTATCCAGCTTGGCTGTATGTCCCCTTCTGAAAGTACTGCTTTGGATCTATAAAGCCTTTAGTAACCCAAAGCTAAGCCACTCCACTTACATAGGAAAGTGGTAGTTGTGCTATAGTGCATCGTGACATCTAAGGTCAGCAAAAAGCACCGTGCATGTATTGATCCCAGAAACAAATTTGGAGAGTATGACGTGTGTTAAGATTTATTAGCTGATCCAGCTGAGTTACAAAAGTCTCTCCTTGAGCCTTACAAAGGCCAGAGCTTAAGGAGCACTGGGAAGCACGGTTAAGATCTGTTACTTTGATGAGGTTATAGAAGGAGGTTGAACCATTGAGAGTGTCCTAACCTATGGCATTCTGGCATGGATTGGGAGTAGCTCTGTAGCAGACAAAAAAGCTCTACAGAGAACCATTAAAATTGCCCAGAATATCATCGGGCTCTAGCTACCAACCCTGGATGACATCTTCACATCCCGCTGTCTAAGGAAGTCACACAGCCTCCTGAGAGACTCTTCCCATCCTGCTTATAACTTTTTTGAACTGTTGCCGTCTGGCAGAAGATATAGAACAATTAAGACTCGGACCACACGTTTTCTCAATAGTTTTTATCCCAGAGCTATAATTGCAATTAATAATGAGCTTAAAGACCACCAGTAGTGAATAATTAGTTGGACTGTGTTACTTGGCCTGCAGTGTAGATGTTTGTATTTTTAGTGGGGGATTTTTTAGTGGGTGGGGAGTGTTTGGGGAATTTTGTGTGTGTGCATGTGTCTGGTCTCTGGGTGTCTGTGAATTTCATTGTATGGGTATACTGTGTATATACTTACAATGACAATATATTATTATTATTATAACTTAATAATCACTTGTTGTGGGAAAGCAATGAGTAGAACACATGTTTTCCGTCCAGATAGGTTAAGACCTGAAAATGAGATTCTCCCAGGATCAGTGTTCTACGATAAGAAGTCAGAAACATTAGTGATCCACTGCAAGGTATGTTCCTAAGTGTGGTATTCCATTCTTTAAAATCCCCCTTTCCCTGTTGGGGTAGTGGTCCAGTCCCAATTTGTTAAACTGAAGGAATGGTTTCCAGTGTAACTTTATGCTCTACTTGCTTGCTCATGTCGTCTTTACCCTGGCTTCAAAATTCACACTATGGTGGATGCTAATGCCTTTCTGGAACCTCTGCCTCCTCCTTCTCCCAGACAAAGTTCTGCGGTTAAATCAGGCCCTGCCCCCCATGTTCTCCAAGCTGACTCCTGTAGCCGAAGAAAGATGGCATTACAAAGCCTTGAAAGCCGAGAGGGACAGCATGCTTAGCCTCTAGCTGTGGGCAGTGACCCTGTAGACTTGCAGGAAGTGCTCTGGCCTTTCCCAGTCTCACTTTGCCTATTTCCCTTTTCTAGGAAGGCTGGGTTGGAGCAAAGACCGTGATCCTTGAGAAGAAGCTGACAGCTGTTGAATTCTACAATGGGTATTTGCATCCCTGGTTTCAGCAGAATTCCAAAATGACTCTCAGAGAGTGCAGGTTTCAGACACTCCAGATGGCCAGAACAAAAAACAGTTTCAAAAGCAGAGTATTGCATCCACACAACGCACAGCAGCAATTGACTTGAATTACTGTCCGGAAGAATCAGGTGATGATTCCAGATGATATGGCTGGAAGCCCCTCGGCATTGTTTCAAATCCATCCTTAAGTGAAGGGTTCCTTTTGAACACTTGAACAGATTTTTTAATTTTGGATTTTTCAGTGCAGCCAGAAAAGGATTTCCTGGAATCCATATCCTCTGTTATGAGTATATTCTGAGGTTCTTTTCTAAAGTGCAGCTTTGTGATCCAAAAGAAGAATGCAGAATTTAGTAACAGCCATTTTGAAAAATACTGCAAGAGAACAGTGTCCCACCTTCTATATTGGACAACATAAATACCCGTTTGAATGAAATTGGTGGTGTATCGTCTAGAAATGGAAAGCTTCTGTGGTGTATAGATGTGCCAGTCCTTAACATTTGTCACACTCTTCAATTGCCAAGCAGAGTAAGGCCCTAGTCACACTAGGGAAAAGTTTTCCAGTTCTTCCAATACTTTCCATACCTCTGTTGTGCTGTGGTTTTTATCCCAGGACTACTGTCCGAAAAACGTTTATCAGTAACAGTTCATTTCCTCCATGTTTTCCACCCTTGGCCATATTGAAGCTGCCGATCAGCTGGCCGAAAATCATCGCTTTGCGATGATCGGTTACCGAAATGGAACTGATCATCGCAAAGCAAAATTCCCCCATAGGGAACATCGTTTTGCGATCGCAAAATCTTCAACATAATGCGATTTCTTCGTCAAACGGAGTGCTCGTAAAGCGAGGCACCACTGTACTTGCCAGTAATGTAATGGCAGCAGCCCTCCAGGGACATACTTTTGCCAATGTATTGATGTATCAGACATGGAGGTTTTAGAAATAATGTGCACACTTCACGGGTGTTCCAGGCAGTGCATATTTGGTTTCCACAAAATAATAAAATGGAAGCAATTACTTCACTAGAAGGTCATTGCCCCCTTTAAGATTGTGGACTACAAGTTCCACCACTGGCTGTGCTGTCTAAGGCTCATGGGATGTGCAGTCCAGCAGTAGCTGGAGGACTGCAAGTTGGTCCATTCTTGGCTTAGATGGAATGGGGTTGCAGAGTCAGCAAAACACACTGCATTTAAGCGCCTATCCTGGGCCTTCCACATATTTTTTTAATTATAGATTTTTCAAGACATACTCTGCGTAGCTCAGATGCAATCCCCATTGGTGATGGCTTTTCAAGGTAGAGCTTTTCCCTCACCTGTTCCCCCATTCTTGGAGGTGGTGTGAAGCTGGGGTATTGTGTCCCGTGCATTCATTCTGCAGGTGAGGGATAGACCCTCCAATTCTGTTTGTAGGAACAGCCTTCATGCAGGTAGAGCCCTTGCAACGTGTGCGTTCTTTCCACATGCCACAAGGAGGGCCAGCGGATAGTTCATCTTTACAAGCTACTGGGTGCATTGTCCCCAGTGAACCAGCAGGTGGCACTGCTTGCTTCTGGACTTGACAAAAATATGCGTGGGTAAACAGGTAATAGAAACATGGCAAAACAACAACACACACCTTATTAGAGTAAAGCAAGGCCAGAATTGGGCTACAGTGGTGCCTCGCTAGACAGTTACCCCGCGTGACCATTTTTTTGCTAGACATTGACATTTTGCGATCGCTCTAGGGAATTGCTGCCCAAGACCTCTGGAGCGCCCCAAGCATCCCAGGAACCGGGAGCACGTTTGACCTGTCAAGGAAGCACAGCCTGACCTTCGGGTCCACACAAACGGGCAACGAGCAGCACATTCCCAAACCCTATTTATTGAGAGCTGAGTCCTTGTGTAGAATGATTTCCTTCGCAGCTCTTTAAATCAACTGCTTTTGCTGGTTGGGGAGTCTTAATTCACAATACACAGACAGAGGCAAGAGAGACTGGAGTTTTCCAGCAGCTTATTGGAGGGTTGGCTTGTGGAGTGATTGCTACAATATGAACTTCCTCCCTGCCATCCATAATTTTTTATCTGCTTCAATTTGACTTTCCAACTTGTGTAGGTAAATAATCTGCCTCACCTCCAGAGGATGGTATGCGGCGGAAAAGCAACATTTGTGATTAGAAAAGATACCCAAAAGGAGAACAGTTAAACTATGGAGATTGCTGCCAAGAGGTAAGATAACGTTTCCCCTTGACCTTTAGTCCAGCCGTGTCCGACTCTTAACGGGTGGTGCTCTTCCCCATTTCCAAGCCATAGGACCAGTGTTTGTCCGTAGACAGTTTCCATGCTCACGTGGCGAGAGCGACTAGACACGGAACACCGTTTCCTTCCCACCAAGGTGGTACCTATTTATCTACTTGCATTTTTACATGCTTTTGAACTGCTTGGTTGGCAGGAGCTGGGACAAGCGATGGGAGCTCCCTCCGTCGCGTGGATTCAATCTCATGACAGCTGGTCTTCTGACCTTGCAGCACAAAGGCTTCTGCGGCTTAACCTGCAGCGCCACCACACCAAGAGGTACATGATCATAAATCTGGAGAGTTTTAAAAGAGGACTGAATAAATTCATGGAGGTTTTCCTTCAGCAGTGGGGCAATATTGCTGTGTATATCAGGTGCTGAGGAATACATGGGGGACTACTCTCTGGAGGGGTTTACAACTTAGTCACACAGCCCACGTATTGCCCACGCAGTGACCTGTGGAGACGGGTTACTCAGTTTATTGATCTCAGAAGGATGATCCGTAGGGATCACAACAGCAAATGGGATTGCTACGGCTCAGCCTGTAGACAAAGACAGGGTCTGTGATTTGAAGGTGATTTCTGTAGGGCCTCATGGGCTAATCTTATGCATCCCTGATTTCAAACCTCAGTGGTACAATAGAGCGAGGGATCTGTGATGTTTAGGGGCTCTCTGTGTACACCAAGGAGGAATATGAGGCATATTGGTTTGAAGCAAGTGCCAAATAAAACCATGGTGGATTGATGAGGATCTGTGATACCCACCCATCCATTCAGCCACGTTTAGAGACATAGCAGGGCAGTACAGTTTGGGTGAATCATTTTTACAGTAGAGTTGGTAGGCACAGATGAAGTTGATGCGTTTACATTGGTTTTGAGAAGAACTGGCCTCTGTTCCATGTGTTTCTGCCATGGTAGTGCCATGCAGCAGTGGGCTTCGTACAAAGGGAATCGTCGTTCTTCAAAGAGTAGGGAGACAGAGAGACCTCAGGTAAACTCCATGTAGGCATGAAGCTTTCCGTTCTTCTTCGTGGTCCCTGTGAATCGCACGCATGGGGCTTTTCTGCACATCCATGGAACCTTGGAAGCCCGAAGCTTCCATGGAACGCAAGAAGGGAGCAGCCTTCCCCCTCCCTCCGAGTAGAACACCATGCCCAACAGTCACTCTCCTTCTCAGCCGTTGGTGACTGAAGTTGGTGTTTCCTAGCAGCTCCAACTTACCTCAGTCTTCAGGTTCCCAATCTTCCCATTTTCCTGTGAATCCAACCCTTCTGATTTTTCCTAATCCTTGGAGAGTCCCAAAGAAGAAAAACCAGAGAAAGGAGAGTTATTTTTTTGTTCCCAGTTCCTTGAACATTTTTCTTCCAAATTCATGGCTTCCAAGGAGCCCCCATTCAAAAGATGCTTGGACTGTTCAGCTAAAATGGCCATCAGCGATGGCCATTCGCGCTGCTTGTATTGTCTGGGTGAAGCCCACCAGCCCTGGATCTGTCGTCATTGTCGAAAATTCACTAAGCTCGAATTGAAGGAGCGGAAATGTGACCTTAGAATCTACCTGATGGAGGAAGCACTACAGCCTCCGGATTTGCCCTCCTCACCGCCAACCCCCAGACCACTGATTTTGGGGTGTAAAACAATCTCAAAAAAAGTAAGCATGGAAAAGGCAGTTCCTGAACCGATGAAGCAGTTAGAAGAGGACAGGAGTTCTAAAGAGTCAGAAGATCTGGCAGCTCAATCAGACAGACCTTCAACTTTGATGCCTATCCCTCAACCAGCTAAGCGAAAAACATCCAAGTGGCCTTCATGCTCGGTATTCATCTGTCTGATCCATCTAAACCCATATTGTCTGTGATCATGATGAGAATCCTTAAGCCTTCAGGCCACAAGTGGATCCCAAAGGCTGTTTTTGCAGCCCTTGGAGCACCCTTCCTCAGAAAAACATCCCTCCCCCCCCAGGGAACGGGGGGGATTCAGGTTTCTGATTGCAGAACTGGGGTTACTTTGGTACCAATTTTTATTTCTCTTTTCCCTGCTGACTAATTATTATCTAGCATTGAATATCCACAGTGTAAGTGGCAATTGATTTTATGGGATAAGGGAAGATAGGTGCTCACTCCAAAGAATGAAATGGGCAGGTTGGAAGTTTATTATATTTTCCTTTTAACTGGCTTTTCTCCTACTCGAGAGCCAGGTGGAAAAGAGGGGGCCCCATGCAAAAAAGGAAAAGAAGTCTCCCAAAGTCAGGGATGAGCATGGGAATGGAGTCTCTCCCCCTTGGCAATCAGACAAGCAGTCTGTGGAAGACATTCTGACAAACTCAACTTAGGAAAGTTTTTTTCTATGCTAAGACTTTTGGCAAAGCAGCTGAAGTTTGGCTAGAAGGCGTTCTTTTTGCTTCACTGGCTGCCTTCTAATTTAAACTCCAGTTTTAAAAGTAGTATCGTTTTTAATTGAATGCTTTTCGTTGATTGGCTTTGTCCTCCTTGTGAGTCTTTCCGAGGAAAGGAGGGATGAGAAAGGATTGAAACGAATCGATGGGTTGGATGTCCCTCTCTTCTCTCTAGGTGGATGGAGTGGATCAGAGCCCTGCGAGAAAGAAGCAGAAGACAAAGGAGGACGAGGAAGGCAAAGAAAAGGGGACTGCGAGTAAAAAGGGGAAGGAAGGAGAGAAAGAGAGAAAGAAAACAAAGGGCAAGAGAGAGAAGGTACACAAGATACCTGTTGCACAGAACTGGACAGGGTCTGTCCCTTTCTTCCTGCTTACACCAGCAGAGGCCATTTTGGCTGCCCTCACATGATTCACTTGCATATGGGTTAACAACTGGGGTGTCTGCATGCGTTGGTGGTCTATTTATCACCATTGGAGCACCACGGGTACATCTTTCCTTCCTCCTTGCTGCCATCTCCAAAACAGGGCACCTTCAAGGATGCTGTTTACATCTTCTGCTGTCACCTGTTTTATAGTCTGTTTATATTTTGGTGCGTACCTGCTTGCACAGATCAACAAAAGTGCTGTCCGTATGAACATGTGCCTCTGCACCATGGCAACCTCTGCTCTGTATCCTTTATACAGAACTAAATGTCTTCCATCTATTTACGTTTTCCTTTTCTCATTTAAGCCTGTTTGCATGACTTCTCTCAGTTTGCATGGTTTTATTCTGACTTTGCCAGTCTCTGGGGAAGCCGGGTGGCAATATTAGATAATGCATCAAAGTCGCTCTGAAAACCGTAGCCAGGGAGTCGGGAGGTACCTTTGGATATTTGTGTCCGAGTTTATTGAACTGGATGGAAAGAAGCTCCACAAACTCTATAAGATGGCTCACAAGAGGCGGCTGCAGGATCAGGAGGTGAGGTTCAAAACGGAGACGTCTGTCTCTTTCAAATCTTGGGGACAGAAACTTGACCCTGAGCAGCAGAAGAGAGGTTGAACTAAATGAATAGAGGAGGCAAAAAAGAATGTACCCTATAAAGAGAAGGAGAGAGGTGAGTCTTCTAGCCACATTCTTAGAAGCTGGGGTGTATTTGGAAGAGGTTTGCTTCATTTAGTACAACTCCTGCTCTTTTTCTGGAAGAACTTTTAAAAAGATATTTAATTGCTCATGAAGTCCAGGAATCAGCGTTTCTTGACTCCAGGGCTGGACATCCATCTGAATGCAGTCACTCTGTCCTGAAGCTTGCTGGGTGACCTTCACCTAATTATCTCCTCAGATTAACGTACCTCCCAGGATAGTTTGTGAGGGTAACTTGGTGATGATGTGCATTCAGACTACAGTACTCTGAAAATTTTTGGTGGTTTTTTTTGAAAGAAAGATGGGATAGACATATAATAAGTCTCATATGAACAGGGCAACTAAATGTATGCCTCCACCCCATTAACTAGGAGAAGAAAGATGGGCATGTGAGGGGAGACGGAATCTAAATGTAAAAATGGCAGGCAGTGAAAATGGCCTACACAGAACTTCCTCATCAACACATGGTTAGGAGATCACAAGGGTATCCTAGCTTAGATAGGAAAGAGCGTATCTCCCTGTCCAGAGACCCATTTGTGGTGTGAAGCCCTCTCGTAGTTCGCTCAGGTGGGTCAGCGAGCACAAAGCTTTTTGAGACGATTCCTGTTGCTCCTAATATCCCCCTTTTCTCCATCTTCTTTTCCCTCAGCAAGAACAGAGGAAAAAGAAGGCCGCGGGGGATGAAGACCACTTGGAGCCTTCTGAGTCCACAGAGGAGTCTACAGTGTCTCAGGTCCCTCATGGCCCTCCTCCTGAGAAGCTCCACCCGTCTCCACCTCATCCTCCCGAGGTGCACAGCGAACCAACGGGACAATCAGTGTCACCCAACCATTCTCAGCCGTGAAGCTTGGTGAAGCAGAAGCCGCTGAGCAAGACGGGTCTGATTTTCCTTTGACGTGCGACAGTGAAGCCCTGCCATTTGTTTTTCTTCTCAAGGACTCTTGTTTGGGTCTAATGGTTGCTGATTTCTATAGTTGACCCTAGCCCTTGAAATCCCTTATTAGCACTAAGTAGCATACTTATAACCACATCTGAATGTCTTGCCTCAGCAGAGTCTTTATTCTAAACTTTATATATATTTTATAGTTATAGTTGATATGTACCAAACACTAAAATATAATTGGGGGTGGGTGGAGAGGGGAGCAACTTTCTCTTCTTTCAATATTTGGAATAAAATGAAATTAAATCAACAACGGAGGAGGCCTCGTTTGACCCTCGGCCATTCAACCCGTGCCCTCCAGAGCCCTGAGGTTCCCCCCCACAACTCTCTTGATCCCCGATTCTAGAAAGGAACACCACTCTTAGCAACTGAGTGATTACAATGCCTCAAGGGAAGAAAGAGGCCTTCCTGGGGAGGGCAGAACTGGGAGGAGGGTCTCCCCCCCCCAGGGCTGAAAAAATCCTCCCCATAAGAGCCACCCACCTCACCTCCTTTGACAGCCCTGCCTAGAGAAGTTCGACTCTGATCTTCAGCAGGATGATGGCAGAGCAGCTTAGCAGGCAATGAGTTCCACCTGCTCTTAAGATACCTGTACTATCGTCAATCTTTACCCAAGATTTCGGTCTGCTTTCGGTAATTTTTTTTCCATTTTGAAGCTCATTCCTGTCTGGACTGCCGACAACAAACGAAGGGTCAAGGTACTTTCTTTCCAAATGGAGTCAAGTTGGCTTGACGGTAGTTAAGGTTGGCTTCATAGCAGACACACTTCTCAGATTTGGTTTTTTTATTATTATTATTATTTTGAATGTGAGAGCTCTCATTACTGAGTTCTTCTCTGTAGCTTACTGTCAGAAGGTTGTCCCAAGAGGTTTTATTGGCTGAAGGAAAAGATGAAAGGGTGCCTCCGCACGCAGACATACACGCCACAACAGCTGGCCAGACTGGTAGTTGAATTATTACCTCAGCTTGACTGAACCGTATCCTCTCCAACATCCTCCACCATGCCCGAGAGGAACACACTAGCTTAGATGTTCAGAACAGGCCACTTTGGACACTCGGCCCTGTGGATAACACACCCAAGCAGACAAAGCAGCAAATCCAGAAGGACTGACTGACTGATGAGGAAGAAGCAAACAACCTATCCAGTGGTTATGCAAAATCAAATGTGTTAACCAAAATCCTATGGTTGTTTGTGTGCATTTTGTGTAACTAGGTGTGAATGATTGTGGCTCATTGATGAGGTGGAGAGGTGCCTCCTGGTTATGAGACAGGGAACGTGAGCAGGCATGGCCCATGGGGGTGGGGGATTCAGTGCCATGGGCTTCTCAAATGGAGCGCACCCCCCCCCCGAGTCCTCTCCGGGTCCTTGTCACCCACATCAGGATGGGTATGTGCTGGAAAGGGAGCTGCCACCAGCCACAAGGCTGCTCTGCACAGGAGAGATTTACTGGGAATGGGGGCTGGGGGAAACGGCTCCTTGCGTGTAATGGAGCTGCACGAGATGGGGGTGGAAGGCAGTGTCTGGTCCTCTTCATGCATCTCTTTCCCAACCCCAGAAGCAGCAGCGCTGTGGCTGTCCAAGAGGGCAGGGTTGGTCCGAGTGTTGACACCGTCTTGGTCCTTCCTTGGGCACATGGGCTCTTGGGGAACAAAAAGCTTTGTTTGACATCTTTGGGAGGGTGGTTTTTTTTTTTTTTTTTTTTTTTTTTTTTTTTTTTTTTTTGGTGGGGGGAAGGAAGTTAATGAACATGAATCACACACAACATCCAAAAAGTGGTATGGACAGATTATATTTAATGTGGAAAATGGGAGGTTGTGGATAACAACCAATCGAACAGGCCACAGCGGGAGAAAGAGGAAGCCCCAATGATGAGATTAATAGAAGTAGAGAAAACTTACTTAAAGCAGTGGAAAATGGAAAACATGGTGAAAATAACAGACACCAAGGTTGAATATATGAAGGATCTTACGGGGCTTTCGGATCCAAGAGGGCAGACAGAGCCGTCAGGGGGTGGCTTCATAGAGTGCTCGGTCAAGACCCTGGGAAGCCCCTGGCCCTCACGTGGTCGCTGGCACGGGCGGGCACGGTGTTGGTTCTGCTGCTGCCAGGCTTCCGCCCACCGGGCCTCAGCCCTCTGCGCATGGTCCGCCTCTTTCAGTGGGAAGGAAATGCGACCAGCTCCTCCATCGAGGGGTCACGGCTCCTCACCGTCTCCAAGCCCTCAGTTGCGGGACTTGCGGCCGTGGGCCCCTCCTCAGCTTGGCAGGCATCCTCATCTATGTCGTTGGCTGAAGCCGCCACCGCCTCCTCTTCCTCTTCCTCGCTGCTGGAGCTCCCTTTCTCAAACGTCCTTTCTGTTGGCATGCCTGAGCCTCTCCGGGCGCATTCTGGAGCTGCGTCGTTCCAGCCCCAATAGTTGGGTGAGTGGCCGGTGCTGAGTGCCGAGGTGTTTTGAGGTGGGACATCCACCTGCAGGGAGACGGGCTGATGCCCGGGAGCTTCTGGCAGTCTCCCACAATGCCATCCCTGCAAGAGGGTTGAAAACAAGACCATTGTATGGAAGAAGTTAGCGGGGCGCCTGGAAGCTCCTGAACAGACTCCAAAATGAAGTTGGAAGATCCAAGGTAGGAACAATCAAGTCCGATTGGGGCTACCTGGATAGCGGAGAATTTTTCTTGACAGTAGAAAAATTCAGTCCTCGAAGCCCACGTGTACATAAAATTCATTCCCCAACACGTGTACAAAGGAAGAGCAGGCAAATGGCTGAGATAATGCGACTGAAGTAGCCCACGTCTGGTTAAAAAGGGTCTAATTATCTTATCATTTCAATTTGTTTTAATTTTACTGTATTTCATATAAATTCATAATTTTGAATCGTTCAACTCTCTGACATGAATAAAGAAAGAAAAAAGAAAGGAGTTATGTTTGCATGTTGCCCCAAATCACTAGCTACAGATTAACATGACCTTTAATTCATTCCTTTCAAGCTGTGACTTATTCACCCACTTCTTGTGATGATCTTTTCATAGAATCGTACAACAACGGTGTTGGAAGGGACCTCCTAGGCCATCGGGTCCAACCTCTAGCTCATGGCAGAAACCCAGGTCCAAGCAGATCTGACAGACAGTTCTCCAAATTAGAGATTTTTTTAAAATATTATTATTATTTTGGCCAGAAGTGTTCAACTTAGATTGCTTTATCTTGGCTAGATGCTAGATCTTCTTTTGTACATGTTGTGGGGCATACATTGTATGCACAGAAGGGCTGCATGGACTGAATTTCTCTACAGTCACAGAAAATGTGTCCTGTCTCCAGGTAGCATCGTTTTACTAGATCATGCTTTGATCTTTCCACTTCGCTTTCACATAGGAGCCTCCCCCAAAGTGTGGGAAAGCATTGTGAGTACTCATGGGTGTCCTCTGGGCACCGGTGGGCAGGTGGCCGATCCTTCACTTCCGAAAGCATGAAGTTGACTAGCCAAGGCATGAAACTGAGCCTTGATTGCCTGCCTTCCATCTCAAGCAGAGGAGGGGCTTCTAGCTCCCCTGCTACAACAGCTGGACTGGCGACGTGTCTGTTTCCAGGCCCAATTCAAAGTGCTGGTGATGACCTACAGTCGGAAGCCCTTTACCGTCTGGGTTCAGGCTCCCTGGTGGACCGTCTCTCTCCTGATGACCCGTCACAGATCCTACCTTGTTGTTGTTGTTGTTCTGCCTCTCTCCTGATCAGGAGACACAAGGCAGCTCACCATGTTAGAAAAGTAGATTTGAAAACGTTTAATGCAAATTAAAAAGCAATTAAACTTTCTGTTCATAAAAATACAGTCGAATAATTAAAAGTGAGCAAATATGAAAAATGATCAGAACTTTTAAAAGGCATTGTGGACTTAAATGTGATGGTTAGAAGTTCGCCCTTCTCTTCGCCCCACTTGGCATCCGAGGCGTCTTTGACAGGGACGTAGAGAGAGGGGCTTCCCTCCGGTTGCGAGATGCCCTCCCTTGGCACGGAGGT
Source organism: Pogona vitticeps (assembly GCF_051106095.1). Taxonomy (NCBI): domain Eukaryota; kingdom Metazoa; phylum Chordata; class Lepidosauria; order Squamata; family Agamidae; genus Pogona; species Pogona vitticeps. The sequence continues at coordinate 10,947,056 of NC_135794.1, read as the reverse complement.
GGGCCACCTCCCTTTTCTCCTTTCAGCAACACTGAAAGACCTGCCTCCTTAGGTAGGCTTTTAATATCTAGGATTGAGTGGATGCTCCAGGACGCTGGACATATGTTTGTTTTAAGCGGGGTTTGAAAGTTTAAAAATGCCTTTTGTTATTACATAATGAACGGATTATTCTTGTATGCTTCACTTTTTAAAACTTTGTCATCCATGGTGTATTTCGGCTGACCAGGTGTTTTAATGGGTACGGGGCACCTCGGGTGCCCTCACCAGGAGAAGGTTGACCAAGAAATGGGACAAAGCAAGCAATCCCTCGAGGACTCTCCAAAAAAGGAACCTCTCCTCTCCGGCAGCAGCTTGAGCGACGTGGCAGAGGAGGCCAAAGGAAAGGAGCGCCCTCTTCTCCTTCAGGCCTTGTACCCATCTGCCCTCGGCTTCAGTCTTGCCCATCTCGGGCACAGAGCCCCCAACCAATTCTAGAGGAAGCGTTCAGCCTTGGAGGAGAATTCTCTCCTCGAACGGAAGGCAACCTTCTTCAATCTGGCCCCCCTATCCCTATCTCTGACCCCCAGACATGCTGGCTGAGGCCTGGGAGAGTTGTAATTCCGGACGCCCAGAAGGCCTTGGCTTGGCAAAGCTTGTTCTCCAAGAGCCTTGTGATTTCGTCCCAGGGTCTGAACTCAGCCAGGGCTCTTTCAGATCAGCAAACTCTATGTATTTAATCCCCAAGGTGGTGGAATTCAGTAATCCACGCAGGACAGAATCCCTCTTTCACACAAAGCTAACAAAAAACAAGACTGCATTCAAATTTGTGAAAACTTCTGCATCACATTTTAATAAAGAAGAATCAAAAGTATAGCCGTTTTACAAGGTGGGAAACTTGAATACATTCTCTATAATAACGTACAGATTGACATGAAAAATGATACGGACGTCTTCATCTTATCCTTCTTGACGGGTAGTTTATTCTTTCAGAGAGATACTGTATGTTGAGGCTCCACCCTGTAGATCTCTTGTTGTGCAAAACGAGGACTGCTCGTGAGACGTCTTCTTCTTCTTCTCCACTGAGGACAGAGGAAACTTTTGTTTTCATCTTCAAGCTGTGTTTAGAGGCTTTAAGCTGGAGGTCTCTTGCTAGGAGTTACAGGCTCTTGTGGGATGTCTTCTTCATCCCTGTCGTGCAGAGGGTTTTCTGGTTTGGGGTTTCCTGGCTGCAATTTGTAACCTCACCCAAAAAGATTTCCTTTGGTCTTCCAGAAACTTTTCAGGTGTTTACAATCCCTTTGATCAGTTGTCCATCATATTCTGGTTCTGATTAACTCCCAACCCCATCTGTTAACATCTGAACAGAAAACAACAAAGATTTGGTGAAGAGTTGGCAAATTTTTTTTGTTAGGTTTTTAGGTCCAACGTATCACCTCTTCCTCAGATCCTTTTCAAAGTAGACCCAAAGGGTTTTGTGAAGTCTGCAGATTTGTCCACCGCTGGACCTTTGGATTGATTTCTAGGGCACCCATAGAAGCCAATGCATGATGGAACTAATGCTTTCAGGAAAGCTTTGTCAAATATGCAGCCCTACTTCTGGGCAGAAAAGGGAGCGATTTCATGTCAGCTCTCAGGTCTCTTTTCCTGTAGAGAAATCAATATTTCCAGGAGAAAAGTACAAAGGCACTCGGAGGGGGACTAATCTGGTCTCCCTTGGGATCATAAGAGAAAAGCTCCTGGCGAAACCACCCTTTCCACTTTTCTTTTTCATTGATATGATTATTAGTCTTTTCTTCTTTATAAAGTTTATAAATGGATCAGATTTCTAAATCTTGAGTGACATGGTTGTTGTGGGTTTTGCGGGCTCTCTGGACATGTTCTGAAGGTTGTTATTCCTGACCTTTCGCCAGTCTCTGTGGCCGGCATCTTCAGAGGACTGGAGTAGGAACTCTGTCATTGCTCAAAAGTGCATGGGAAGTGGGGGGGGGGGAGGAAAGGGGGAGGAAAGGAGTTTAGATAGGGGTGGAAAAAGGAAAGGGGGAGGAAAGGAGTTTAGATAAGGATGGGAAAGGAAAGGGGTGGAAAGGAGTTTAGATTAGGGATGGGAAAGGAAAGGGGGAGGAAAGGAGTTTAGATAGGGATGGGAAAGGAAAGGGGAAGGAAAGGAGATTAGATAGGGATGGGAAAGGAAAGAGGGAGGAAAGGAGATTAGTTAGGGAAGGGAAAGGAAAGGAAAGAGGGAGGAAAGGAGATTAGTTAGGGATGGGAAAGGAAAGGGGGAGGAAAGGAGATTAGTTAGGGAAGGGAAAGGAAAGGAAAGGGGGAGGAAAGAAGATTAGTTAGGGATGGGAAAGGAAAGAGGGAGGAAAGGAGATTAGTTAGGGAAGGGAAAAGAAAGAGGGAGGAAAGGAGATTAGTTAGGGATGGGAAAGGAAAGAGGGAGGAAAGGAGATTAGTTAGGGAAGGGAAAGGAAAGGGGGAGGAAAGGAGATTAGTTAGGGATGGGAAAGGAAAGGGGGAGGAAAGGAGATTAGTTAGGGATGGGAAAGGAAAGGGGGAGGAAAGGAGATTAGTTAGGGATGGGAAAGGAAAGGGGGAGGAAAGGAGTTTAGATAGGGGTGGAAAAAGGAAAGGGGGAGGAAAGGAGTTTAGATAAGGATGGGAAAGGAAAGGGGGAGGAAAGGAGTTTAGATAAGGATGGGAAAGGAAAGGGGGAGGAAAGGAGATTAGTTAGGGATGGGAAAGGAAAGGGGGAGGAAAGGAGATTAGTTAGGGAAGGGAAAGGAAAGGGGGAGGAAAGGAGATTAGTTAGGGAAGGGAAAAGAAAGAAGGAGGAAAGGAGATTAGTTAGGGAAGGGAAAGGAAAGGGGGAGGAAAGGAGATTAGTTAGGGATGGGAAAGGAAAGGGGGAGGAAAGGAGATTAGTTAGGGATGGGAAAGGAAAGGGGGAGGAAAGGAGATTAGTTAGGGATGGGAAAGGAAAGGGGGAGGAAAGGAGATTAGTTAGGGATGGGAAAGGAAAGGGGGAGGAAAGGAGATTAGTTAGGGAAGGGAAAGGAAAGGAAAGGGGGAGGAAAGGAGATTAGTTAGGGAAGGGAAAGGAAAGAGGGAGGAAAGGAGATTAGTTAGGGAAGGGAAAGGAAAGAGGGAGGAAAGGAGATTAGTTAGGGAAGGGAAAGGAAAGGAAAGGGGGAGGGAAGGAGATTAGTTAGGGATGGGAAAAGAAAGAGGGAGGAAAAGAGATTAGTTAGGGAAGGGAAAGGAAAGGAAAGGGGGAGGAAAGGAGATTAGTTAGGGAAGGGAAAGGAAAGGGGGAGGAAAGGAGATTAGTTAGGGATGGGAAAAGAAAGAGGGAGGAAAGGAGATTAGTTAGGGAAGGGAAAGGAAAGGAAAGAGGGAGGAAAGGAGATTAGTTAGGGATGGGAAAGGAAAGGGGGAGGAAAGGAGATTAGTTAGGGATGGGAAAGGAAAGGGGGAGGAAAGGAGATTAGTTAGGGAAGGGAAAGGAAAGGAAAGGGGGAGGAAAGGAGATTAGTTAGGGATGGGAAAGGAAAGGGGGAGGAAAGGAGATTAGATTAGGGATGGGAAAGGAAAGAGGGAGGAAAGGAGATTAGTTAGGGATGGGAAAGGAAAGAGGGAGGAAAGGAGATTAGTTAGGGAAGGGAAAGGAAAGGAAAGGGGGAGGAAAGGAGATTAGTTAGGGATGGGAAAGGAAAGGGGGAGGAAAGGAGATTAGTTAGGGAAGGGAAAGGAAAGGAAAGGGGGAGGAAAGGAGATTTGTTAGGGAAGGGAAAGGAAAGATAAGGGGGAGGAAAGGAGATTAGTTAGGGATGGGAAAGGAAAGGGGGAGGAAAGGAGATTAGTTAGGGATGGGAAAGGAAAGAGGGAGGAAAGGAGATTAGTTAGGGAAGGGAAAGGAAAGGAAAGGGGGAGGAAAGGAGATTAGTTAGGGATGGGAAAGGAAAGGGGAAGGAAAGGAGATTAGTTAGGGAAGGGAAAGGAAAGAGGGAGGAAAGGAGATTAGTTAGGGAAGGGAAAGGAAAGAGGGAGGAAAGGAGATTAGTTAGGGAAGGGAAAGGAAAGGAAAGGGGGAGGAAAGGAGATTAGTTAGGGATGGGAAAGGAAAGGGGGAGGAAAGGAGATTAGTTAGGGAAGGGAAAGGAAAGGAAAGGGGGAGGAAAGGAGATTAGTTAGGGAAGGGAAAGGAAAGATAAGGGGGAGGAAAGGAGATTAGTTAGGGATGGGAAAGGAAAGGGGGAGGAAAGGAGATTAGTTAGGGATGGGAAAGGAAAGAGGGAGGAAATTAGATTAGTTACGGAAGGGAAAGGAAAGGAAAGGGGGAGGAAAGGAGATTAGTTAGGGAAGGGAAATGAAAGGAAAGGGGGAGGAAAGGAGATTAGTTAGGGAAGGGAAAGGAAAGGAAAGGGGGAGGAAAGGAGATTAGTTAGGGATGGGAAAGGAAAGAGGGAGGAAAGGAGATTAGTTAGGGAAGGGAAAGGAAAGGAAAGGGGGAGGAGAGGAGATTAGTTAGGGAAGGGAAAGGAAAGGAAAGGGGGAGGAAAGGAGATTAGTTAGGGAAGGGAAAGGAAAGGAAAGGGGGAGGAAAGGAGATTAGTTAGGGATGGGAAAGGAAAGAGGGAGGAAAGGAGATTAGTTAGGGAAGGGAAAGGAAAGAGGGAGGAAAGATGATTAGTTAGGGAACGGAAAGGAAAGGAAAGGGGGAGGAAAGGAGATTACTTAGGGATGGGAAAGGAAAGAGGGAGGAAAGGAGATTAGTTAGGGATGGGAAAGGAAAGAGGGAGGAAAGGAGATTAGTTAGGGAAGGGAAAGGAAAGGGGGAGGAAAGGAGATTAGTTAGGGATGGGAAAGGAAAGAGGGAGGAAAGGAGATTAGTTAGGGATGGGAATGGAAAGGGGGAGGAAAGGAGATTAGTTAGGGATGGGAAAGGAAAGAGGGAGGAAAGGAGATTAGTTAGGGATGGGAAAGGAAAGAGGGAGGAAAGGAGATTAGTTAGGGATGGGAATGGAAAGGGGGAGGAAAGGAGATTAGTTAGGGATGGGAAAGGAAAGAGGGAGGAAAGGAGATTAGTTAGGGAAGGGAAAAGAAAGGAAAGGGGGAGGAAAGGAGATTAGTTAGGGATGGGAAAGGAAAGAGGGAGGAAAGGAGATTAGTTAGGGAAGGGAAAGGAAAGAGGGAGGAAAGATGATTAGTTAGGGAACGGAAAGGAAAGGAAAGGGGGAGGAAAGGAGATTAGTTAGGGATGGGAAAGGAAAGAGGGAGGAAAGGAGATTAGTTAGGGATGGGAAAGGAAAGAGGGAGGAAAGGAGATTAGTTAGGGAAGGGAAAGGAAAGGAAAGGAAAGGGGGAGGAAAGGAGATTAGTTAGGGATGGGAAAGGAAAGAGGGAGGAAAGGAGATTAGTTAGGGATGGGAAAGGAAAGAGGGAGGAAAGGAGATTAGTTAGGGAAGGGAAAGGAAAGGAAAGGAAAGGGGGAGGAAAGGAGATTAGTTAGGGATGGGAAAGGAAAGAGGGAGGAAAGGAGATTAGTTAGGGAAGGGAAAGGAAAGGAAAGGGGGAGGAAAAGAGTTTAGGTAGGGATGGGAAAGGAAAGGTTTAGGAAAGGAATTTAGATAGGGATGGGAAAAACCCACAACAACCATCTATATATATTTTTTGTACCAAATTGGAAACCTCTGATTTTTGTCTGGGTTTATTTGATCAGTGTGACCAGAAAGTTTAATCCCCCTCAGTTTGTCTTCATCTTATTATTATGGTTTTTTTAACCTATGGTTGTGCATCTCGTTTGCTTTGGCGTTTTTTCTTCAATGATCTAAATAATTTTTCAACAAAAGAACATTCAGGAAGAAGAGCTGCCTTCAATCCCTGACGGATTCCAGTTCCTCAGAGAAGATCAGCGGTGGACCAAACCTGCAGAATTCATTCGTTACCTGACCTTCTCTAGGCCAGAGGAGGATCTGAGAAATGGCGAGGAGTTGGTACCCTCAAACCTGAGCCTCTCCCTTCTTTTCTCAACATCGAATCTGTCGGCCTGTTCCTCCAGTCCCACGAGTCAGTTCTTGGATCTCGTCCGATGGTTGGCGAATGCCCGGCTGTAGAAGTTCTCTTTCATGGGGTGAAGCCTTTGCTCTCGATGGATGGCCTGGAGGAAGAAAAGAGCAAGAAAGCAATGGAAAGTCTGCGGAGAGGCCCTGGAGGGTCCTACTGATGTTTCCAAGGAACGTTTGAGCTCACTTCCCCCCTTTGTCAATGAAGCACATTAACCCTTCTTTCTAAGGATCTAGCGGTGTGATCACACAAGGAAAAAGGTCTCCATTCAGGCTGCCTGTAGAGTAACCCGGCGCCCTCACTTTCCCGGCTCCAGTCCAACCCCGATGCGTGTCCAAGGTGTGCCTTTCGGGAGGAGCTCAGAGAAAAACGGTTGTAACAAAGGAGAAATTACCTTCTCCTCTTGTGCTCCTGTTGAACCCTCCCCGCCACCTCCACCTCCCCTCAAGTTGCTCCTTCCTCAACCGCCGCCACCACCACCGCCGCGGCCAGAGTTGGTTATTCGGCCTTCTCTCCCACAACACCTGGGTGGAGTACTTCAGGAACACCATGTAAAACCAACCCTGGCTTTTAACACTGTAGAAAACCGTTTTAGAACCACATACGTACATTTAGTGCCGGCGAAAACCAAGTAGCCGCCGGTACCATGTGGCTGAATTCTGAGTGGTGCTGCTTCCACGCGTGGCGTTGTCCTGAAGCTCTGCCGTCTTTTGATGGACGTGGTCCTGTAGAGCTTCCGCTGCTGATTGCAGGGTTGTGCTTGCGTCCCCCTGCAATGGGGCGAGTTCTGAAACAAGAGGTGGGCAAAGCATCCATGGATCAACCCTGCATTAGGCGGCCAATGCGGGAGCTCAACGCTTGGGCTTCCTCCAGACCCTCCGGAATCCAATGTCTGGTCAATGGAGGGTCAAACCTGTATTTTGTGATGGGGCCTCCTTCTGGAAGCGAAAGGAATCTTCATCTTCCCTCCCTTTCTTCCCCCCAACGACCCACCCATTTTTTCAGCAAGGAGAGAGCACTGAGGTGGGCAGCGAGACCCGATGGCCCCCATCGCTCCCGTGCCTTACCGGTGAGAAGAAGCTGCAGCGTTCTTTCGTGTAGCGCTGTGACTGGGGTGCTCTGGAGGAGGGCTCCTAAGGGAAAGGCATGAAGGGAGCAGAGGGTCAGGTGGCCTTTCCCGAGGGGAGGATTTGGACCGAAGGAAGCGCCCCTCCCACTATTCTCCCTTTGCCCACAGAAGCTGCTAGATGGGATTCCTTGGAAGTCGAGAGAGGGCTCGACCCTTCCCGATAGTGGGAATCCGCTTGAGGCTGCTTCCGACACCCTCACTGAGCAGGGGTTGCAGCACGAATTCCATATAAAAAGGAAAACAAAAGTTGGAGAGGGGTTAATGAGGGAGAAGAGGAAGCTGGTAAGACCCGAAGCGTGACAGAATTGACCCCCTGGAGAGCACATGCATTTCTGAGGGAAAACTTCCATAGAGTTTCCAAAAGAAGTGAAGAGGGAGGGAGACTGGGGTAGAGGGTAGCTGGGCGAGATTTGAGCCCGGTCGGTCGGCACTTGGTGGAGGTTTTGAGACCCTCGTAGGTGTCTCTTCCCTTCCTCCGGCCTCCCTGACTTCTGAGATTTGTGGAAGGGCCCTTGAGATCCTTCAAGAGACCATCTTCTCCCTCAGAACTGCTGCCCAGCCCGGTGGTTCAGACCTCTCTTTGGGATTCCCCGCTGGGCCGCTCAGAGGATTGTCCGGTTACCTGAGATCTCCACAGCTCTCCTTTGGAGCTCTTCCTGCCTGCTCTGGAAGTAGGGCACAAGGTCTCTCTGGAGGCCCATGCTCAGGTGGGGGCACTCTTGGACCTAAAGAGGGATGTAAAAATCACTTCAGTTCGTTGTGCCGCCCAAATCCATGGTCCAAAGAACACCATGATACTCCTGAGGGTGGCGGCACGGATTTTATTCAAGTCTTGGGCCGATCCCTCACAATGCTGTGTTGCCTTTTTTGAAAGAGACACTTTGTGGGTGTTTTTTTCCTGGTTACTACTGTACATGTCAGTAAAACCGATCCATCCCTTTTCCAGCTTACGAGAACGGCCAGATTCCTTTCAGGGGTTCTGTCCTGTTTGTTCCTCACTTGCCACATCCAATCGACAAGGTCTCCGTCTGCACCTCCGTGGTGGAACCGGAGGCACGACCGGGCGTGTGGGTGCAACGGGCCCTGGCACCTGGTCTCCTCGCCGCAGGGAGGATGGAAAGCCAGGCTTCCGGAGTCCTAGTCCACCGCTCTGTCCACTACATACACCACCCTGGGTTCTCTGTGGGGGACGAGGGAGTGTGTCCTCTCGTCCCTGCGTGGCCGAAGGAGCTGGATCCGGTTCCTGCCAACCTTCCAGAGAAGGCTGTCAAGGGGTAGCTTTGGAACCAGATCAGAACCAGATTTTTTTCTTCATTGGGGAGTTTTAGTAGGAGACTCGTGTCATGCTTTTCAAACACTGCAACCCTTTATGATTAGATTTCAACTTTGGTTTGTTTTTTTTTTAATAATTATAAAAGCCCCCTTGGAACCTTTCGGAAAGATGTGGCCAATACATTAGCTAGCAATGACAGTCTACTTAGGCTTGGTTAATTCAAACTCCTGTCCCTCCCCCGCCTTCTCACTCCCGGTCCAAAAGCCTCTCTTCCCCCCCCCCTTCTCTCTTGCTCACTAGCTGTTGGCAGAGAGCGTTTATGTTGCTGCTCTCGGTGGTCTGGTGCAGCTGCTGAAGGTGTCTTTTGGTCACAAAGGGCAGACACTGCAAAAAGGCCATTTTGCATGCCTAAAAAAGGAGAGGAAAAGACAGAGAATGGACTTTCAAATTTCGGATGTACGCATCATACGAAGATAAGGCATGCACCATACACACCATAATGCCAGCAGGTCGATTTACAAGTTTTCCTCCAAAATCAGGCCAGCTTGAGTGCTGCACATCTTTATCTAGCCCAAGATCACATCGAGTCCCATTTCAGAAAAGTCTGTTTGAAGCCATCTTTGTCCAATTTATGTATTTGAAAAGACCTCTTGATACAAAGTGGGTTCTTAAGGAGGAAAGGCCTTTTCAGACCATATCACCTCGGCTGACCCCTGGATGTCTGACCAGGTTGGAGGCAGCCTGACTTCCCAGATGGGCCTCCTGTCCTTGAGGTGCTGGTCCGGGAGAAGCCTGGTCTCCCGCACCCACCAGCCCAGCCTTCCGACAAGGTCGGATGTGCAGCAGGGACCCCCCTCGAAGAGAGGGCCTTCCAGGTGTCTTGGCCCAAAGTGGCTGAGACTTTCTTGCTGAAACTCAGCCCTCGGATTAGAACAGAAATCTCAGCCATTCAGCTCACATCTATTTCAGAGTGTGGAAAAGCTTCTTTACGGGAGGAAGAGATGCAACATCAACCACTGCCCCCCCTTTTTTTGGCATGGCAGCTTCTAGACCCCTCTCTCTCCCTTACTCCCCTACAATCCAGTCCAAAACAGCCATGTTTCCATGCTCTGCTCGCTTGGTGCCCCAATTCCCACACTGTGGGTTCCTCTATTTCCCTGAGCTCCATGGGGACATCCCCAGGCGCCATCGTCTCCTGTGCAAGGAGCAGAACCAAGTGCCGAAGAAAGGCTGGCTGAGCATTCTGCAGTTGAGCAGAGGGGAGGACGGAGGCCCAGCCAAGGGGTCATCGGGTCCCGTGGGATCCTGGGACTGTTGCTTAGAGAAAACCCCCAGCATCCTCTTTCGGGGAGGTTGCTGGCACTCGGAAGCTGTCTCCCAACCAGGTCTCTCTGGGACACGGACGGGACGTTCGAAACAGGGTTGGGGACTTAGATCAGAAGTCATTTTGTCTTAAGAAGAGAAAACACCTTGAACATTCTCAACATCCTATGTAACATCTACTTTAAAAATACATTTTGCAGGAAAACAGAGAACAATACATATGTAACCAACGCCTTAATGCTCCAGTCGTACCTCTGAGATGTTGGGGTTCGGGTCGCCCTGATAGATGAGCAAGAGTGCCAAGTTTTCTTTCACTAGATTGGCAAAGAAGGTCTTGTACCCCTGCTTGGCCCGGGTGGCCAAGGCACCGAAGAGATGGAACGCTGCAGCACGGATAGCATCGTCCTCCTAAAACCGGGGAAAGACAAGGCTTCACCTTCATGGACAGCAAAGCCACTCTTTGGCAAGAGATCCAAAAGGCACCGCAACGTTTTGGCGAAGAGGAGGAAGGCCCCGGAATCTGCCCGGCCTCGTCCGTGTGTCCGACGGCTCAGGGAGGAGCCCTGTCTGGGCCTTGGACAGACCTCCCCTCCTCGGTGGCTCGCTCACTCGCCCATGGCGCTCAGCAAAGGGGGGCTTGCCTTTTCCTAGTGGAAACCTAGGGTGACCGGCATCCCTGGGAGGCTCCTTAGGAGCAGGTGAAGGTTTCTCCCCTCTTAGTGGAGGCCCTGGCTAAGGGGATGGGCCGCCCTGAAGGCTGAGTTCTTCCCTCATGGGGTGGAAGAGAGATTATGAAGTTTCCAAGGGCCTGGGAAGAGGAGGAGGAGGAGGAGGAGGAGGCAGGCTCCCCTGGTGCCATCACAGGGAACCACTCCACCCACGTGGGTCAGTTCAGACTGGCAGCCCTTTTCTCAACGTGGACAGGCAAACCCTCTCCTGAGCAGGGCTTGTAAAGCGGTGGGTATCTGGAGGGGGAAGGCCCTCGTCCGCTGATGGCATGGCTGGCCAGTCTCCAGATTTCTGGCCTAGCCCTCCCTGGAGATCCCTGGGATGGAACTTGGGCTCTGGGTGATGGTCTCTGTCTCCGACAGATACTTCAAGCCCCTAAGAATTCCCTCAGTCATCCTGACACGGGCCCTCGTGGGACCGTAGGATTAGGATCCCTCGATGGCCGAGGAGCAGGCGTGGAGGGAGGAGAGCAGCCGACTTTGTCGAAGTCTGTTTGAAAATAACAGAAGATCTGACACTCGAGACTGGTTCTCGGCCTCTTCTCGGCGGGATCTACCGAGGATCTTGTTTCCCACCCGTGACCAGAGAAGCCTCTCTTGTGGTGAGGATCATCAGCTCAGAAACCGTCTCTGGGCGGACAGTGGGCAAAGCTAGAACATCAGCCACGCCTGGGAAAGGGAGATCTCGGCTCTCCTGAGTCAGGGAGGGAAAGGGGGGTGGGCCCTTGGGGGGGGAGACGGGCATCCACTTACCTCAGAGAGGTACTTGCTGGCCCTCCAGCAGAGATCGCGGAAGAGGAAGGCCACTTTCCCCATCCTCAGGCACGGCACAACGAGTGCCAGTGCCTCCAGAGCTTCGTCAACCGCCGCGCTGTCCCGGAGGTGGTTGAAGAGAAGGATGAGAAGGTCCTTCTTCAGTCCTTTCACCTGGAAGGAGGAGACAAGACCAGGACCCTCTCTCAGCCCCTCGTCCTTCCCCAGAGCCCGCTGGCCAGAGGAGGTGGCGGGTCGGAGCCCAAGCCTTCTTCCCTAGCGGGCGACCCGCACCTCCCAGGGGCTTCCCTTCCGAAAAAAAGCTCGCTTTCTGCTCTCCCAGAAGGTATTCCCAAAACGGTTGGGTTGAAAGGACAAGGAGGGCGATGAGGAATCCAGGCGAGGAAGATCATCCTGATCAGAAGAGGTGTCTGAGGAAAGGGCCGGCGGCCTTGTCTGCTTTGGGGATTGGAACCGTGTCGCTGAAAACGGGCATTGGCGCCACGCAGAACCTGGTGAGTGGACTGCGCGGGTTCTAAGGGAGCGAGGGACCCTCGGTGGCACCTCTGGGGCCGCGCTTCGTCCTCGTTTCCCTGGGAATAGGACTACGAAGTGCCCGTCTCTCTACTCGGCAGGAATGGAGAGCCGGACAGGCTTCAGCTTTTTAGTAAACAGAGGATGGGGGGGAAGAGGTCATGGTTGACCTGACTTGGTGCCGGAGGTTCCCACGACCACCAGCCCTTGGAAGGCTGGACCACCACTGGGTCCACCTGAGATTGGCCTTTGGCCCTCCGTGGATCCACCGAGGTGGACTGGAATCCAGGAAAGGGCACCGAACCCCTTTCTTCTCCAAAATGCCCTGAGTGTGGCTTTTCTTCCTCTCTTTTTTGGGCCAAGAGCCCTCTGGGGTCTCTGGATTGGTCCCTGCTTTTTTCCATAGCAAGGAGGGAATGGGGAAGGCATGTCTTGAACCCATTACCAGCCCATGCCTTTTGAAACAAGGGCCGCTCCAGGGGGGGAAGGGCTGACCTGGTCCGGTGCCATCAGGAGAAGGCGGCCAAGGCTGCGCAGGGCCATGCGGCGGATCCCGGCGTTCTGATCTTCCATGTTCCGGATCAGGGTCGGAACGAAGGCCCTGAGTGCGGCCCATCGGGTAAAGCTGGGCTCCTGAATCACCTGCAAGAGTTCGAGACGTTCGTTACACCCTGTGTCCCTGGGCCCTTCGGCCTCCGGAGCTCAGCCTTCTGACCCTGCCAGAATCAAGGGACTCGGAGTTTCAAAGAGGGATGTAAATCTGGCCTCATTTGTGTGTGCAAGAAAGGACAGTTTCGTCCTCCTCATTCCATGCGGTGCCATATATTTCTTGCCCGTTTCATCTAGGGCAAGTCCAATGTTCTCAGCTGAGGGAGGAGACCTCTGCCTTCCACAAGGATCTGCTTAGCTCCGTGGGCAAGTACAGAACCAGAAAACAGCCCCAGATCCCCCCCCCAGTGCCCCAACCCCTGGCTCTCACCTCTGTGAAGAGAGCGGTTCCTGCGAGTCGCAGCTTTTCTGAGCTGGCATCCATCCAGGGGAGGACGTCCTGGATGACCTGGTCTTTCAGCAAGCCGTTCTCCAGCAAGCACCTGGGAGAGAGGATGAACAAGGGAACCGTCAAGGAGAAAACCAGCTTCCACAACTGCTGCCCAGGGAAGGAGCCGGGCCAATTGGACTTGAGGCAGGGAGAGGTTGCCCTCCGTGGGAGGAGTTGTGGGTGCAGGTCGCCCTGGAATGCAGGAAGGGTGGCCGGATGCGTGCATGAAGAGCGCCCCACAAGTGCGAGAATGGGAGGGAGAAAACAGATTTTGGCAGACATAGAGGCAGGGAGACCAGTAGAGCTGAACAGCAGGAGATGAAGAACTGTAACCCTCCATATTTATGAGCCAGAGCGTGAGCAGACCTGGAGAACCCAAAGGAACACAAAATCTATTCACTTCAATTAAACTCGTTCTTCCTCCTCGCTACACCTCTCACCTGAGCACAAATTCCAACAGAATGAAAAAGAGGAGTAGAAGCTGAAAGCCAATGGACAAAGAACTAGCTTGCTTGCTTGCTTCCATTCATTTCCTTCTCTTTCCTTCTTCCTCCTTTCCTTCCTTCCTTTCCTTCCTTCCTTCCTTCCTTCCTTCCTTCCTTCCTTCCTTCCTTCCTTCCTTCCTTCCTTCCTTCCTTCCTTCCTTCCTTCCTTCCTTCCTTCCTTCCTTCCTTCCTTCCTTCCTTCCTTCATTTCCTTCCTTCTTTCCTTCTTTCCTTCCTCCCTCCCTCCCTCCCTCCCTCCCTTCTTTCTTTCCTTTCTTCCCTTCCCTTCCCTTCTCTTCCCTTCCCTTCTCCTTCCCTCCCTTTCTCTCTCCCTCCAGGTTTCGATTTCCCAACAGAGGGAGAGGGAGGGGAGGTGGGGAGCACCTTGGATGGGATGAGCTTCTGGGGGTGCCACCACCCCTGCCTTTCTGTCATCAGGGGAGCAGGAGGGGAAATGGCAGGACTCCGTTTCCCACAGGGGACTAGGGATGCTTCTTGGGAAGCCCCTACGCCAGACGTGGGGCAACCCCACTCTCCCTCCTTTGCTTCTCATGATCCACTCTGGCCGATGATCCAGGCTGGAGGCCATTCTACAGCCACCTGGACGACCAGCCATCGCAGGGAAAGACAACCTGCGTCTCCTGGGCTCCACCTCCCAGAATCTCACCAGCCCCAGAGCCCTTTCCTCTCCTTCGGCTATTCATAAGTCACTTACTTGGTCAACTGGCAAAGGCCCTCAGGGTGGGTCCGAGGATCCCCGAGGAAGGACCAGAAGTCTGCCGTCTTGATTTCCTCCTGGGATGCAGTTGGTGTCCCCTTCACGACCAGAGCCTTCAGGGTGTCCACAGAGAGGCTGCAGAAGGAAAGGACCCAGAGAGGGCCTCAGAATCGCCCCCCCCCTCCGAAGAAGAAGAAGAAGAAGAAGAAGAAGAAGAAGAAGAAGAAGAAGAAGAAGAAGAAGAAGAAGAAGAAGAAGAAGAAGAAGAAGAAGAAGAAGAAGAAGAAGAAGAAGAAGAAGAAGAAGAAGAAGAAGAAGAAGAAGAAGAAGAAGAAGAAGCGGGGAAATTCCAGGAGCAGGGCTGGCAAAGACCTCCACGCGGCCGGGAGAGGATGCTGCCTTCTGCCCAGAAGGGGACTCGGGCAGAGGTTCGTGGGATGGGGCCATTCCTTGCTGCACGTAAGACATGGGCACGCTTCCTCCATGCAGAAGGACTGCCTCCGGCCCTCCCAAAAACCCTCCCCTCAGGCTTGCAGGTTTCCCAAGCCTGCCCAAGGGAGGGGACGTTACCTGCAAGGGTTCCCGGGCGTCAGGTGCTGCTCCCTCAGGAACAGCCTGCGGCGACCCTCACACGGGGGCATCTTCTGCCCCAGGGTTTGGCTGACCTGCCACAGGAGGGTGAACAGGAGCTCCGGGAACACCTTCTGGAGACCCACCTCAGAGGGCAGTCCTGAGAGGACCTCATAGATCGCACAGGTGGCCTGCAGAGGGGAGGAAGAGGAAGGGAACGAGGGGTGGGGGGGGGAGAAGAGAGACCAGGTGTTACTGGGGGTCTCAGATCCTCCCCTCCTCCCCAAGGCAAGGGTTCTGGCCTCCTTGGAGCCACCCATTTCAGCGGCTCTCAGAGCAGAACAGCCGAGACGGTTTTCCCAACGTGGTCTAAAAGGATGGGCCATCCCGTGTCCCTTGGAGCGTACTTTGAGCGGTTCTTCCTCTGCATAGTCCCCGCTTTCATCAATGCTAGAGCTGGTTGTTGATCCAAGGATGGAGGGCTGGTTCACACACGACATCAGCTTGGCCAGGACTCGCACAGCCAGGGATGGGTCTCGATCGAAAGACCTCCACAGCTTGCCAGTCTCGCTATAAGGAGAGAAGGTGGGAGTTGCAGAGACGGCCTGAGCCTGGACTTGGCCTTCAGAACCAGCAGCTTGGGCGCAAGAAGCCCCTGGTGGGTCTGCACCGCCCGGCAGTGAGAAACCAATTTCTCACAGGGCAAGGAGAAACCTTGCGTGGGGTCTCCCACCAGGACTGCATCCGTCCTTTCGATCTCAGCGCCCCAGTTAAGGGACCGGGGCCTGACCGAGAAGAAAGAAGCCTCTTCCCCCAAGGACGGAAAGCCCTCTTTTCCCTCCAGCACCCACCTGTCCAAGGGGAGGCTTCGGCGGAGGAGGTGGCCCAAGACTGTGTCCAGGTGGGAGCGGGCCATGATGCAGACCGCCTCCAGAGGGACCTCCTCCATGCCTCCCTGAGTGACGATCGGCAGGTGGCTGCAGAAAGTATCGAGGAGCTCGGGCACCTGGAAGGAGCAAGACGGGGATCCCTGGCTCAGATTTTTATTTATTTATTATTCGATTTATACCCCGCCCCTCTAGACAAAGTGAAGAATGGTTTTATTTCTTTCTTATTCTATTTAGCAATCAGAAGGACAAAATTACTCTTCCCTCCCTGAAAGGACACCGTTCTTGTTTGAGCAAGTCTTAGCTTGGCTGAAGTGACTTGGAACGGAAGCCCATCTATTGGGGCCTCCAGTGAGCTCACGACCACAGCGGCGCCCCCTTGCCGCTGCCCCCCCCGGGTTGAGGTGACAGCCCACGTGGTTTATAGAGCTGGGCCCACGTCTGGACGTGGCCAGAAAGGTCGTCCCAAGACCCCTTTGTCCAGATGAAGGCCCAACCTAGAGAAAACAACGGGGATGAATAGGAGACGAAAAGGGCCTTTTTTGGACTACAGCACCCAGAATCCCCCACCCGAGGGGGCCATGGCTCTGCTGGCTGAGAAATTCTGGATTCTGCAGAAGGGCAGAAGTTTACAAAAGGAAGTTCAGCATCCTTTGGGCAAAGCTGAAAAGATGCCGGTGGAGATCTCTTTCTGACTTCTGCATCTCCTGCCTGGAGAAAAGGAGGGTTCCTGGCAAATGGCTACCTTGCTCTTCATGGCCTCCCCATGGTTTTGGAGGTTGGCGAGCAACCAGTAACCACCAGCCCTGGCACAGCTGGGGATCCCTGACACGAGGTCTTCCAGGATGGCTTCGGTGAAGTCCAACAGCTGATCCTTCGCGAGATGGATGCTGACCACCTGCCAAAAAAAGAAGAAAGGACAGGCTTTTTTTCTGTAGCTCAGACCTTCTCCTTCCCCAGTGAGATTTCCTGCCAGACCAAGGATGGGCAGCTCTATGCTTTTCCAAAGAGTCCTGCCCAAGGATTTTGCCCAGGGATTGCAGGAATTCTCTGCATCTTGCTCTTTCTTCCAAAACAAGGCGGCCTTGGCACTTCCCCGTTGACTCCAGCAGGTTCCCCTAGAGAACCGGAAAGGCCCAAATGTGGGCTTGGAGTTGGACAAGGACTGGAGCCTCTCCGCGAGGACACAGGATGGCTCAGGCCATCTGGATTTCATACCAAGGGACCACATCTCAGAGATGAAGGCACTGCCAATGAGCCTGGCCATTGACTCGGCTCGCTGAGAAAACAGGACTCCAACCGATTCGGGAGGTGGATGTGACCCAGGCGCTCGGGAGATTCCCACCCGATCAAGGGAATCACCTTAGCCAGTCTGGCCCAAGCCCCAGACAGATCGGTGGGGACTTCTGCCTGGAGATCACAGAGGGCAGACGTCATCTCTTTTTCTTCCGCCTCCGTGATTCTCGATCCGCCTGGAAAGAAAAGAGGGTGAATCATGTTATAAAGCCTGTGCTCTCGTTTAGGTAAAGAAATGGACTGCTTTAGAAACTGACAGAAGATAGAAATCAGAAGGACATGATATAAATCTAGGATGGCACCATCTTCCTAGGGTATCAAAAAGCAAAAGACGATAAACCATTGAAGAACCATCTGATAAGGAAAGCTTTAAACTGGGTATGGACCAAGATCCGGGAAGAAAAGGACCAGGAAGTTCCTGAATGGGTCTCACCCACAGAAGCATTCACACAACCCACATTAATGGGGAAAAAGAAACTCTACTGAGATTTAGAGGTTTGTTAAAAGCGGCCTTAAGTGTGAAAGTAAGGGAAGAACTAGAAGAACAAGGCACAATACTTGATTGGTGGGCAAAAACACAAAGAGACTCAAGATGTACAAGCGATAACGCAGTCGGTTTTTGTAAGGAAAACCGCATAAGTTACTTCTTCTGAATGTAAGGGAAAAACAGATTAAAATGTGGTATCATTATCTACTAGAATTCAAAACGCAAGATGAAATCGTTAAAGAATGTATGACAAAACGGGCCCAAAATGTGGGCCACAATATTAACTGAAAGTCAGGGTCACAAATCTGGGAAGGGAATGTTGACTAAAGAAAGGAACAAACAGAGAAGCAGACCAGGAAAAAAAATCGCTGACTTGCTAGTTCGGGTTGGTTCGGGGTCGTCTAAACTGGAGGACCCAAAGTTTTCAGAATCCACTGATTTTGCCCGATTTAACCAACTTCCTACTCCATGTCACCCCGCCCCAGCCTGCCCCTTCCCTTCCCACTGTCCGCCACTGCTTCCCTGCCTTGTCCGGCCACCTCTCTCTTTCCTTTGGTTTTGGACTCCTAAAGTCATGAATTGGTGACACATAAAACGTCACTGGAAAGAACCAAAAAGGGCTCAAAGTGGAATTCACACCCACAGGGTCCCTCATTGTTAAAACTAACATGGGTCAACCTTGGATTCTTGGTGTCCTCTCATGGCTAAACCAAATTGTTTGACGGTCATCCTCGTCATTTTCTAAGCCCTGATTTGCAGGCTTGGGGATGAAGCCACCTCGAAGGGGCAGCGTTTTTCACCCTTGGGATCTGACGCCTTGAAGGAGCACCTTCTGCCTCCTCTGAGGATAATCCCCTTGTCTGTTTGTAAGTGGGGTCCATCTCAGCGGGAAAGAGGTTTCCCAGGGTCCTACATCCATCCAGGTTCACCTCCAGACAGAGTCACTCCAAGAACGCTAGCGGTCACAGAGTGAAGGCACCCATTGATTGGCCTTGAAGCCCTTGATCCCATCTCCCCCACCCACATTCTCACCTTGAATATGAATCAGGCAGTTGATACACTTGGCTGCCCATTGCCGGCATGCGATGGAGTTCTCCAGGATGTAAGGGGCTAGGAAGGCTACCGCAAAACCGTAGCCTTTGAAATTCTCTCCGTCCTACCAAGAAGAGAACAAAACCGATTGAAATGGCCTTGGAAGGCCTGAGGATTGGCAGAACCGACCTCTCCTCTAAGATCTGCAGCAGAAGGGATTCTTGGAGGCCTGAAACACACCTTACAGAGAGCCTGGTCATTGACGCGAATCGCATGTTCATCTTGCCAAGAGGCGAAGGAGGAGGCCTTCCTGTGTTTGTGAAAGCCAACTTCCAAGGGAACCCTCCTTGCCTTTGGAAGGCCAGTCCCCAAACCGAGCAAGCTCGTCTGCATCGTCCCAGAGGGGAGAGATGCTCTGGCTCAGGCCTGCCCACAGCCCTTGGGGCCGCCTTCTTGTCCAGGCTTGGGACACATCAGGCTGGCATAGGTGGGAAGAGAAGCGGGGAGGAAAGCCACAGCCAGCCTGGGTCCAAGGTGAGCCCACCTGGCTCTACAGCCCCTGCTGTGGGAAGTGCTACCGGGAGGGGAGTGAGTGTCAATCGAGGAGAAGACAGTCCTAGTGGAGACCCAGGGCGGTCGCCAGACTCTCGTCTCCTCTGAGACGTCTGTTCTGCAAAGTCACTTCTGCTTTTTGGTGCTGATTGAGAAGGAAACCATTCATTGCTCGTTTCTTGGACACCATCAATGATTTCCATCACTCTGAAAATGCACACCCACCCCACCCCAAGACCAAAGGCATGAAGCCTGATGGGCGTCGGATGGAAGGGAACCAGATGGACATCCATATCACCACATCAGCAGAGCAGAAATGGCCTCTACCCATCGAAAGAAAGGCATTCCCTTCTATAGACACACTCAAGCTGAGTTCTCTCATGCTTGTCCCATCTGATCCGATGGCCGAGCCCACGCAGGAGAAGATGAAATCCTTACTCTAGAGAAGCCCCCGGGCTGGGAAAGGCTGGTCTAAAGTCATGGAGCCCAAGTCCAAAGACACCAAGGAGAGGGAGAGTTTTGCCTCTTTCCGGGGAGCCTTCCTGAATATCGGGACTCTTCCCACAGGGTCTTCTGGTCGGCCAGCAAGAGGAGGAGGAGGAGGCGGGAGGAAGAGGAGGAGGACTCACCGGAAGACGAAAGCTGGCCTGGAAGGGAGCCAGAACCTGGAAGCTGGCCTGCAGGGCCCTCTCTCGGCTCCCCTCACACTCCAGGAACCAGGGCTCGATCAGCTGGAGGCCAAGCAAGAACACAGACCCCTTTATGAGACCTCTCTGAGGGGCAAACCTTTCTCATTTTACAAACATATCCTGCTTTTCCTTGAGATATCCCTCAGCCGGATGGGAGCCACGTAGCCCATCTGGCTGCCAAACACAGCTGGTCATTCATGGCCCGGTGGGTGAAATGTGGAAACGGTGAGAGAGAGGGAAGGCTCCCCCCCCCCCGATCTACGTGTTGTGGATCATCCCTCATTCGAGCACTCCCGGAGAGCTCAGGGGTTCAGGGCTCTGGCTGTGGAAGTCAGAGGTGGGGAGTTCGATTCCCCACTAGGCCTCCTCGAGGAGGGCCCAGACTTAGGCCTCCCTTCCGGCTCGGCCGTTCTAAGAGGCAACATCACTTTGCTCTTGAGGAAAGCTTTCGTGTCTGAGAGATCAGTCTGGGCGATGCAGACTGGCTGGGACAGGTGGAGAGGAGGGCCACGAGGGTGATCCGGGGACCGAAAAGCAAGCCCTGTGAGGAAAGACGGAAGAAACTGGGCATGGTTAACCTCGAAGAAAGAAGGCCGAGAGGTGGTCACACCCAGGAGGGGCAGGAGGGGTTCTCAGTCATGCCAAAGCGCAACAGCACGTAAGGGGATGATGGACTCAAGGGACAGGAAACCAGATTCCTGTCGAACGATGGAACCAAGGAGCCGGCCGAGCGCTCCGACACTGGAGGCCCTCCAGAGAAAGATGGACAGCTGCGTGTCAGATCTAGTTTGATCCTATAGAAATACTGAAATGATCTGATGGGGACAATTCGGACAATATGGTAATTACAGATTATCCTCAATGTATAGTTTGACCATGAAATTGGCAAAGTTTCTGCAATACTGAATGTAAATGCCAATCCAGGGGATTTCCTTTTGGGTTTATGCTTACCTGGAACATGACCTCAATCCTCTCTGAGGTTGGCTCTTCTGTAACGAGGACCTCGAAGAGTTTCCCCCTGGCCTCAACGGATCTGGTGTACATGAGCTGAAAGGACAACCCAGGGAGTGAGGCCCGAGAGCTACACCGTTCCCCTGACGCCATGGGCTCCTCATAAACCAGGGGGTGGGCAAAGCGAGGCCCAGAAAAGAGTGGAAACAAACAGACATTGACCGCACAATGACATTAGGATGTTTAAGAGGCCTTGGCGGTTAAAAAAAAAAAGCAAAGCGACGTTTCAGCCTTCTATCCTCTTCTATATTGCATCCTCCTATGCAATAGGATGTTTCGGGAAAGCTCCCATCAGAGGTTAAAAAGGAAGACCTAGAAGAAAACCTGCCTGACATACCTCGATGTTGGACGCATCCTGTTCATCATATGCTATCCTTTTAAGACGCTCCAGGGGAGGGAGGAGAAAGAGACTCTTGATGACTCCGTCCAGCATTTCCCGGAGAGCTTCCACTGGCAGGCGCGGCTTGAGGTGGCTAGCAGAAGGAAGGCAGATTGAGAATCCAGACAGAGGTTTACAAAGGTCCCAGGCAGAAAGGCAGCCCAAATCTCAGGCTGGCTCTTTCTCATTCTGATCTACATGTGATAGCATCGTGACAAGAAATCAGACTGCCTCTGCCTCTGTATAATCATTGGCGAGTGGGCAGGGCAAGGACAGCAGCTTTGGAGGACTGTGTCTCTGGAGGGAAACCCTGTGGCCTTCACGTCAGCTGGCAGCCTCACTTCCCTGCCCGTCTCGTGCCCGTCAACCAAACGCACTGACAGGGGAGCCCCCCTGTCACATCGAAGAGCCGCCCCCGCCCCACACCAGTTGCTGCCTGAGGGAGGCCTCCCTAGCCCAGCTGGCCTCTCCGTTGCCTATCGATAACTTACCTCAGGGAGACTAAGGCCGAGATGGTTGCTGGGAGAAGGGAGCTTCTCAGGTTTTCGAGGCGCTCCGTCCCAAGAAAGGCCTGAAGACCCCCGTGGTGGTGGTGGTGGTGGTGGAAGGAGGAAAGAAGAAGGAGAAACAAGAAGGAGGGGGAGGAGAGATCAGGGTTTCATCCACTCAACAGAGGATACGACCAAAATGCTTTCTAAATCGCCCAAAAGGGGGTTGAAGGTGCTTTCCTGAGGGGGAGTCCCGTCTTTTCCACGGACAGCCATTCCCCGAGGTGTTGGGGCAACAACCGTTCTGAGCAGAGCTGCCGGCTGGACGCTTTGCTCCCAAGGAGACCCCTCCCCAAAGAGCGGGTGGGGCTCTCGTGGTGGAAGCCCTCCAAGAAGGGTCTCCCTGGCGGAGCTTCCAAAAGTCTCCTTTGTGCCACGAGGAAGACCCCCCCGGGTCTGAAGAGACGCCCCCTCCCTCTTCTGGGCTTTCTGGGAACCCCACCGGACCCTTCGGGTGTCCCGCCCCCCCCCACGTTGCTTACCAACAAAGCCTCCAAGAGCTCTTTTTTGCAGCCCAGCTGGAAGTTCCCGTCCTGGGCTTCAGAGATGGCTTTGCAGATGTTGGCGACGCTCTCGCAGAAGAGCAGCTTCAGGTGGGTGTCCTGTCTTGCCTAAAAGAAAACCAATGGTCATCATCCTCCTCCTTTGGTACTGGTACCAAATGTATGTCTACAATCTGCTTGTTTAACTTCCCTCAGCAGGGAGATCATGAACTTGGGGGCAGCCCCTGAGAAGGCTTCCTCTTGCCTCCCCACCAGATTCGCCTCGAACGATGGTGAGTCTCTCTCAGAAAAGATCAAACCCGAGAGAAGGATGTGGTTCAAAGAGCCTTGCCCAAAGTCAGGAAGGATTTCGTTCAAGACTCTGCGAAACCACCAGCCACAGAAATTGCAGTGAGCAGACACGAATTCCACGGGGGTGGGAAGGAACCCCTTTTAAGGAATTCTGTCGGCCTATCAAGCTGATTTCTCTCGGGTCCCTCCACCTCAAGAAAGAAGCCTCCTCAAAGGGTTGATCGTGTGAGGATCCTTTCGCAGTCCTGCCGCCTTCCGAGAGCCAGCATGCTATAGCCAGTTGAGTTTGGAACGGGGCTCAGATCGCGGCCTGGCCCTGGGAACTCGCGAGCGGGAGTCAACCCTGGAGGCCTTCAAGAGCCAACTGGACAACCCTCGGTCGGATCTGCTTGGATTCGGATTCCTGCCTCGAGCAGAGGGTTGGACTCGATGGCCTCCCAACTCCAGGATTCCAGGATTCCAGGGTGAGCTTGGTGTGAACGTCTCCCACCCTCTGGAAGCGGAACGAGGGCTGCCATCCAGAAGCGACTGGACAGGGCAACAACAATAGCAAGCCCTCCCCCCCCCCGTTTCATGCCATTTGGCGGCATCTCTCTAGGATTCCTCAAGTGGGGGGAGGAGTTGATCATCATCATCATCATCATCATCATCATCATCATCATCATCATCATCATAGTAGGACAAGAGATTCCACTAGGGGAAATGCCACATATGAATAGGGGCCCTAGCAGGGACCCTCCATCCTGCTTCCACTTCAAGGGGAAAAATCCGGACACGGAGGTGCCCGATCACACCCTCAGATCTGCGACAGCTTACCTGGCTCTCAATTTTGACTCCCAGGACCTGAAAAATAAAATGGAGAAACTGACCTCTTTGCACAAGCCTAGAAAGGCAGCTGGCCTTTTTTAAATTTATTGTTTAAAATGTTAAGGACACAGGCCTTGGGCCAGGGGATAAACGGCTTTGCTATGCAAATGGCGCAGAATCATCAGAGGGGTTTCCCCCTCAATGGTCTGGATTTTTCTTGAATGGTTCTGAATGGAAAAAGCCCAAAACTGAACGCTTCTTGGCAGATGTCACCTCTTCCTTGCTAGGAAGGAGGGAAGTGAGATTTCGGGATTGAGACAGGCATTTAAGAGAGAGATCAATTCTCTCTCTCTCTCTCTCTCTCTCTCTCTCTCTCTCTCTCGTTCTTTCTTTCTCTTTGTTTTGGCTCCCAGAAAGAGATTTCCTCAGAGCCAGATGCCTAGACAATCCAAGATGAGCACTGAAAGTGGCCACTCATGAAACAAAACCTACAAGATGCAAGTGGTGAAGGTGAGGGAAGTCAGCTACTATGGCAACCAGACATCTTTTACCACTTGAGGAGCACCACTTCTGAATAGGAGCTAAGCGTCTCATCTGCTTCAGTTCTCAGTGAGGCAAGAAAAGGCTAATGGCAGCACCCTGAGACACACAAGCTGCAATGTGGCACCTGAATTTTAGGGCAGGTCACTTTGGCTGGTTTCTGGAGTACAGTGAACTCCCTCTCTTCCATTCCCACCCCTCCCCACAGCGACCTGCTCCCTCCGTGCCCCATTTCACCAGAATCCAACCCTCCGACCCCCTTCTACTTCTTACCTGGAAGCTCATCCTGTAAAGGTCGAGGACTTTCTTCAGGATCTCTGCCTCCCCACTCTTCAACAGGAGCTCTTTGGGGGCCCGGATGGCAACCCGGCCGTAGGCCAGAATCAGGGTCTTCAGGAGGTGCCCTCGCCTGCCAGTCTTGTAATCCTAAGTAGGCAACAGAAAGGGGTGTTTTGGCAAGGTGGCAGCTGCTACCTTATCATCTGTTTGTCTGTCTGTCTCTCTCTGCCCGTTTCCCTCTTCTGTCCCTTCTTTGATCGCCAGGGCAGCAGGATTGATTTGGTTTTATCAAATTACTTATGTCCTGTGATCTGGGGGTGAGTGGGGGAAGGCGGACTGACTTTCCCCCATCAAAAATGCTTCAGGATTGTATGCTTAACTTCACTTTTTGGGTGTTGGAAACAATCCAGCACTCCACCTGTCTCATCTGCAGAAGCCCAGGGGCTGAAATCCTGTTGAGCAGCTCCGCAGGCACAATGATTCTGTGCACAAATCGACCGCAGAAGATGCCGCTTGGTGACAGGCTTCTCTTGGCAATTTTGGGGTTCTGCACCCTGAAATTGCCATCAAGCAGCAGCAATGGGCTCATAATGAGCAGGGATTTGCCACCAATGAGGATGATGTCATCCCCAGGTGCAGGTGGAGCTGCCCAACAGGAATTCAGCCACGGAATGCACTGCTGAGTCGTATGTCAACACTTAGGTAAATCCCATCAGTTGAGCAAACCTCCTCATTCTGCAGCCAGCGATCCCATGGAATGTGAAGATGAATGGCTGGCATCAGAGGAGGCTCAGGCTCCAGTTTTAGATTCCGTTGAATCCAGGGTGGCTTATTTGAGAGTTGGCATTGACCTGCTGGCCCCGGCCGCTGGCTTACCTTATGGTGGGTGAGGAGGGCAGACAACCCCATCTTGAAATCTATGCCAGCTCCGCAGTCGTCCAAGGTGGCCAGGGTCAGATCTAAATGGTCCAGCGCAGCAAAAGAAAGGATTTCGGCAACTTTCTGTAAGGGGGGGTGGGGGGAGAGGGGACCGAGAGAGAGAAAAAAATTGGAGAAGGGATGCTGATGTGAGAAATGAATGAAACTGGATTAGATCTCCCCGTGTGGAAGGGAGGGAAGACCACCCCTAGCACACCATCATGTTCCTGACTCTGTGGCATCCTAGCACAGCCGGGTGCTCTTCACTTCCTTGCAATGTTGTGGAGGGTTTCAACTTAAGAGAGGTAGAAAAACCTCCATCTATTAAGAAGAAGCCACCATCCCCGCCCCCCCCAAAGGACAAAAGAGACGCCAGGTGGGTACAGAACTCTGAAGGCTGCCCTGAATCGCTAGAGACTCACCTCTTTCTCGGCTGCTTCCAAATAATTGGCGCTCTCAATCAAACGCTCCAGCCAGTGCAGGACATACGTGCGGTCTGAGCAACAGGCCAATGACAAGCCCAGGACTTGATAGAGGACGCTCTGAAAGAGAAGGAGGGGTAGACCAGGGGGGAGGTTTCAGTCGAACAATCGGACACCTGTCTAGATCTTTGGGTTGGTGGTCCTTCACTGGAGGCCGTCCAGCAGAGGCTGGACAACTCCGGCCGAAATCCGGTTGCTTGGTGAGGAAAGTGGCCCTCGAGAAGGCCCACTGAAGCAACAGAATCCTGAGGGAGGCGTTGACCCATCCCACCCCCGCCCATTCAAGGGGCCTCCACCAGGGCAACTTCCTAGGCGAAGCAACAGGATTTCCGCCACTATGTTCTGCAGCAGCTGCTTTGGACAAATGTTGGCTGAGAGGGACTGAGGTCTCCCCCAGGTTGCAGCAGCTTTCCACGCTCGGGGGAGAAGCTGAGGGGCGATAGGACTGCGGGTTTTATGAGAAACGGGGGAACGAACCTTTTCAAGGGACCCGTCCGCATAGCTGCCCATCTGATCTTCCAGGGCTAAGATCAGGTTCTTGGTCCACGTGTCGTCCTCCATGGTCTTCAGGGACCTCCTCAGGAACTAAGGAGGAGAGCATGAATGAATCCAGACATTTGGTTCACGAGAGCCTCGGCGTCTGCTCCTAAGTCTCCACTCCTGCCCTTTCCCCTGCCCAAATGCCTTAAAAATGTCCTTGGAAAATCACTTCTTAAAGAAATGGAGACTATGACTTCCCACCGGAGCTGAGGGGAAAAGGGACTAAGCACTCTCTTCACCTAGTCTAAAGCCAATTGGCTGCCAAACCGGAGAGCCAAAATGGACCAGCTTGGTCTCCGAGTCAAACATTGGGGGAGGACGGTTCTCCGCTGTGTCCTACGTCGTCTACACCTGTCTGTCCTTCTTCCCATTTGCTGCCCAGGGCATCTGACTTCACAGGCTCTTCCTTTTTGCCCCTCAGGCTAATGGACCAGAGTCCAGGAGACCCCCCTGCCCCCAGCCTGCTCTGTCGAAGAGATCCCTCTTCTCCCTCCAGCCAGTTCCTGGTCGAAGAAGAGCAGAACCTCACCTGCAGAAGCTTCTGCTGCCACTCAGGTTGGCTTCCTCTGGTGCCTTCTGGAAGGAAAAGAGGACATTGTTGTACCAACTCAATTGGGACGGGTGTGGGTGGGTGTGGGTGTGGGTGTGGTGTAGAGTTTGGGACCGTATTTTTCAAGAGTAGTACTTGAGCCATGACTTCTTGAAATGGAATCTGTTGGTCATCCCTCACTGTTTAAAGAGGAACGTCCTACTAACGTACTCTTAAAAATAGGCAAAAACCTCCCTCTTAGAGACCCCCAGGCAGGATTTTGAAAGGCATCTCTAAATATAATTGGCTACATGTGAAAAAAGGAGGCAAAAGTAATCTGTTTACCAATTGTGATGCTATTTCACAAGAATAACATTTCCTTACTATCCCTCAAACTAGCCGAGGATGGTCAACATCATCACTTGGAACACATGACTTTCACACTATAGGTGTGTCATGCACAAGGTGTAGACATTTTTCACAATCTTTCAAGTACCAAATGGTAGGAAAATCAGTCCTGTTTTTATTGTCTGTGCCCTGTTTTTGTGTGTACCCTATTGGTAAACATCGTGATCTTTACATATAGATTCAATATATATATAGAGAGAGAGCATTACAATGTTTCGACATCACCAAAATGACTAAAGTTCTCTGACATGTTAATAGAATCCATGTAAAAATACAAATAGAAAATGAATGTATGTTACAAAAGTAACATAACTATTTCCTTACTGTTTCCTTTATGAATTTGAAAACTGCTCAGAGACTTTAAGCCACCCCCCATGCCTGCCAGAACCTATATAGAGGTCCACCTGCTTCGTGTACGTCCCTGGGAGGGGGGGGCTGTCTAGGGAAGCACTTCAGAACTGGGGCAAAAGGTCTGAAAAGGCAAACCTACTTTTGGATTGCCAGGTGCTCCTGAATTCGTCCAGGAAAAAATCCAAAATCAGGTGAACGGATAAAACGAATGTCAAGAACTTTAGAAAAATGGAAGCAAGATCAAGGGGCCTTCTGGAAGACAGCGCTATTCCTCGGATAGCTTGCAAAGTGAAGTGCAGCACTTTTAAGATTTTGAGACGGCCCGGGGGGCGGGAAAGCATTTCACCATTAATCCTCCTGTCAGGCACCCATCGGGCGACCTACCTGCCTGGCAATACCCCCAAAGCGCTGGGATTTGCTGCGCCCACAGATGAACGATGGCCTCGTGGATGTCAGCTCGCAGGGCGTGCAGAAGCTGGAGGGCCCAGAAGCCTCTTTGGCTCCCGGAGGAGGACAATACCTGTAGGCAGGAGAGGAGACATGAGAAAGGAGGGCCCCCGAAGGAGAAGCCAGGACTCACTCGTCCATCTCTAACTGCCAGCGGCTCAGATTCAGGAGCAGTTCCTCTCCTGGAAATAGGCAGGCAATCGCCCTCCCGAGAGGAGGGGGGTCCCAGTGGCCCGTTGGCGCCTTCTCTGCTCGGTCCATTTCCTATCCGGGGTGTGTCTGTCCTGCGCTGGGCAACATCCCGGCCTTGAAGAGGATGCTCAAAGCAAGGCTGCTCCCCGAAGCCTCGGAGGGCATCCTCTCGTCAGGCTCTGGTGGCAACGAGGCCACCCTTCATGCCATCGCCTGGTTAGTCTGATTGATGAGCTGAGGTACGGATGGTTTTGATTTCCTTGCTTTATATGAGATGCGTTGCTTTTAGATGATGTTCTATTTATTGTCCTTAATTATTTTTTTTAACATAAACCGCCCAGAGTAGTGCCTAGCATTACGCAGGCACGATCCTAACTTATGCTTTCCTTAGGATTCTGGGTCTCTCCGCTGGATTTGGACGGGGGAGCCCTTCCACTAGATGACACCATCCCACAGAAAACTGCCCCCCAAGAAAGCAAGTGGGTGGTTTCCTCACTGAGAGACCAGAACAAGACCGGGACGTCTTCTCTAGTTCCCTCTCGTGGCCCCTTCGGTTGTTGCGTTTTCAGTTTTTGACACAAGCGGGGGAGCTGGTTGGCCCCAGCAGGGCTGAGGGCTGCATTTTGCCTCTCCCTGGGTTGTCATGAAGCCAGCTAACAATATTGCAGCTGAAGGAACTTTCCGATCCTTCAGGGAGTTCCTTTCTTCCTACATTTCTCGTTAGCCCTCCTTTAACTAATTTTCTGCAATGAAGAAGGCAACGACATCTCCTTTCAAAGGGGGGGAGGGGGGAGCGCTTTGCTACGGGATGGCCAGAAGGGTCTCCCACTCAGCTCCCCAGCCAGCGTACTGGGCCGAAGAGGTTTCTGCAATACCTCTCTTTTGGAATCCCTGCACCGAGAAGCCACCACACACTCTGGGAAATGGGAGGTCAAGGAACTGAGAGGACCTTTCACCTCCATACTCTCCTCCCACCCACCCCCCAAGACACAAACGTAGATGCTTTTTCTAAGCATTGCTCACCAGAAGCCGTCCGAAGACTTCTTGCGGACTTGGGAGCTTTACTAAAAGGAGAAGAACAGGGGTCGAGGGGGGGGGAGGATGTTAGTGATGCAACCCCTGGAATCATGGAAAGGTTTCCCGCTGTTCCTCATCTCCTTCCCAGGTCTAGTCACTAGGATCCTTCCAGCAACGGACCGGGCTACTTCGGAAAGCCACAAAAGGACATGGAGGTCTGGGGGGGGCGGAGGTGGGCCTGCTCCTTTCTGGAGCGCCCCGGACTCCCCTTGGCCCGAGCTTTCACTGAGAAATAGGAGGATTCCCCTTCCCTCCGGGCTCAAGGAACGGCGAGCCTCCTTCAAGCCCAGAGGCCCTGCCTTGCATCTTATCCCATTGATCTCTGGCCCCTCTGGGGGTGCTCTGGCCTGGGTTTTCCTGGGACATATGTCTGACATTGGCCCCTGGAAGGCTCCCCACCCACCCGAGACCTCTTCAGCGAGGCATGACCTCTCCAAAGGAGAGAGGGATCCATTCCTTCCCATGGGAAGTGAGGTGAGTGCCAATCCCACCCAGCCATGCACAGTTCAAGCCCAGGGGACTGCCTTTGGTACCCAACCAACCCACTGACCAACTGACCTCCTCTGCAGGATCCCAGGAAGAGGACGGATCCTTCCGGCCGAAGGACGGCCAACTCCTTCAGGCATCTGCAGAGCGGGGTCAGTGCTGGCGTGTATTCCGGAGGAAGCAAGAAGGATAACAGCTTCGGCCACAGAGCCTGCCAAGAGGAGAGAGGGGACCGTCAGAGAATCAGAGCCCAGCCTCGGTCTGGGGTAGCTCGGCATCACAGATTGGGGCCAGGCTGGTGTTCTCTTCCCCGAATGTCGTAGGACTGCTGGGAAATAAAGCGCCCCCCAGGCTAAAATGCCAGCTCTCTCCCCGCCTGACCTCACCCCGAGGAGGAAGAGGGGTGAAACTCCTCCGGTCTTCTGAAGAGCAAATGCACCCAAGCCACTCACTTTAAACATCCCGGTGGCCGAAGTGTTGACGTGCTCCAGGACCTCGATGGACAAGTCCTGGACATCGGCTTCCCTTGGCATCAGGCCTCTGGCACTGTCTCTGACCTGCCGTACACAGACACACAAGAACCACAGAAACAGCAAGGTCAGGAAACCAGAACCGTCTCCCAAAAAGCGCCCCTTCACCCACGGGGAGTGCCACAAGCACAAAGCTTGCGCACCTCGGAAGTGTTTGAGCCAGACGGTGGTGGCAGCACCTGGAGGAGGTGCCCCTGTGCCAAGGTGCAACCCAGCCAAGGCTGGAACGAAAAGGAGGGACTCGGACACAGAAACACACACACAGATGGGAGGGCCTCTTCCCCACCCAGCCGATTCCAAGAGGGGCTCGACTGCACACCCACCCCTGCACAACGTTTCCAACCAGTGCACTCTTGATGATGGAGGGATGATGGGACGCCTACTAGAGCCCAGAGCTTGGGAAACGTCTTTTGGAATGGCAGGAGGCAGGCGGTCACGAGACAGGCAGGCCCAGAGAGGCCTCCCGATGGGCTTGGAAGGGGTCCCCGAGTCGCCTCATCCCTGCCAGAGGAAGGCTCTCTCGCGGCTCTTTCCCGCTGACTTACCCCTTGACTGGTACGAACGGCGACCTGACGGAAGAGGTAGGTGACCATCTCCCATTCCAGACATCCCTCGACCTTCAGGGAGCTCAGGAGCTCCTTCAGGAAGAACAGGGTCGCTTCCCTCGCCTGGCAAAAAAAGGGAGGAAAGTCATCTCGTCGCTTGCCTCTCCAAGTCTGCCTCCCGTGCTGAAGAAAGCCCATCTGAGGCGGGATCCGGAAGCCCCTAAAAGCGCCTTGGGAGGAGAGCTCCTGGTCCCGCCGGCCATTCCTTCTGCAAGACCAGGGCCTGCTTCCTGCCAGGGAACATTTCTGAGGACTGGAACCTCCTTCTCTCGGCCTTTACTCTCCCTGTTGAGCAGACTCAGGTCGTGCAGATGTCTCCTGGCTGTGGCTCCTGTTTGGACTCCCTGGCAATTTCACTGGGGCCCCGGCAGGGATTCGTTATTGCCAGAGTTTGGACAATTCTTTTTTTTTTTGTATGCTTTTCTTTTTCCTCCCTCCCTCCCTCCCTCCCTCCTCCTCCTCCTCTTTCTTGTGGATTATAGAGCTAACATCACACAGCCAGAATGGTCTTTTTTACTATAGTCCAAAAAAAGTAAATTTCTTTTTGGTTGGGCATGGAAACCACTTTCCATCTGGACTGCATGGTTTTCTCTGAATCCCCTCAATGTTTGGGCCTCACCCTTTGTCTGAGTCGGGTGGCAAGACTTTGCTTTTACTCCTGGCTTGGAAAGCCAGAGAGACCTTTCTGCCTTGCACCCGCGTCTCTAGGCCCTCGTCTTCATCTCAGCTCATGACGTTCTACTTGTGGCGATGGGATCCACCCTTCCTCTCCATGACGTGAAAGAGGCTGGAGAGATCTCCAGATCACCAGAAGGGAGAGCAGCAAAGCTCTTGGGGAGTGGGATGATTTTCAGGCTGCTCTGGGATGGGGTGAAAACTGTTCCGCATCCCTGTGTCAGCTGGAGGATTCTGGGCAGTGTAGCCTAGTGATGCCACTCTTATGATATCTTTCTAGCACCCCACCCCTGGGGCATGTGGAGAGAAACCAACGGGGGCTTCCGTTTTGGGTGGGAGGGATCACCATCAGAGCCTTCTCTAACTTACCTTGCTGAACGTGGACTTTTCAAGAGTCCGGAAGATCTTCTTGAGGTTTGGGGGATGACAGTCCACGCAGCCCTCCAGGAACAGATAAAGTCCCTAAAAAGAAAACACGGGCGGTGGGGGGGGGAAGAGAGAAGTCAGTGCTTGTTTGGTGGTGTGCCTTTTCTCAGCCATGCAAATTGAGCCCCCGGGGCTGAAGAGCAGCAGGACCGCTTCCTGGGCAGGACAGTGGTCAAGGCCCCAGAGAAGCCTGCGAGGGGGCCCTTCCTATTCTCCCAGAGCTCAGAAAGGCTTTCGGGGGGGGGTTGGACTACCATCTTTTGACTCTCCCACCCAGCAACAGTGGTGCTCTTTACGGTGCCCCGTGCGCAACTCTTGGCGCTCAGGGCCTGTAAATGTCTTCCTAGGTCTGGAGCCGTTTCACTGCCCCCTCACCCCCCAAAAATCCCTGCGTCTCCACTCTCCTCTGTAGGGCTGCCTCTGCCAGCTTAAGGGATGGCCTGGCTTTGGTGATCCAGGACAAGCCCAAGCAGGGAGACCCTGGCGAGCACCTCTCTGCCATCATCCTCCCGAGCGTGCCCGTCTCCAAAGAATATATTCCCGCCTCCCCCATGACTATCCATTTACTTTGGCCATGAGGGGAGCATCCACCATCCTGCTCTCCTTGATGACATCCGGGAACTTCCTTAGTATTTCATCCTGCTGTGGCTGGTACCGAACGAGAACGGCCAACATGGGCCACCGAGCCTTCAAAGCCGCCTCGCTCACCTGCAAGAGAGAGAAATGCAAAGAACCTCCTTAGGGTTCGGTCCCTCAATCAATGCAGGGAAACGGATCCATCCCCAGAGGAGAAGGAATCTCATCTCAAGCCAGGACAAGCTTTGCTGGCCTTCGTCAGAAACCAATGGTGACCATAAGATCCCGGCACTCTGGACAGACAGGATTCTTCCCAGCTGTGCAGTCACCGGGCAAAGCAGCCCATCATCCGGACGCTTGACGATGACCAACACAGGAGCAAAAGAGGGGCTGTGTATCTTTTTCATTCTTTTTTTGCAAGGCATCACTGGGAGGGGAGAATCAAGGTTGCCCCCCCTCCACCCAATGGAAGAGCAATCTTTGCATTGCAGCTCCTTCCCCAGCAACTATTCCGAGTGAGGGCACTACGTCTCGCCTTCCCTCCCGATTGGCTTTGAGTCAGAGGGAAGGCGCTGCTCCCCCTTCCTTGGCCCTTCCTGACCAGAGCCAAGGCAAGGGAAGCCCTTTTGTGTCAGAGACACGAGCCTCTTCCTGTGCAGGGAGCAGCGAGAACGAAAAAAGACTCCCCTCTCCCAGGCTGGCACGACTCCTTCTACCTGATACAACCGGGAACTCACCCAAATTGAAATAAAAATGAGTTTGCTTACATTTCTGTCCTCCTCCTGCTGCCAGTATCCACTCAGCCGCTGGTAGATGGACAGGAGGGGACGGCAAAAGCTGGACTCCGCCTCCCGAGGGTAGTGGCACAGCCTCCAGTTCTTATAATAGTGGGCGACGGAGACACACATTTTCTCCACAGCTGTGAAAGAAGAGGACGAAGGTGAAAGCCTGACCCCTGAGGACCTTCCCTGGGGTCAGAGACATGGAGCTTCTAGCAGGCGGACAGGGTTTGACCCTTAGGGGAAATGGACCGGATCCTTCCCCATTGCTCCTTTCCCAAATCCGCTTGGCTTTCTTTTGCAGAAGCCTCGCTCGACCTGCTCTACTTGCCCCTTGCACCTCGTGTGTTGCTTTTGGTCTCCTCCCCTTCTAACACTTGGGGTTAAACTGAACAATCCATTTCTCTGCCCTTGAAGAAAGCCGTTTGTCTCTTCAAAAGCTGGAGCAAGTCTCAGGAAAGTCACCGGGAAACGCAAGACGGGAAGAAGACGGGAAGATGGGATGGTGGGGAATATGCCAATGACCTCGGCACAGAAGTCTGTACTTTAAGGAGAAGAGGGGCTCCGTCTAGAAAGGCCGTCAGACGGATAGGAATGGGGAGGACTCTTAGGCCAACTCCCGAGGAAGAGATCCGCTTTCCCACTCACCAGAACAGATGGCCACCTTCTCTCGGCTTCCCAGGTCAAGGATCAGGATGACCTGAAGGTAAAGGAAGCTGGAGATGATGTAGGGCACGGTCCGGAGAGCTGCAAAAGGAGAAAAAGACCCACATCATGATCTACTCATTCATTTCCATCAAGATGTGATGGGGAAGAAATCAAACAGGGTAGTGAAGCCCAGCAGGAAGCTTAAGAGGCACAACCCAAACACTCCTTCGAGGGAAGGCAACGGGCCTTCTGAGGAGGAGGAGGATCACGCTGTAGCCGCTTTCTGCTACAGCTCAGTGTCAACATCACTCCGGGGCAAGCTTGGGCAAGTCTTTTTTGAGACCCAAGGTAGAAGCAGGGAAAACAGCAAGGCGAGGGGGTCCGGCAGAAAAGACACCACCCTCTACCAGGGATTCAAGAACAAACAAGGAACACTGGGGAAAGGGTGGGCTTTCCTGCAATTAGTCGGACATTGTGCAGTTGGGGAAAAGGGGGTCCCTTCCCACTTCTAATTTTAATGGAGGTCTCATGAATTTGGCACCTTTGGTCCAGCTTCTTCAGTTCACTAGTCCTCCCCCAATCCCCCTCCCCGCAAGCCATCTGGGAAAGGAGGACATCAAAACCCACAACCATGGAAGAAAAACTCGAGAGGTGCAGACCGTAGCGAGAGCTGAAGTTCTCCAGGGTCTTCAGCAGCATGGGGTGGGGTGGCGTGTCCACCTCCTTTAAGATGTTCTGCAGGTATCCCATGACCTCATGGAAGTGGCCTTTGGCCAAAGACAGAAGGAGGTCGCTGGCTCTCTTGCTGTGTTCCTCCGGAGCTCCCTAAACAAGCAGATCAGGTTGAGGCATCATTACTCCCTTCTTTATCCCCTTGCAAACTTGAAATGGGGGACAGGCTTTCGGGGAACCAATGAATCCAGAGGTCAGGAAAGTTTTGGCTGTCCGTGGCCAGAATCTCCCATCCAGCCGGGCTGGTAACGAGGGCGGCTGGGGGTTTCTCAGAACTGTCATCTTCAGAAAAAGATACTAACTTTCCTAAACTCTGGATTGATTCCGTGATCCGACCCTGGCTAGAAGTGCTGGTCAAATGGCCCAGCGTGCACAATCCTTCCGGCAGACAGCGACCAAACCCAACCCTGCCCCCCAAAGCCAATATTTTAACTAAACTATCTTTTGTCTTACACCACTGACTAAATATTACTGGTAAGCACCAAAACAAATCTGTTCCCCAGGCTTGCCCTCATCCGTTTCCTATCGTCCGGTACCCCCTGACCCCCCATTGCTGAAAGGGTAAAAAAGCACGCATAAACTTTAACTTAAAAACATTTTAAAAACAGCAAACATGAGGCTGTTTAAACCATTGTTATGCTAATCAGGTGACCCAAAATTTAATCGTTATGTGAAGCATGGTCCCAACCATCGCTAAGCGAAAATCGCCCATAGGGACCATCGTTAAATGAAGCGCAAAAAGGCTCAGAAAAAGTCATCGCTAAGCAATTTCATCGTTAAATTGAGCAATTGCTAAGCGAGGCATCACTGCATTTGTTATCTATTTTCAACTCTCTGTACATTTCAAGTGCCCAACCATTACAGTGCACCTAGTCCATATTATCAAGGTGTTTACTCTGCTAGATATCCCATGTATTACAATCTTTAAATGCTCATATGACATAAAACTTCTAAAAAACCATCAATTTCACCAAAAATACCGAGAACAACAAACATTTTGTTAAACATTCATTGCAAACGACCCCCACCCTGTATTTTCAAGTAACAGGACACCCAACCCGAGCCAACTTTAACAAAACAAGCAATATAAGTAATAGCCCCACCCCAAGAAAAAAAGACAGACACCCCAGCTGAGTACAACAAGGAAATTCCACCGTAGCCAGAGTCTAATATACAAGCCAACTCACCCCACACCCCAGTTAAATCTAAATAATTTCCCCACCCATGCAACGTACTGACACTCCTCCAGCAGATCTTTCCAGAAGACATCAAGGCCCTTTTCCAACACTGCCTAACAACCACCTACTTTCAGTAGGATAACAAGTTCTATGAACAGACAGATGAAGTGGCCATGGGGAGCCCCCTCAGCCCAGTTATAGCAAACTCCTACAGTGGTACCTCGACTTACAAACTTAATCCGTATTGGAACGACATTCGTACGTCAAAAAGTTCGTAACTCGAAGTACCATTTCCCATTGAAATGCATGGGAATGGAATTAATCCATTCCAGCATTTCAAAAGGCAAAAAAGCAGGGGGAAAGGGCTGGAAAATTGAATTTCCAGGCCTTTCTCCCTGCCTTTTTGGCTTCGGAGGTCTCAAAGGGCTTCCTCTGATCTCGGGGGGAAAGCCCTTTGAGAACAAGGTCGAGGCTCTGTTTCCAAATCAATGCCTTTTTTTTTTTTTTTTTTTTTTTTTTTTTTTTGGCCTATGGGGCTGTTCATAAATGGCTCCCTGCAAAAAGGCAGGGAGAAAGCGCTGGAAATTCGAATTTTTGCCTTCGGAGCTCTCAAAGGGCTTTCTGCCCAACATCGGAGGAAGCCCTTTGAGAGCTCTGAAGGCGCAGATCATGGCGGCAGGGACCCCCAGGGAGGTCTCCCATGGTGGCAGGCAAGCCCTGGGATACATCCCTCGTGGTACCCGCCGCTGCGATCGGCAGCTTCAGAACTCTCAAAGGGCTTCCCCCCGACATCGGAGAGAGCCGTGTGAGAGCTCTGAAGGCAAAAAGGCAGGGAGAAAGGGCAGGAAATTCGAAGTTCCAGCCCTTTCTCCCTGCCTTTTTGCAGGAAGCCATTTACAAACGGCTCTGTTAGCAAAAAAAAAAAAAAAAAAGGCATTGACTTGCGAACAGAGCCTTGACCTTGTTCCCAAGTCGAGCTCTGTTCACAATTCGATGCCAATTTTTGCCAACGGAGCTGTTCGTAAATCGAAAAATCCGTATCTAGGGACGTTCAGAAGTCGAGGGTTGACCATACATGGAACATTTCGAAAAAAAGGCCCTGGCTTCGGCACCCTTCACACCCACAGTCTGGTTCCGATACATGGATGACACCTTCGCAATTTGGAACCACGGTGAAGAAAAACTGGAAGAATTTCAAAACCATCTTAACAGCATCCACCCAATTATACAATTCACCATGGAAAAAGAAACAGAGGGCCAGCTCCCTTTCTTAGATGTTGTGGTTATACGCAAAACTGGCCTCCTATTGGGACATAAGGTCTACAGAAAACCCACACACAGAGACCGGTACCTACACAAACACTCCAGCCACCACCCAGGACAAAAAAGAGGCATAATCAAAACTCTGGTAGACCGTGCAAATGGGAACTGTGAAGCTCCATTTCTCAGCACCGAACTCAACCATCTGAACTGGGCCCTACAGGCGAATGGCTATTCCAAGAATGAAACCAAGAAAACAACACCAAACTGAAGAGGAAAAACAGGCACCCACAAATAAAGTATTTCTGCCTTACATCAAAGGGGTAATGGACCGCATGGGGAAACTTTTGAAAAAACACAGCCTACAAATATTACACCACA
Organism: Pogona vitticeps; assembly: GCF_051106095.1. Classification (NCBI taxonomy): domain Eukaryota; kingdom Metazoa; phylum Chordata; class Lepidosauria; order Squamata; family Agamidae; genus Pogona; species Pogona vitticeps. Next base: position 10,909,938 of record NC_135794.1, on the reverse strand, counting down.
AATATTACAGTCAGCAAAGGACAAAAGGAAGCCCCTCACCACTGCAGGAATATACCGGATACCTTGCAGTTGTGGACAGGTATACAGTGGTGCATCGCAAGACAGGCGCTCTGTTATCGACGAATCCGCATTATGACAAGATTTTTGAATGTGGGAATTTTGTTGTGCGATGATCGGTTCCCTGTTTCAGGAACCAATTTTCGCTTTCCGATGATCAAAACAGCTGATCGCCGGGGTTTCAAAATGGCTCCCTGCTGTGTTTAGGAGCCATTTTTCGCTGCACAGGAACCCAAAAATGGCCACCCCTATGGAGGATCTGTGCTGGACGGTGAGTTCTTAGCCGATTGGAACGCATTAACCAGGTTTTAATGCATTTCAATGGCTTTTTTATTTTGCTTAACGACGTTTTCGTTCTACAGCGATTTTGCTGGAATGAATTAATGTCGTAATGCGAGGCACCACTGTATATTGGAACCACAAAACGCAGCTTTCACACCAGACTCAAACAGCATGAGAGACACTGCAAACTACAGCAACCGGAAAAATCAGCAGTAGCTGAACATTCCCTAAAACAAGCCGGGCGTGAAATTCTATTTCAAAACACTGGACTACTGGACAACCCCAGCAAGCTTTATGTTAGACTGCACAGGGAAGCCACTGAAATCCATAAGCACCAGCAGAGCTTCAACAAAGAAGAGGAAAGTCTATAAAACTTAATAAGGCCTGGCTCCCAGCACTGGAAAATACAGCCTGCAAAAGGTCAACCAACTCTACCCAGCCACGAAAGCCAGGGGTCATTGCACAAAAAAAGACCAGCTAAAGATACCCATCAATCACAGTGACAGATAATCTCTCCCTCTTATCATAACAATACATCCACAACAAAAACACGCTGATCACCATCATCAACCTATCTCCTGAATAGGACAAAAAGCTGTTCCCACAGCTATAAATGCTCAGCTATCCAGCAAACAGCAACAGAGCATGGACTGAGTTCCTACTCCAGTCCTCTGAAGATGCCAGCCACAGAGTCTGGCGAAACGTCAGGAACAACAACCTTCAAAACACGGTCAAAGAGCCTGAAAAACCCACTACAACCACATATAGATATCATTTCCTCTTCTTTTCACTTTAAAATACTGATTTTTCTTGATTGCAAAAGCATTGACACTCTGATGTATAACTGGATTGATAAGGATGCAAGAAAAGAATCTACAAATTTATTTTTTCTTAAGTAACTATATTAAGATATATTGTTAGCAACTCTGGACGTTCATCTATATAGGTAACAGATAAGAATATATAATTCTTAAACTTGAAATGTTTCATGTTAAATATAATAATAGAAAATGCTTAGTGAAAGATAAATATAGGTGTAAGATTATACTTCAGATAATGTATGTATGTTAATTATTATAAATCAGGAAGGTGTTTACTAAACTTAATAGTTGAAGCATTGATACAAAATATACATACACATACACACATACATACACATACACACACACACACATATTAAAAAACTTTTATTACATCACAAACAGACATAAAAAACAAACAAAAACCTATATGCGGGAAGGTGTTTTCCATACAATCATATCCAGTATATAGTCTGACTACATAAACCATATTGCCCTACTAAGATATTTAAACCATATTATATATACACACACACATATTAAAAACTTTTCTTACATCACAAACAGACATAAGAAACAAACAAAAACCTATATGCGGGAAGGTGTTTTCCATACAATCATATCCAATATATAGTCTGACTACATAAACCATATTGCCCTATTAAGATATTTAAACCATATTATATTCTCCGTTTTAGAATATAATATGGTTTAAATATCTTGGTAGGGAAATATGGTTTATGTAGTCAGACTACATATTGGATACAGTGGTGCCTCGCATTGCGACGTTAATTCGTTCCAGCGAAATCGCTGCAAAACGAAAACGTCGCTATGCGATATTAAAAAGCCCATAGAAACGCATTAAAACGCGATTAATGCGTTCCTATGGGCTTAAAACGCACCGTTCAGCGAAGGTCCTCCATAGCGCGGCCATTTTTGGTGGCTGTAGAGCAAGGAATCCATCCCAGAAAACAGCGGGCGGCCATTTTGTTTACTCAGCGGCCATTTTGATACTGCCAATCAGCTGTTAAAAAAACCACAGCTTTGCGATGATCGGTGCCCGAAGCAGGGAACCGATCATCGCAAAGTGAAATTCCCCCATAGGGAACATCACAAAGCAATCTCTTTTGCAACTGCAAAAAATGTGTTGCAAAGTGATTTCATCGCTAATCAGAGCGATCGCTATGCGAGGCACCACTGTATGATTGTATGGAAAACACCCCCGCACATATGTATATGTTTTTGTTTGTTTTGTGTGTCTGTTTGTGATGTCATAAAAGTTATTTAAAAAAAAAAAAAAGTTAGATCCTGCCTTTCAGACTGTCCCCTCCTATCAGACCTGCCCTCTGGAACGATGGAAAGATTGATAAAAGCCATTGCCGAGATGCCCTCCTCTGCAGCTCCAAAGACTCCGAAGACAACTTTCCAAACAAATTGCTGTTGATTGTGAAAAATTGCCTCTTACCTCTTTCAGCATCTCTTCGGTCAACAGAGGGACCAGCAGCTTCGTCTTGCTCTCTCCAGCTGTGTGGAGGAGATCTTGGGCAGCCACATCAGCATCTTCCAGGCCCTGCAGCTGGATGCTAACCTGATGCTGAAGCTCTGAAAGGAAGAACATGGGATCGGTGGTTACCAATAAGAGAGTTGTAAGCCGCCCAGAGACCTCTGGGTAGTGTGGCCGGCATATAAATAAATAAATAAATAAATAAATAAATAAATAAATAAATAAATAAATAAATAAATAAATAAATAAATAAATAAGAGGCGCAATGAACAGAGTCTGGCAAATCTGTCCTAAGATGGTGGGCTTGGAAGGGCTGATGAGACCATCCAATCCAACCCCCTCCTGGACCTGGAAGCCAAGCCCTGGGAGGATAGACTGAAAGAACCCCCTCCCTCCCGCCCTCCTTCCGCCCCCCCACCTACCTTTTTTTAAGTGGCCCTCCATATTGGACCACTTTGGCCCCAGAGGGGCCCTGGCTGCCAGATGGATACGATATATCAATAATTAAACTAATAATAATAATGATAATAATATTGATAATAATAATGATAATAATAATAATGATAATAATATTGATAATAATATTGATAATAATAATAATCAGAATAATAGTAATCAGAAGAATAATAATAATCAGAATAATAATGATAATGATAAGAATGATAAGAATAACAATAATTTGAGTGAACTAAGCAAAAAAAATGGCTCTTTGCTCAGGACCGCATTCACTCTGAGGGAAAATTTTGAGGGGGGGACAGAGGGCTTGTCTTTCCTCTATGACATGTCTTGATGACCCGAGCTGGCCAAGGGGGGCAAGGCTGCTGGCCTGCAGGCTGCTTTCATCATCCTTAAAACCATTATGATCTGGCCTGTTTACTGCCCCCTGTTTACCACAACATCCCATCCCAGGAAGCCCTCTGGGACGTGTGAGGAAAGCCCAAGCGGCTTTTGCCTCTCAGGGAACCAGACCCGGGAGGCCAAGTCGGCTTCCATCGTTCCAGGATGTCCTCTCAGCAGAAGAGGCTGCCCGGCCCTTTCCTGACTTATATGTGGGTCTGAGGTCTGCTCCTGGTCCTCTAAATAAAACCCACGGTGGTCCCAGCCAAGCATTTCTAGTCCTTCTCTAAGGGTCTGACTCCTCTGGAGAACTGAACAATTCAGCATGGCTGGGGTTTGATTCACAACCCGTCTTGCGTCTCAAACCGCCATCGGTGCTCACACGGGGGATCTGGTTTGGGTCAAGCTTTCACACTCTTCATCCTTCCTGCACCGCAAGGAGCCTTCCCATGCCCAGCTCCCTCCCTTCCTCTGGTCCTGCCTCTTGGCCGCTACTCCTTCCTGGGCCTGCCTCTGCCGATTCTTTCCTGGTTGGCAGCCCCGAGGGCTCTCCGACTCCAGGGCGAAGGGGATATGGGGGGGGAGGTGCACCCAAGAACCCAGGAGAAGGTTGCCTCCCTGGGGACGCCCAGGCAGCACAGGGAGAACTCCAACAGATGAGTCCCAGAAATCCCCTAAATGGAGCCCAACGCGGATACGTGTGGCCAGAAAAGAGTCCCAGGGCAGGGTGGGGGGTGGGTGCTGGAGGGTGGGGGAAGCGTTGCAAGTGTCTCCCTGATATAGTTCAGGAGGAGCCAGGGAGGGGGTACGTGCCCAAAAGAAACACGCCAGGTTTGCAGACAAGTGGGGTAGAACTTCCCAGGTTCAGCCCAGGAGCCTGTCCGAGGATCCTCCCCCCCAGTCAAGCCTGAGACAACTATATTTCTGAAAAAGCTTTTTATAGAAAAAGAACATAATGGAAAGGTCCTTCCTCGTTTCAGAATACAAAATATCAAAGGTCTGAACAGTCGTTTTGCAAAGCACGCCACGATTCACAACTGAGAAAGAACCCCGATAGAATCACACACACCTCAATCCGTTACTTCTCTTCCTTGCTCTCAAGTAAGGCGTACAGGACTGACCTCATCTCTGGGGACATTAACTAGTTTAAACTAATTTGAAACCCGATGTCACCAGAGAAACCACCGAAACGTCATCCCTGCCCGCGTTACTTGAAAACAAGGGAAAGGGCTCGCGCTATGTGTCGTTCAGCTGCCACTGGTTGATGACATCAACACTGTTTATCTTTCAGAACCAAACAGACATTGTTTCTTGTTACAGGTGATGACAGTACAAGCAGAGTTGTTAACTCTTAACCAAACATCCTCCATTCTCCTCCTCCTCCTCAACCACCACTCTCCCTCACCCAGATTCCAGCATCATCAAAACTCTATTCTCTCCCTCTCTTCCTCCTGCAGAGATTCTGGTGACTCCACCTCTAGAACACTCTCATTGGTCCATGCAGATATATCTCATTAATATTCATTATCTGGGCGGATGCCACTACCATTCATGCTGGTTGCAACGCTTGCCCAGAAAGCTTGGAGGGTCTCATCCGGCCATGGGGACACATGTCTTAGTGACCTGCTGGCTAGAGCAGGGGTCCCCAACTGTTTTCACCCCACGGACCGGCTGGGGAAGGCGAGGCACCCCCGCACCCATCTGCATGTGTGAATAAGTGCATGCGCTCTCTCTCAAGAGGGTGAGCACGCATGTGCGAGCAGCGTGCCACTGTATGCGCCTGCGCAAAGCACGGGGGTGCTCGTGCGCATGCAGAAATGGCGATGCAGCGCTCGCGCATGGCGCAGGGGCGCTCGTGTGTATGTACAGTGCAGTGCTCACATGGGGTGTGGGGGCACTTGTGCACATGCACAAGCAGTGGTGCAATGCTTGCATGGGGTGCAGGGGCGCTCATGGATATGCGCAAATGCGGTGCATCACTTGCATGGGGCGCAGGGGTCATGCGCCTTTTTCTTGGGCCTAACACCTTTGCAGGTGCATCTGATGGAGACAGAGGAAAAGGTCTTCTCTGTTGCTTGTCCCAGACTTTGGAACTCCCTCCCACTTGAGGCTAGGCAGGCCCCATCTTTGCTGTCCTCCTAGAAGCGAGCCAAGGCCTTTCTCTTCAGTCAAGCTATTCCTCCCTTGCTGGCTGCCCGAGTGGGATTTTGAAACGGATGGTTCTGCCTTTCTGTTATCAGTGTGTTTTTGAGGTGGCTTTTGTTGACCTTGTAGTGTGTGCTGTTTGATCCTTTTTAGCATTCGTATACCTTTTGGTTTTAGTTTTAAATATTATATTTTAATGATGTGAGCCACCTTGGGTCCTTTTGAAGGAGAAAAGCATGGTAAAATATTTTAAAGAAAATAAAATAACAACAGAGGTCTACATGCCAGCTTGAAAAAGGAAAAGTTCCCAGTGACGGGGGGGGGGGGAAGCTACTTTGGGAGCAGAAAAGACAGGAACTAATTGCAAGCAGGGTTTGTATCATGTGGTCAGTCAAAGACTTGACATTCACCTCTTTTAGAAGCAGTGCAAACCAGGTAGCCTACGTATGGTTCTGTTAATGCATCCTGGCGCTAGCCTTCTTCCCCATTTTCATGACACGCATGGATAGCCTGCAATCGAACATAACAGAGATATTTTCATATGTACCAGTGATACCCTGGGGATCTCCCACTGGAGCTTTGGCCACGCGTCGTATTATTTTCTTCCAAAATACAGAGCTGAGTCTTGATCTGTTATCAAGAAAAAAGAGAGAAAAAATTCACAATCTTCAGAACAGGGTGTGATGATCTGAAGGAGAGTGGGATTTGTAGTCAGAGAAAATGTAGACTGTTACGTTCAAAGTGACATGATTTTAAAGTCTCGGAATGTGTTAGGCCGTGAGACTGTTTTTCAGATCCACTGACTGTCCTCTAAAGCCCATCGTGGTCCCAGCCAACCCACAGCTTGATCTTTCTGTGGCCGAGGGACACGTTGTGCACCTGCTCAGAGGTCTGAAACTGTGGAGGTAAATGAGGCTCAAGAGCTGGCATCAGGCAGTCACTCCTATTTTTCCAGTCATTGGAGCTCCATTGTGCCTTCAAACTAAACTAGCAAAGACAGGCAGACACACAATATTTACTTATTTCATTTATTTAAAATGTTTTCACCGCCCTTTCCTCCTAAGAAAGGAACCAAGGCGCCTTATATCATTGAAACAGAGGATGAAAGCTAAAAACAGGGAAGCTCTCCCGGTTGCATTCCTGCCTACAAGGCACTCTGGTATCAACACAGCAGGATCTGTGGGGGGGAGAATGTACAGCAAGGAGGCCTGGAACTCGGCGGGCGATCGGCAGCCATGGATACGGTTGCCACGGTTTCTAGATGACGCTTCGGCCGCGACGTGGTCTCACTCCAGGCCCCGCCCACGCCGCCTGCTCTCCCCGCCCGCAACTGTGCCTTCGGAATCGGGCGAGCGCGCTCGACGTCATCGCCGCGCGACGCGAAGGCCTGAGGGAGGAGGAGGAGGCGGGCGGAGGGGCGATGAGGGGCTGGTTGTGGCGGGTCGGGCGGGACGGCTGGAGGCGGGCTCACGGGACGGCGGCGGCCGGGGAGCTTCCCAGGAGGCGAGCGGGGCCGCCCTGGAGGGTCCTTTTCTTCGGCACCGACGACTTCTCCGTCGAGACCCTCCGCGCCCTCCAGGCCGCTCGGTGTGTCCTGTGGCCCAGGGGTAGAAAGGGGAAGCGGGGGGTGGGGGGGGTGGGGGTCAGAGGTCAAGCGGAAGTTGGGTTGAAGGGTGGCTGAGCGGGGGGGGGGGAAGGCAGGGGGGGGGGAAGGCAGGGGGAGAAAGCCCCGGGAAGCGGACCGGCTTCTCGGAGAGCCCGGGATGGCCTGCGTGGGCTGGGCGAGGGTCGTGGGCAGCAGGCGGTTTCCCATCCATCCCTGCTGTGGAACTGAGGGGCTCAGGGGCTGGAGGTTCCCTCGGGTGGTGCAAGGCTTCGTGGGCCGGACCAGGACCCAGCAGGCTTGGCTTCAGATCCCTCCAGGGCCATTAAAACCCACGGGGGGGGGGGGAGCGTCATTCCTAAAAGCCCTCCTTCGGTATCTCCCTTCCCTGGAAAGCCCTTCTGGAGTCTCTCTGCACAGGTTCCATCTTGACAGCCTCAGCAGGGACTTTTCCTGAGACCCTGAGGATCTTTTCATTTATTTATCTATCTAATGACTACACTGGCAATTGTATTTTTGAAGGCTTTCACAGCCAGGATCTGATGGTTCTCTTAGGCTTTTCGGGTTGTTTGGCTGTGTTCTTAAGGTTGTTCTTCCTAACATTTCACCAGTGTCTGTGGCCGGCGTCTTCAGAGGACAGGAGTCGGAACTCTTGTTTGCGCTCTGGGCTTAATAATTACTGGACAAAGTATGCGATCAAGTGCACATACTTTGTCCAGTAATGGAGGCTCTTGAAGGACTAAAGGCTTGTAGTGTGTAATTTAACCATATGGCAATAAGTCTGCAGAAAGCCATCATAGATGATTTACAAGATACAGAATAATGGGAATCCAGAGTGATTGGGAGTAGAAGTATGAATAAAAAGACTAGTTCAGCAGCAGAGCATATCCTTTGTGTACAAATGACAGGTTCACTCCTTGTAATCTCTGGTGACTTCTTTGTGACCAAGACTTTAAGAGATGTGAGGCAAGTTTAAGCAGACCTTTCAGTGTGAGAGCCTCATTCTGTTTCAAAAGCAATCTCAGGGTGTTTTTATTTTGATGGTGGGTGGCGTCAAAGGATCAACGAGCATTTGAACTTACTATATCTTTAACAAAGCCGTAGAGGTTCAACCTTTTTTAGAACTGAGGAAGAAGAACACTGTGCAAAGGTTGGGAAATCACCAAACATTGATCTTACAGGGAAAGGACATAAGGAGAGACAACCAGTTTTAGCCCCAGGAGTTAAGTTTTCCCTCCCCTAGAGTAGACAGTACTGGCTTAGATGAGCAGATATCTGACTTGGTATAAAGAAGTTTTCTTGTGGGGTTTAGATCTTGGTGTGGTAGTAACTTAGCAGTGTCAAATCTTCCATTTGACCTCTTTTTTTAAAATGTCCTGTTGCAGGGAGCCCAGACCGAATGCTCTCTAGACCATCTGGAGGTGGTGACTGTACAGCCCCAGCTGCCAAAAGGACTGCCTGTCAAGAACTATGCAGAGCAGTCTCAACTCCCTGTCCACTTCTGGCCAGATGTTGCCTCGTGCGAGCACTTTGACGTCGGTGTGGTGGCATCATTTGGCCATCTTCTCCATGAGGACCTCATCTTGAAGTTCCCATAGTAAGACTGTGGTCTTGGAGCATGCTCAGTGTGATCTAAATAATTCAGAGTATTTGGCTAATATATAAGTGGAAGGTCTCTGACCACTGGGGAGGGATGCTGCGTGGGATGAAGTTACTGGTGCCTGAAGTAGAGCCTGCTAGAACTATTCCCTGAAGTATTCAGCTTATTATTAATCTCTCACAAGGTGAACAAAATGGGGGATCTTTATTACTGTGTTAAATCATTTCTATCTTACAATTTCAGTTTTATGTAACAATTTAAAAAAAATTCAGATTGTTTTCTTGTTCCACTTCCCTTATCCTTCAGTTCTCTGCTTCTCTACTGTCTACAGTTTATAAGGTTAATTGTGAGAATGCCAGCCTTGGGAGGGGGAAATTATTTTTAAATCAAATTGATTTAAATCACAATTAAAACATTTTAAAGTGGATTTTTTTAAAAAAAATACAGTAAATAATAAAAAAAACCCACAAAGTTTTAAATATAAAGCATGATTTAAATTGTGATTTAAGTCAAATGCACCCCCCTGATGGCAACATACATTTGTACATAAAGTGGAAAAGGGACCATAATTGAGCAGTATATATTTGCAACAACTTTATTGAATGTTAAGATGCCTATTTAAAAAGAGGTTGGCCTATCTGGAAAAAAACCAACTTGGCGGCTGATGATATTAACAACTATCGTCCAGTCGCCAATATCCCCTTTATTGGCAAGCTGGTAGAGAGAGTGGTGGCCAACCAGCTTCATGCTCTCCTGGAGGAGACTGGTGCCCTTGATCCATTCCAGTCTGTGTTCAGGCCGCATCATGGCACGGAGACAGCATTGGTCACCCTGCAAGATGACCTCTTGAGGGAGGCCAATGGGGCAAAGTGTCCTTGCTGGTTCTCCTCGACCTCTCAGTGGCCTTTGATACCACTGATACCACCTTTGATACCCCAGGTACCCTCCTGGGGAGGCTCTCGGGGTTGGGGGTTGATGCTCAGGCTTTGCCCTGGCTCAGATCCTTCCTGGTGGACCGTCCTCAGAGTTCAGCTTGCGGAGATGTTGTCCGCTCCGTTGGCTCTCCGTTGTGGAGTCCCGCAGGGGTCAGTCATCTCCCCAATGCTATTTAATATCGATATGAGGCCGCTGGGGGATGTCATCAGGAGTTTTGGAGCTTTGTGTCACCAATACGCAGATGACACCCATCTCTATCTCCCCTTCCATCCTTCTGCAGTGGATGCTGTCCCGTCCCTTGAGTGCTGCCTGGATGCGGTGCCGGGATGGATGAGGGAAAACAGACTGAGACTGAACCCAGACAAGATGGATATCCTCTGGGTGGAGGCCTCTATTGTCTGTTGTCTGGGTGCCTCCCTATCTTTTTTTTGGGGGGGGACACTGTTTCCATGAACGATGAGGTTCATAGCTTGGGCGTGATTTTGGACCCATCGCTATCAGTGACATCTCAAATAGTGTCTGTGGTCTGGTCAGCTTATTTCCACCTAAAGCTGATCACCCAGCTACGTCCTTACCTTGACACCAGGTCCCTCACCATGCTGGTCCATATGCTGATAATCTTGAGATTAGACTACTGTAATGCCCTCTATGTGGGGCTGCCCTTGGAACTGCTACAGAGACTGCAACAGGTCCAGAATACGGTGGTGAGACTTCTGAGTGGGGTTAGAAAATGTCAACATATATCCCCCACCCTGGCCGCCTTACACTGGCTACCTGTTCGCTTCCATACCTGTTTCAAGGGGATGCTACTAACCTATAAGGCCCTAAATGGTTTGGAAGCTCAATATGTGGCCAAGTGCCTCCTTCCGGTTAGGTCTGCCCATCCTATAAGATCATTGCAGGCAGGGCGGCTGAGAGGCCTGACCCCGAGAGAGGCCTGGAAAACAACCACCGGAAATCTGGCCTTTTCAACGGAACCTCCGCAACTGTGGAAGTCTCTTCCGCCCGCAGTCCGCCTGGCCCCTTCGCTGGGCACATTCAGAAAGCTACTAAAAACCTGACTATTTAGTCAGGCCTTCCCTGAACTAACTATACTCTGATACAATCGTGTCCAATAATATAACTTTTATCATACTGCCATGTTGCATGTTTTTATTTCTCTACACTTTTAATTGTGTTTATTGTATTATAAGTTTTGTATTGTGTATTAATTTTGCTATTTTGTTACTCTGTTGTTTTTTTCTTATTTGTTGTAAACTGCCCAGAGTGGCCTTGGCTGCCAGATGGGTGGTATACAAATCAAATAAATAAATTGGTCACTATGTGCTTACGCATATTAGAATTAGTATTCTCTTCTGATTTCCAAATTTCTTCTAAATTTCTGATTCAGTGGTGTATTGAATGTCCATCCCAGCTGTCTTCCGAGATGGCGTGGTCCCGCACCAATCATCCACACAGTACTCCATGGAGATACAGTTACTGGGGTGACAATAATGCAGATTAGGCCAAAGAGGTATAAATGCTATTTTATCTAATGGAATAACATGTCAAAACCTATTTTTTATCAACTCTGAAAATTTTGTGGGTGCTGAGTGATCTTCCCATCTGTTAAAACTACATTGTGCCATTACAAATGCTTTTCTCTTTTTTATGTATTCAAAGGTTAGGATTATGCAGCTTGATTCTATATTTTTGTGTTGTCTGGAGCTTATTAAAAAAGTACAGACAATGGCTACTTAATAATAAGTACTAAGAACTTAGTTTGTTATTGTCAGTGTTTTTGGAGCCAAAGTGACAGAATAAGGAGAGCCCCAAGAATGCAAAACATTTTTCAGAAATGACAAGTGGAAGCAGGGTCAAAAAGAACTTGTTTAGGAGGTATATCCTACAGTGGGCATTGAATTAAGACTAGGGGTGGGAGAATGAGAGGAGAGGTTCAAATGGCATTTGTCGTCTGGAACCTAAAGCAAAACTTTCACACTACAAAAATGTTGTAGCAGGTTTCATGTGATCTCTTAAAACCATTGGGCAGTATGTTTTATGTAGAGATGTAGAAGTATGTAGAGATGTTCAGCCAAAACTGCCTTAGTTCATGTTTGTTCTGGTATCTCTGTACTGCAGTTTTTAAATAGATTATTTATTTATTTATTTATTTATTTAACTGATACGCCACCCACTCTAACCAAAGTAGAGTAGTATATCTACTATCTAGATTTTATAGAATAGTGGCACTTAAAGCAGCTCTGACTGACGGCGGCCTTGTAAGATCAAACACTGAAGGCTTGTTTCTTGCAGGGATGTGTATCAATAATTTTCTGACAGCTTCTTGTCCTCCCATTGATTTACAAACTCTCATGAGCTCTTACTCTTTGTTTAAAAACCATAACTCCAAGATAAAAGTAAAAACGTAATGCTATGTGTTATGTCCATAGGTTTGATGTAGGTCCCATAATTAAACAGGAAACCGTTCCAGTTCCACCCAACTGTACGGCAAAAGAATTGGAGTCAGTGTTATCCAAACTGGGTGCAGACATGGTAAGTTAACATGGCCCTTCTTCAAAGTGGGTTTTACAACAAGAAATGGTAGTGAAGGTTTTATGTATCAGTGAACCAAACAAGAAGAACTTCATCATCTGATGGATGAAGCATTAATTTTTAGACAGATGAAACAATAAAAATGGAGAAACGTGCTTCCCTGGTTTAGAGATTTGAATAAATATGATCACATTCGTTGGAGTCTATCTTTTGTGACGTATGTTTTGGATTTTCTTTTCTCAGCTCATTGCTGTTCTAGAACACTTAGCCGAAAGTTTAAGGAACAAGAGAGAGCAGCCAAAGGAAGGAACAACAGCTGGTATGTTTGGGGTATTTCTTGAATGAAGTCAGTATTGCCTAATACGGGGTCCCCAAGACCCGGGCCACAGACCAGTCCCAGTCCGTGGCCTTGGAAGGACTCGGCCACTGGGACAGATGAGTGGCGAGCAGGAGGTGAGCGGTGAGCGAAGCTCCGCCTCCTGTCAGCGTGCTCCTATCAGGTTCTGAGCTGCTGCTGATCTAACAGGAGGTGGAGCTTCACTCCCCTCCTGTTGCTGCAAAATCGGCTGGGCCTGTGGCATTAGAGTCTAATGTAGGAGTCTGCACTCCTATTAGATTTTAAGCCGCTGCTGATCTAACAGGAGGTGGAGCTTCAATTGCATTTCACCTCCTGCTCACCACTCATCTTGTCCTGGTATAATACATGTAATGGGCTTGATTCAAAGCTGTTTTCCAGCAACCTACTGCATAACAAATACCCTCCCCCAGACCTTGGGAGAATGGTCTTCAACTAAACCTGTCCCTGGTGTCAGAAAGGCTGGAAATCACTGGTGTAATAGACTGGTTCAATTCCCTTATTAATTTACTATTATTTTATTAGTTAGGGTTCTTCTACAAGGTGTTTGAAATAAGTCAATCTGTTTTTCACCAGGAATCTTTTCTCCCCCCCCCCCCCCATTTAGGAAAGTTAGGAGCAGCAGCTGATTCTTCTAATGAATCACCGTAGAGCATCAGGATTTGTGGGTGGGTGGCAGTGGTGGGATTCAGCAGGCCAACAAACGGTTCTGCAGAACCAATAATACATTAGCTACCGGTTCTGTAGAACTAGTGCGAACCTGCTGAATCCCACCATTGGTGGGTTGGGAGTCCAAGAGGTGAGTATGGTGGCATTCTTTTAAGATGAGGAATGATTATGACATTACCGTACACTGAAGTAAATTAGTACTAGTGATGCAATTATCTGAATGGTGGGTTTATTTAGAAGAGATGTCCAAATATTTAAAGAGCTAAGGTGTAAAATGAGGTCTGTTGACTCCTGCATTTGCTTTTATCTTAAAGCTCCTAAAGTTACTGCTGCTATGAGCTGCATTCAATGGGAAGAGCAGGCCCCTGAGCAAATACTAAGGATGCACCGTGCCTTGGGAACATTGGTAAGAACAGTCTTGCAAATCGGTTTACAAAAATTACTCACTTCCAACTTTTACTTTGCTGTGCCTTCAAAAGAACACAGAGTAACATTCCGCCTAGAGTGGTCCATCGGTCCAGATAGGTGGGGTATAAATCAAATAAATAATAATAATAATAATAATAACATTCAAGAAAAGCAACAAAAAGTACTACTATAGTAGCATAGTTGAAGCTTCTGGTCCACCCTCAAATAGAAAGTGACCAAAAACCAAGCATAAACTCTGTGCCTTTTCCCCAACATAACTTTGTAGAGCTTGGCAGGTGAAATATGTGTTATTTTTGTTAGCCTTAGATTTCGCTTCATGTATTAAACGTTCCAGTGACACACTCCTCTTTCTTGGTGCTGATACATTTAATTGCAGGCCAGAGAAGCTGGTGGTGGATAAAGCCAGTTATTGAGTAAAGTGCTATGCAAATTATTGGTGGTTTTGCGGCCCTAGACTAACAAGACTGCTCTGCTCCTATGCCTGGAGACCTCCTCCAGGCTGAGCCGACATCCTGTTGGTCTTACACATGCCATGCCTCTGCTGAAACACCATCGGGGGAAAGGAGGAATTGGTTCTTTTCTCTACTGGTAACTGAGCATGGCACCTTCCCAGAGGAAGCAGGCTTGCTCTATCAAGAGCACATGCTTTGCATGCAGTTGTCCCACATTAAGTCCTTGGTAGGCCTGGGGAACTGAATGTCTGAACTCCCTAGAGAACCATTTCCAGTCATTGCAACTCTGGGCCAGGTGGAGTCGTGGTCTGTCTCAATGTAAGACAGTTCCTTAGAATTCCTGTAAAGCAGCAGGTAACTCTGAATTTCTCCCATGTAAGTCAGGCAAAAAACAAAAGAGAAATAAAAAGTAAGACAAAACTCTTATGGCACCTTAAAGACTAACTGCTATATTTCAGTGTAAGCTTTCATGGACAACGCCACTTCCTGAGACACAAGATGCCTCATGTTAATATATGTTGTGCCTAGATATTTCATTGTGCTGTATCTTTTCAGATGCCTCTGCGAACACTGTGGATGGGCAGTGTGGTAAAGCTCCTGGATCTTGCAGAAGTGGAGACATTGCCGGATTTTATTGGTTCGTAAATGAATCATTTAATATTCCCATTTGTAAAACGCTGGGGAATAAAGGTTAAATGACACTGCAGGACATTCTGTGAAGTAGATATTATATTTCTTTTGTTGCCCATAATTTGTTTCCTGCAAGTGTTTTTACTACTGTTTCGGTATCCAGCTTGGCTGTATGTCCCCTTCTGAAAGTACTGCTTTGGATCTATAAAGCCTTTAGTAACCCAAAGCTAAGCCACTCCACTTACATAGGAAAGTGGTAGTTGTGCTATAGTGCATCGTGACATCTAAGGTCAGCAAAAAGCACCGTGCATGTATTGATCCCAGAAACAAATTTGGAGAGTATGACGTGTGTTAAGATTTATTAGCTGATCCAGCTGAGTTACAAAAGTCTCTCCTTGAGCCTTACAAAGGCCAGAGCTTAAGGAGCACTGGGAAGCACGGTTAAGATCTGTTACTTTGATGAGGTTATAGAAGGAGGTTGAACCATTGAGAGTGTCCTAACCTATGGCATTCTGGCATGGATTGGGAGTAGCTCTGTAGCAGACAAAAAAGCTCTACAGAGAACCATTAAAATTGCCCAGAATATCATCGGGCTCTAGCTACCAACCCTGGATGACATCTTCACATCCCGCTGTCTAAGGAAGTCACACAGCCTCCTGAGAGACTCTTCCCATCCTGCTTATAACTTTTTTGAACTGTTGCCGTCTGGCAGAAGATATAGAACAATTAAGACTCGGACCACACGTTTTCTCAATAGTTTTTATCCCAGAGCTATAATTGCAATTAATAATGAGCTTAAAGACCACCAGTAGTGAATAATTAGTTGGACTGTGTTACTTGGCCTGCAGTGTAGATGTTTGTATTTTTAGTGGGGGATTTTTTAGTGGGTGGGGAGTGTTTGGGGAATTTTGTGTGTGTGCATGTGTCTGGTCTCTGGGTGTCTGTGAATTTCATTGTATGGGTATACTGTGTATATACTTACAATGACAATATATTATTATTATTATAACTTAATAATCACTTGTTGTGGGAAAGCAATGAGTAGAACACATGTTTTCCGTCCAGATAGGTTAAGACCTGAAAATGAGATTCTCCCAGGATCAGTGTTCTACGATAAGAAGTCAGAAACATTAGTGATCCACTGCAAGGTATGTTCCTAAGTGTGGTATTCCATTCTTTAAAATCCCCCTTTCCCTGTTGGGGTAGTGGTCCAGTCCCAATTTGTTAAACTGAAGGAATGGTTTCCAGTGTAACTTTATGCTCTACTTGCTTGCTCATGTCGTCTTTACCCTGGCTTCAAAATGCACACTATGGTGGATGCAAATGCCTTTCTGGAACCTCTGCCGCCTCCTTCTCCCAGACAAAGTTCTGCGGTTAAATCAGGCCCTGCCCCCCCCCATGTTCTCCAAGCTGACTCCTGTAGCCGAAGAAAGATGGCATTACAAAGCCTTGAAAGCTGAGAGGGACAGCATGCTTAGCCTCTAGCTGTGGGCAGTGACCCTGTAGACTTGCAGGAAGTGCTCTGGCCTTTCCCAGTCTCACTTTGCCTATTTCCCTTTTCTAGGAAGGCTGGGTTGGAGCAAAGACCGTGACCCTTAAGAAGAAGCTGACAGCTGTTGAATTCTACAATGGATATTTGCATCCCTGGTTTCAGCAGAATTCCAAAATGACTCTCAGAGAGTGCAGGTTTCAGACACTCCAGATGGCCAGAACAAAAAACAGTTCCAAAAGCAGAGTGTTGCATCCACACAACGCACAGCAGCAATTGACTTGAATTACTGTCCGGAAGAATCAGGTGATGATTCCAGATGATATGGCTGGAAGCCCCTCAGCATTGTTTCAAATCCATCCTTAAGTGAAGGGTTCCTTTTGAACACTTGAACAGATTTTTTAATTTTGGATTTTTCAGTGCAGCCAGAAAAGGATTTCCTGGAATCCATATCCTCTGTTATGAGTATATTCTGAGGTTCTTTTCTAAACTGCAGCTTTGTGATCCAAAAGAAGAATGCAGAATTTAGTAACAGCCATTTTGAAAAATACTGCAAGAGAACAGTGTCCCACCTTCTATATTGGACAACATAAATACCCGTTTGAATGAAATTGGTGGTGTATCGTCTAGAAATGGAAAGCTTCTGTGGTGTATAGATGTGCCAGTCCTTAACATTTGTCACACTCTTCAATTGCCAAGCAGAGTAAGGCCCTAGTCACACTAGGGAAAAGTTTTCCAGTTCTTCCAATACTTTCCATACCTCTGTTGTGCTGTGGTTTTTATCCCAGGACTACTGTCCGAAAAACGTTTATCAGTAACAGTTCATTTCCTCCATGTTTTCCACCCTTGGCCATATTGAAGCTGCCGATCAGCTGGCCGAAAATCATCGCTTTGCGATGATCGGTTACCGAAATGGAACTGATCATCGCAAAGCAAAATTCCCCCATAGGGAACATCGTTTTGCGATCGCAAAATCTTCAACATAATGCGATTTCTTCGTCAAACGGAGTGCTCGTAAAGCGAGGCACCACTGTACTTGCCAGTAATGTAATGGCAGCAGCCCTCCAGGGACATACTTTTGCCAATGTATTGATGTATCAGACATGGAGGTTTTAGAAATAATGTGCACACTTCACGGGTGTTCCAGGCAGTGCATATTTGGTTTCCACAAAATAATAAAATGGAAGCAATTACTTCACTAGAAGGTCATTGCCCCCTTTAAGATTGTGGACTACAAGTTCCACCACTGGCTGTGCTGTCTAAGGCTCATGGGATGTGCAGTCCAGCAGTAGCTGGAGGACTGCAAGTTGGTCCATTCTTGGCTTAGATGGAATGGGGTTGCAGAGTCAGCAAAACACACTGCATTTAAGCGCCTATCCTGGGCCTTCCACATATTTTTTTAATTATAGATTTTTCAAGACATACTCTGCGTAGCTCAGATGCAATCCCCATTGGTGATGGCTTTTCAAGGTAGAGCTTTTCCCTCACCTGTTCCCCCATTCTTGGAGGTGGTGTGAAGCTGGGGTATTGTGTCCCGTGCATTCATTCTGCAGGTGAGGGATAGACCCTCCAATTCTGTTTGTAGGAACAGCCTTCATGCAGGTAGAGCCCTTGCAACGTATGCGTTCTTTCCACATGCCACAAGGAGGGCCAGCGGATAGTTCATCTTTACAAGCTACTGGGTGCATTGTCCCCAGTGAACCAGCAGGTGGCACTGCTTGCTTCTGGACTTGACAAAAATATGCGTGGGTAAACAGGTAATAGAAACATGGCAAAACAACAACACACACCTTATTAGAGTAAAGCAAGGCCAGAATTGGGCTACAGTGGTGCCTCGCTAGACAGTTACCCCGCGTGACCATTTTTTTGCTAGACATTGACATTTTGCGATCGCTCTAGGGAATTGCTGCCCAAGACCTCTGGAGCGCCCCAAGCATCCCAGGAACCGGGAGCACGTTTGACCTGTCAAGGAAGCACAGCCTGACCTTCGGGTCCACACAAACGGGCAACGAGCAGCACATTCCCAAACCCTATTTATTGAGAGCTGAGTCCTTGTGTAGAATGATTTCCTTCGCAGCTCTTTAAATCAACTGCTTTTGCTGGTTGGGGAGTCTTAATTCACAATACACAGACAGAGGCAAGAGAGACTGGAGTTTTCCAGCAGCTTATTGGAGGGTTGGCTTGTGGAGTGATTGCTACAATATGAACTTCCTCCCTTCCATCCATAATTTTTTATCTGCTTCAATTTGACTTTCCAACTTGTGTAGGTAAATAATCTGCCTCACCTCCAGAGGATGGTATGCGGCGGAAAAGCAACATTTGTGATTAGAAAAGATACCCAAAAGGAGAACAGTTAAACTATGGAGATTGCTGCCAAGAGGTAAGATAACGTTTCCCCTTGACCTTTAGTCCAGCCGTGTCCGACTCTTAACGGGTGGTGCTCTTCCCCATTTCCAAGCCATAGGACCAGTGTTTGTCCGTAGACAGTTTCCATGCTCACGTGGCGAGAGCGACTAGACACGGAACACCGTTTCCTTCCCACCAAGGTGGTACCTATTTATCTACTTGCATTTTTACATGCTTTTGAACTGCTTGGTTGGCAGGAGCTGGGACAAGTGATGGGAGCTCCCTCCGTCGCGTGGATTCAATCTCATGACAGCTGGTCTTCTGACCTTGCAGCACAAAGGCTTCTGCGGCTTAACCTGCAGCGCCACCACACCAAGAGGTACATGATCATAAATCTGGAGAGTTTTAAAAGAGGACTGAATAAATTCATGGAGGTTTTCCTTCAGCAGTGGGGCAATATTGCTGTGTATATCAGGTGCTGAGGAATACATGGGGGACTACTCTCTGGAGGGGTTTACAACTTAGTCACACAGCCCACGTATTGCCCACGCAGTGACCTGTGGAGACGGGTTACTCAGTTTATTGATCTCAGAAGGATGATCCGTAGGGATCACAACAGCAAATGGGATTGCTACGGCTCAGCCTGTAGACAAAGACAGGGTCTGTGATTTGAAGGTGATTTCTGTAGGGCCTCATGGGCTAATCTTATGCATCCCTGATTTCAAACCTCAGTGGTACAATAGAGCGAGGGATCTGTGATGTTTAGGGGCTCTCTGTGTACACCAAGGAGGAATATGAGGCATATTGGTTTGAAGCAAGTGCCAAATAAAACCATGGTGGATTGATGAGGATCTGTGATACCCACCCATCCATTCAGCCACGTTTAGAGACATAGCAGGGCAGTACAGTTTGGGTGAATCATTTTTACAGTAGAGTTGGTAGGCACAGATGAAGTTGATGCGTTTACATTGGTTTTGAGAAGAACTGGCCTCTGTTCCATGTGTTTCTGCCATGGTAGTGCCATGCAGCAGTGGGCTTCGTACAAAGGGAATCGTCGTTCTTCAAAGAGTAGGGAGACAGAGAGACCTCAGGTAAACTCCATGTAGGCATGAAGCTTTCCGTTCTTCTTCGTGGTCCCTGTGAATCGCACGCATGGGGCTTTTCTGCACATCCATGGAACCTTGGAAGCCCGAAGCTTCCATGGAACGCAAGAAGGGAGCAGCCTTCCCCCTCCCTCCGAGTAGAACACCATGCCCAACAGTCACTCTCCTTCTCAGCCGTTGGTGACTGAAGTTGGTGTTTCCTAGCAGCTCCAACTTACCTCAGTCTTCAGGTTCCCAATCTTCCCATTTTCCTGTGAATCCAACCCTTCTGATTTTTCCTAATCCTTGGAGAGTCCCAAAGAAGAAAAACCAGAGAAAGGAGAGTTATTTTTTTGTTCCCAGTTCCTTGAACATTTTTCTTCCAAATTCATGGCTTCCAAGGAGCCCCCATTCAAAAGATGCTTGGACTGTTCAGCTAAAATGGCCATCAGCGATGGCCATTCGCGCTGCTTGTATTGTCTGGGTGAAGCCCACCAGCCCTGGATCTGTCGTCATTGTCGAAAATTCACTAAGCTCGAATTGAAGGAGCGGAAATGTGACCTTAGAATCTACCTGATGGAGGAAGCACTACAGCCTCCGGATTTGCCCTCCTCACCGCCAACCCCCAGACCACTGATTTTGGGGTGTAAAACAATCTCAAAAAAAGTAAGCATGGAAAAGGCAGTTCCTGAACCGATGAAGCAGTTAGAAGAGGACAGGAGTTCTAAAGAGTCAGAAGATCTGGCAGCTCAATCAGACAGACCTTCAACTTTGATGCCTATCCCTCAACCAGCTAAGCGAAAAACATCCAAGTGGCCTTCATGCTCGGTATTCATCTGTCTGATCCATCTAAACCCATATTGTCTGTGATCATGATGAGAATCCTTAAGCCTTCAGGCCACAAGTGGATCCCAAAGGCTGTTTTTGCAGCCCTTGGAGCACCCTTCCTCAGAAAAACATCCCTCCCCCCCCAGGGAACGGGGGGGATTCAGGTTTCTGATTGCAGAACTGGGGTTACTTTGGTACCAATTTTTATTTCTCTTTTCCCTGCTGACTAATTATTATCTAGCATTGAATATCCACAGTGTAAGTGGCAATTGATTTTATGGGATAAGGGAAGATAGGTGCTCACTCCAAAGAATGAAATGGGCAGGTTGGAAGTTTATTATATTTTCCTTTTAACTGGCTTTTCTCCTACTCGAGAGCCAGGTGGAAAAGAGGGGGCCCCATGCAAAAAAGGAAAAGAAGTCTCCCAAAGTCAGGGATGAGCATGGGAATGGAGTCTCTCCCCCTTGGCAATCAGACAAGCAGTCTGTGGAAGACATTCTGACAAACTCAACTTAGGAAAGTTTTTTTCTATGCTAAGACTTTTGGCAAAGCAGCTGAAGTTTGGCTAGAAGGCGTTCTTTTTGCTTCACTGGCTGCCTTCTAATTTAAACTCCAGTTTTAAAAGTAGTATCGTTTTTAATTGAATGCTTTTCGTTGATTGGCTTTGTCCTCCTTGTGAGTCTTTCCGAGGAAAGGAGGGATGAGAAAGGATTGAAACGAATCGATGGGTTGGATGTCCCTCTCTTCTCTCTAGGTGGATGGAGTGGATCAGAGCCCTGCGAGAAAGAAGCAGAAGACAAAGGAGGACGAGGAAGGCAAAGAAAAGGGGACTGCGAGTAAAAAGGGGAAGGAAGGAGAGAAAGAGAGAAAGAAAACAAAGGGCAAGAGAGAGAAGGTACACAAGATACCTGTTGCACAGAACTGGACAGGGTCTGTCCCTTTCTTCCTGCTTACACCAGCAGAGGCCATTTTGGCTGCCCTCACATGATTCACTTGCATATGGGTTAACAACTGGGGTGTCTGCATGCGTTGGTGGTCTATTTATCACCATTGGAGCACCACGGGTACATCTTTCCTTCCTCCTTGCTGCCATCTCCAAAACAGGGCACCTTCAAGGATGCTGTTTACATCTTCTGCTGTCACCTGTTTTATAGTCTGTTTATATTTTGGTGCGTACCTGCTTGCACAGATCAACAAAAGTGCTGTCCGTATGAACATGTGCCTCTGCACCATGGCAACCTCTGCTCTGTATCCTTTATACAGAACTAAATGTCTTCCATCTATTTACGTTTTCCTTTTCTCATTTAAGCCTGTTTGCATGACTTCTCTCAGTTTGCATGGTTTTATTCTGACTTTGCCAGTCTCTGGGGAAGCCGGGTGGCAATATTAGATAATGCATCAAAGTCGCTCTGAAAACCGTAGCCAGGGAGTCGGGAGGTACCTTTGGATATTTGTGTCCGAGTTTATTGAACTGGATGGAAAGAAGCTCCACAAACTCTATAAGATGGCTCACAAGAGGCGGCTGCAGGATCAGGAGGTGAGGTTCAAAACGGAGACGTCTGTCTCTTTCAAATCTTGGGGACAGAAACTTGACCCTGAGCAGCAGAAGAGAGGTTGAACTAAATGAATAGAGGAGGCAAAAAAGAATGTACCCTATAAAGAGAAGGAGAGAGGTGAGTCTTCTAGCCACATTCTTAGAAGCTGGGGTGTATTTGGAAGAGGTTTGCTTCATTTAGTACAACTCCTGCTCTTTTTCTGGAAGAACTTTTAAAAAGATATTTAATTGCTCATGAAGTCCAGGAATCAGCGTTTCTTGACTCCAGGGCTGGACATCCATCTGAATGCAGTCACTCTGTCCTGAAGCTTGCTGGGTGACCTTCACCTAATTATCTCCTCAGATTAACGTACCTCCCAGGATAGTTTGTGAGGGTAACTTGGTGATGATGTGCATTCAGACTACAGTACTCTGAAAATTTTTGGTGGTTTTTTTTGAAAGAAAGATGGGATAGACATATAATAAGTCTCATATGAACAGGGCAACTAAATGTATGCCTCCACCCCATTAACTAGGAGAAGAAAGATGGGCATGTGAGGGGAGACGGAATCTAAATGTAAAAATGGCAGGCAGTGAAAATGGCCTACACAGAACTTCCTCATCAACACATGGTTAGGAGATCACAAGGGTATCCTAGCTTAGATAGGAAAGAGCGTATCTCCCTGTCCAGAGACCCATTTGTGGTGTGAAGCCCTCTCGTAGTTCGCTCAGGTGGGTCAGCGAGCACAAAGCTTTTTGAGACGATTCCTGTTGCTCCTAATATCCCCCTTTTCTCCATCTTCTTTTCCCTCAGCAAGAACAGAGGAAAAAGAAGGCCGCGGGGGATGAAGACCACTTGGAGCCTTCTGAGTCCACAGAGGAGTCTACAGTGTCTCAGGTCCCTCATGGCCCTCCTCCTGAGAAGCTCCACCCGTCTCCACTTCATCCTCCCGAGGTGCACAGCGAACCAACGGGACAATCAGTGTCACCCAACCATTCTCAGCCGTGAAGCTTGGTGAAGCAGAAGCCGCTGAGCAAGACGGGTCTGATTTTCCTTTGACGTGCGACAGTGAAGCCCTGCCATTTGTTTTTCTTCTCAAGGACTCTTGTTTGGGTCTAATGGTTGCTGATTTCTATAGTTGACCCTAGCCCTTGAAATCCCTTATTAGCACTAAGTAGCATACTTATAACCACATCTGAATGTCTTGCCTCAGCAGAGTCTTTATTCTAAACTTTATATATATTTTATAGTTATAGTTGATATGTACCAAACACTAAAATATAATTGGGGGTGGGTGGAGAGGGGAGCAACTTTCTCTTCTTTCAATATTTGGAATAAAATGAAATTAAATCAACAACGGAGGAGGCCTCGTTTGACCCTCGGCCATTCAACCCGTGCCCTCCAGAGCCCTGAGGTTCCCCCCCACAACTCTCTTGATCCCCGATTCTAGAAAGGAACACCACTCTTAGCAACTGAGTGATTACAATGCCTCAAGGGAAGAAAGAGGCCTTCCTGGGGAGGGCAAAACTGGGAGGAGGGTCTCCCCCCCCCAGGGCTGAAAAAATCCTCCCCATAAGAGCCACCCACCTCACCTCCTTTGACAGCCCTGCCTAGAGAAGTTCGACTCTGATCTTCAGCAGGATGATGGCAGAGCAGCTTAGCAGGCAATGAGTTCCACCTGCTCTTAAGATACCTGTACTATCGTCAATCTTTACCCAAGATTTCGGTCTGCTTTCGGTAATTTTTTTTCCATTTTGAAGCTCATTCCTGTCTGGACTGCCGACAACAAACGAAGGGTCAAGGTACTTTCTTTCCAAATGGAGTCAAGTTGGCTTGACGGTAGTTAAGGTTGGCTTCATAGCAGACACACTTCTCAGATTTGGTTTTTTTATTATTATTATTATTTTGAATGTGAGAGCTCTCATTACTGAGTTCTTCTCTGTAGCTTACTGTCAGAAGGTTGTCCCAAGAGGTTTTATTGGCTGAAGGAAAAGATGAAAGGGTGCCTCCGCACGCAGACATACACGCCACAACAGCTGGCCAGACTGGTAGTTGAATTATTACCTCAGCTTGACTGAACCGTATCCTCTCCAACATCCTCCACCATGCCCGAGAGGAACACACTAGCTTAGATGTTCAGAACAGGCCACTTTGGACACTCGGCCCTGTGGATAACACACCCAAGCAGACAAAGCAGCAAATCCAGAAGGACTGACTGACTGATGAGGAAGAAGCAAACAACCTATCCAGTGGTTATGCAAAATCAAATGTGTTAACCAAAATCCTATGGTTGTTTGTGTGCATTTTGTGTAACTAGGTGTGAATGATTGTGGCTCATTGATGAGGTGGAGAGGTGCCTCCTGGTTATGAGACAGGGAACGTGAGCAGGCATGGCCCATGGGGGTGGGGGATTCAGTGCCATGGGCTTCTCAAATGGAGCGCACCCCCCCCCCCGAGTCCTCTCCGGGTCCTTGTCACCCACATCAGGATGGGTATGTGCTGGAAAGGGAGCTGCCACCAGCCACAAGGCTGCTCTGCACAGGAGAGATTTACTGGGAATGGGGGCTGGGGGAAACGGCTCCTTGCGTGTAATGGAGCTGCACGAGATGGGGGTGGAAGGCAGTGTCTGGTCCTCTTCATGCATCTCTTTCCCAACCCCAGAAGCAGCAGCGCTGTGGCTGTCCAAGAGGGCAGGGTTGGTCCGAGTGTTGACACCGTCTTGGTCCTTCCTTGGGCACATGGGCTCTTGGGGAACAAAAAGCTTTGTTTGACATCTTTGGGAGGGTGGGTTTTTTTTTTTTTTTTTTTTTTTTTTTTTTTTTTTTTTTTGGTGGGGGGAAGGAAGTTAATGAACATGAATCACACACAACATCCAAAAAGTGGTATGGACAGATTATATTTAATGTGGAAAATGGGAGGTTGTGGATAACAACCAATCGAACAGGCCACAGCGGGAGAAAGAGGAAGCCCCAATGATGAGATTAATAGAAGTAGAGAAAACTTACTTAAAGCAGTGGAAAATGGAAAACATGGTGAAAATAACAGACACCAAGGTTGAATATATGAAGGATCTTACGGGGCTTTCGGATCCGAGTGGGCAGACAGAGCCCTCAGGTGGTGGCTTCATAGAGTGCTCGGTCAAGACCCTGGGAAGCCCCTGGCCCTCACGTGGTCGCTGGCACGGGCGGGCACGGTGTTGGTTCTGCTGCTGCCAGGCTTCCGCCCACCGGGCCTCAGCCCTCTGCGCATGGTCCGCCTCTTTCAGTGGGAAGGAAATGCGACCAGCTCCTCCATCGAGGGGTCACGGCTCCTCACCGTCTCCAAGCCCTCAGTTGCGGGACTTGCGGCCGTGGGCCCCTCCTCAGCTTGGCAGGCATCCTCATCTATGTCGTTGGCTGAAGCCGCCACTGCCTCCTCTTCCTCTTCCTCGCTGCTGGAGCTCCCTTTCTCAAACGTCCTTTCTGTTGGCATGCCTGAGCCTCTCCGGGCGCATTCTGGAGCTGCGTCGTTCCAGCCCCAATAATTGGGTGAGTGGCCGGTGCTGAGTGCCGAGGTGTTTTGAGGTGGGACATCCACCTGCAGGGAGACGGGCTGATGCCCGGGAGCTTCTGGCAGTCTCCCACAATGCCATCCCTGCAAGAGGGTTGAAAACAAGACCATTGTATGGAAGAAGTTAGCGGGGCGCCTGGAAGCTCCTGAACAGACTCCAAAATGAAGTTGGAAGATCCAAGGTAGGAACAATCAAGTCCGATTGGGGCTACCTGGATAGCGGAGAATTTTTCTTGACAGTAGAAAAATTCAGTCCTCGAAGCCCACGTGTACATAAAATTCATTCCCCAACACGTGTACAAAGGAAGAGCAGGCAAATGGCTGAGATAATGCGACTGAAGTAGCCCACGTCTGGTTAAAAAGGGTCTAATTATCTTATCATTTCAATTTGTTTTAATTTTACTGTATTTCATATAAATTCATAATTTTGAATCGTTCAACTCTCTGACATGAATAAAGAAAGAAAAAAGAAAGGAGTTATGTTTGCATGTTGCCCCAAATCACTAGCTACAGATTAACATGACCTTTAATTCATTCCTTTCAAGCTGTGACTTATTCACCCACTTCTTGTGATGATCTTTTCATAGAATCGTACAACAACGGTGTTGGAAGGGACCTCCTAGGCCATCGGGTCCAACCTCTAGCTCATGGCAGAAACCCAGGTCCAAGCAGATCTGACAGACAGTTCTCCAAATTAGAGATTTTTTTAAAATATTATTATTATTTTGGCCAGAAGTGTTCAACTTAGATTGCTTTATCTTGGCTAGATGCTAGATCTTCTTTTGTACATGTTGTGGGGCATACATTGTATGCACAGAAGGGCTGCATGGACTGAATTTCTCTACAGTCACAGAAAATGTGTCCTGTCTCCAGGTAGCATCGTTTTACTAGATCATGCTTTGATCTTTCCACTTCGCTTTCACATAGGAGCCTCCCCCAAAGTGTGGGAAAGCATTGTGAGTACTCATGGGTGTCCTCTGGGCACCGGTGGGCAGGTGGCCGATCCTTCACTTCCGAAAGCATGAAGTTGACTAGCCAAGGCATGAAACTGAGCCTTGATTGCCTGCCTTCCATCTCAAGCAGAGGAGGGGCTTCTAGCTCCCCTGCTACAACAGCTGGACTGGCGACGTGTCTGTTTCCAGGCCCAATTCAAAGTGCTGGTGATGACCTACAGTCGGAAGCCCTTTACCGTCTGGGTTCAGGCTCCCTGGTGGACCGTCTCTCTCCTGATGACCCGTCACAGATCCTACCTTGTTGTTGTTGTTGTTCTGCCTCTCTCCTGATCAGGAGACACAAGGCAGCTCACCATGTTAGAAAAGTAGATTTGAAAACGTTTAATGCAAATTAAAAAGCAATTAAACTTTCTGTTCATAAAAATACAGTCGAATAATTAAAAGTGAGCAAATATGAAAAATGATCAGAACTTTTAAAAGGCATTGTGGACTTAAATGTGATGGTTAGAAGTTCGCCCTTCTCTTCGCCCCACTTGGCATCCGAGGCGTCTTTGACAGGGACGTAGAGAGAGGGGCTTCCCTCCGGTTGCGAGATGCCCTCCCTTGGCACGGAGGTGGGCCACCTCCCTTTTCTCCTTTCAGCAACACTGAAAGACCTGCCTCCTTAGGTAGGCTTTTAATATCTAGGATTGAGTGGATGCTCCAGGACGCTGGACATATGTTTGTTTTAAGCGGGGTTTGAAAGTTTAAAAATGCCTTTTGTTATTACATAATGAACGGATTATTCTTGTATGCTTCACTTTTTAAAACTTTGTCATCCATGGTGTATTTCGGCTGACCAGGTGTTTTAATGGGTACGGGGCACCTCGGGTGCCCTCACCAGGAGAAGGTTGACCAAGAAATGGGACAAAGCAAGCAATCCCTCGAGGACTCTCCAAAAAAGGAACCTCTCCTCTCCGGCAGCAGCTTGAGCGACGTGGCAGAGGAGGCCAAAGGAAAGGAGCGCCCTCTTCTCCTTCAGGCCTTGTACCCATCTGCCCTCGGCTTCAGTCTTGCCCATCTCGGGCACAGAGCCCCCAACCAATTCTAGAGGAAGCGTTCAGCCTTGGAGGAGAATTCTCTCCTCGAACGGAAGGCAACCTTCTTCAATCTGGCCCCCCTATCCCTATCTCTGACCCCCAGACATGCTGGCTGAGGCCTGGGAGAGTTGTAATTCCGGACGCCCAGAAGGCCTTGGCTTGGCAAAGCTTGTTCTCCAAGAGCCTTGTGATTTCGTCCCAGGGTCTGAACTCAGCCAGGGCTCTTTCAGATCAGCAAACTCTATGTATTTAATCCCCAAGGTGGTGGAATTCAGTAATCCACGCAGGACAGAATCCCTCTTTCACACAAAGCTAACAAAAAACAAGACTGCATTCAAATTTGTGAAAACTTCTGCATCACATTTTAATAAAGAAGAATCAAAAGTATAGCCGTTTTACAAGGTGGGAAACTTGAATACATTCTCTATAATAACGTACAGATTGACATGAAAAATGATACGGACGTCTTCATCTTATCCTTCTTGACGGGTAGTTTATTCTTTCAGAGAGATACTGTATGTTGAGGCTCCACCCTGTAGATCTCTTGTTGTGCAAAACGAGGACTGCTCGTGAGACGTCTTCTTCTTCTTCTCCACTGAGGACAGAGGAAACTTTTGTTTTCATCTTCAAGCTGTGTTTAGAGGCTTTAAGCTGGAGGTCTCTTGCTAGGAGTTACAGGCTCTTGTGGGATGTCTTCTTCATCCCTGTCGTGCAGAGGGTTTTCTGGTTTGGGGTTTCCTGGCTGCAATTTGTAACCTCACCCAAAAAGATTTCCTTTGGTCTTCCAGAAACTTTTCAGGTGTTTACAATCCCTTTGATCAGTTGTCCATCATATTCTGGTTCTGATTAACTCCCAACCCCATCTGTTAACATCTGAACAGAAAACAACAAAGATTTGGTGAAGAGTTGGCAAATTTTTTTTGTTAGGTTTTTAGGTCCAACGTATCACCTCTTCCTCAGATCCTTTTCAAAGTAGACCCAAAGGGTTTTGTGAAGTCTGCAGATTTGTCCACCGCTGGACCTTTGGATTGATTTCTAGGGCACCCATAGAAGCCAATGCATGATGGAACTAATGCTTTCAGGAAAGCTTTGTCAAATATGCAGCCCTACTTCTGGGCAGAAAAGGGAGCGATTTCATGTCAGCTCTCAGGTCTCTTTTCCTGTAGAGAAATCAATATTTCCAGGAGAAAAGTACAAAGGCACTCGGAGGGGGACTAATCTGGTCTCCCTTGGGATCATAAGAGAAAAGCTCCTGGCGAAACCACCCTTTCCACTTTTCTTTTTCATTGATATGATTATTAGTCTTTTCTTCTTTATAAAGTTTATAAATGGATCAGA
The DNA here is from genome assembly GCF_051106095.1 of Pogona vitticeps. Taxonomy (NCBI): domain Eukaryota; kingdom Metazoa; phylum Chordata; class Lepidosauria; order Squamata; family Agamidae; genus Pogona; species Pogona vitticeps. Next base: position 10,880,905 of record NC_135794.1, on the reverse strand, counting down.
TTTCTAAATCTTGAGTGACATGGTTGTTGTGGGTTTTGCGGGCTCTCTGGACATGTTCTGAAGGTTGTTATTCCTGACCTTTCGCCAGTCTCTGTGGCCGGCATCTTCAGAGGACTGGAGTAGGAACTCTGTCATTGCTCAAAAGTGCATGGGAAGTGGGGGGGGGAGGAAAGGGGGAGGAAAGGAGTTTAGATAGGGGTGGAAAAAGGAAAGGGGGAGGAAAGGAGTTTAGATAAGGATGGGAAAGGAAAGGGGTGGAAAGGAGTTTAGATTAGGGATGGGAAAGGAAAGGGGGAGGAAAGGAGTTTAGATAGGGATGGGAAAGGAAAGGGGAAGGAAAGGAGATTAGATAGGGATGGGAAAGGAAAGAGGGAGGAAAGGAGATTAGTTAGGGAAGGGAAAGGAAAGGAAAGAGGGAGGAAAGGAGATTAGTTAGGGATGGGAAAGGAAAGGGGGAGGAAAGGAGATTAGTTAGGGAAGGGAAAGGAAAGGAAAGGGGGAGGAAAGAAGATTAGTTAGGGATGGGAAAGGAAAGAGGGAGGAAAGGAGATTAGTTAGGGAAGGGAAAAGAAAGAGGGAGGAAAGGAGATTAGTTAGGGATGGGAAAGGAAAGAGGGAGGAAAGGAGATTAGTTAGGGAAGGGAAAGGAAAGGGGGAGGAAAGGAGATTAGTTAGGGATGGGAAAGGAAAGGGGGAGGAAAGGAGATTAGTTAGGGATGGGAAAGGAAAGGGGGAGGAAAGGAGATTAGTTAGGGATGGGAAAGGAAAGGGGGAGGAAAGGAGTTTAGATAGGGGTGGAAAAAGGAAAGGGGGAGGAAAGGAGTTTAGATAAGGATGGGAAAGGAAAGGGGGAGGAAAGGAGTTTAGATAAGGATGGGAAAGGAAAGGGGGAGGAAAGGAGATTAGTTAGGGATGGGAAAGGAAAGGGGGAGGAAAGGAGATTAGTTAGGGAAGGGAAAGGAAAGGGGGAGGAAAGGAGATTAGTTAGGGAAGGGAAAAGAAAGAAGGAGGAAAGGAGATTAGTTAGGGAAGGGAAAGGAAAGGGGGAGGAAAGGAGATTAGTTAGGGATGGGAAAGGAAAGGGGGAGGAAAGGAGATTAGTTAGGGATGGGAAAGGAAAGGGGGAGGAAAGGAGATTAGTTAGGGATGGGAAAGGAAAGGGGGAGGAAAGGAGATTAGTTAGGGATGGGAAAGGAAAGGGGGAGGAAAGGAGATTAGTTAGGGAAGGGAAAGGAAAGGAAAGGGGGAGGAAAGGAGATTAGTTAGGGAAGGGAAAGGAAAGAGGGAGGAAAGGAGATTAGTTAGGGAAGGGAAAGGAAAGAGGGAGGAAAGGAGATTAGTTAGGGAAGGGAAAGGAAAGGAAAGGGGGAGGGAAGGAGATTAGTTAGGGATGGGAAAAGAAAGAGGGAGGAAAAGAGATTAGTTAGGGAAGGGAAAGGAAAGGAAAGAGGGAGGAAAGGAGATTAGTTAGGGATGGGAAAGGAAAGGGGGAGGAAAGGAGATTAGTTAGGGAAGGGAAAGGAAAGGGGGAGGAAAGGAGATTAGTTAGGGATGGGAAAAGAAAGAGGGAGGAAAGGAGATTAGTTAGGGAAGGGAAAGGAAAGGAAAGAGGGAGGAAAGGAGATTAGTTAGGGAAGGGAAAGGAAAGGAAAGAGGGAGGAAAGGAGATTAGTTAGGGATGGGAAAGGAAAGGGGGAGGAAAGGAGATTAGTTAGGGAAGGGAAAGGAAAGGGGGAGGAAAGGAGATTAGTTAGGGATGGGAAAAGAAAGAGGGAGGAAAGGAGATTAGTTAGGGAAGGGAAAGGAAAAGAAAGAGGGAGGAAAAGAGATTAGTTAGGGAAGGGAAAGGAAAGGAAAGAGGGAGGAAAGGAGATTAGTTAGGGAAGGGAAAGGAAAGAGGGAGGAAAGGAGATTAGTTAGGGAAGGGAAAGGAAAGGGGGAGGAAAGGAGATTAGTTAGGGATGGGAAAAGAAAGAGGGAGGAAAGGAGATTAGTTAGGGAAGGGAAAGGAAAGGAAAGAGGGAGGAAAGGAGATTAGTTAGGGATGGGAAAGGAAAGGGGGAGGAAAGGAGATTAGTTAGGGATGGGAAAGGAAAGGGGGAGGAAAGGAGATTAGTTAGGGAAGGGAAAGGAAAGGAAAGGGGGAGGAAAGGAGATTAGTTAGGGATGGGAAAGGAAAGGGGGAGGAAAGGAGATTAGATTAGGGATGGGAAAGGAAAGAGGGAGGAAAGGAGATTAGTTAGGGATGGGAAAGGAAAGAGGGAGGAAAGGAGATTAGTTAGGGAAGGGAAAGGAAAGGAAAGGGGGAGGAAAGGAGATTAGTTAGGGATGGGAAAGGAAAGGGGGAGGAAAGGAGATTAGTTAGGGAAGGGAAAGGAAAGGAAAGGGGGAGGAAAGGAGATTTGTTAGGGAAGGGAAAGGAAAGATAAGGGGGAGGAAAGGAGATTAGTTAGGGATGGGAAAGGAAAGGGGGAGGAAAGGAGATTAGTTAGGGATGGGAAAGGAAAGAGGGAGGAAAGGAGATTAGTTAGGGAAGGGAAAGGAAAGGAAAGGGGGAGGAAAGGAGATTAGTTAGGGATGGGAAAGGAAAGGGGAAGGAAAGGAGATTAGTTAGGGAAGGGAAAGGAAAGAGGGAGGAAAGGAGATTAGTTAGGGAAGGGAAAGGAAAGAGGGAGGAAAGGAGATTAGTTAGGGAAGGGAAAGGAAAGGAAAGGGGGAGGAAAGGAGATTAGTTAGGGATGGGAAAGGAAAGGGGGAGGAAAGGAGATTAGTTAGGGAAGGGAAAGGAAAGGAAAGGGGGAGGAAAGGAGATTAGTTAGGGAAGGGAAAGGAAAGATAAGGGGGAGGAAAGGAGATTAGTTAGGGATGGGAAAGGAAAGGGGGAGGAAAGGAGATTAGTTAGGGATGGGAAAGGAAAGAGGGAGGAAATTAGATTAGTTACGGAAGGGAAAGGAAAGGAAAGGGGGAGGAAAGGAGATTAGTTAGGGAAGGGAAAGGAAAGGAAAGGGGGAGGAAAGGAGATTAGTTAGGGAAGGGAAAGGAAAGGAAAGGGGGAGGAAAGGAGATTAGTTAGGGATGGGAAAGGAAAGAGGGAGGAAAGGAGATTAGTTAGGGAAGGGAAAGGAAAGGAAAGGGGGAGGAGAGGAGATTAGTTAGGGAAGGGAAAGGAAAGGAAAGGGGGAGGAAAGGAGATTAGTTAGGGAAGGGAAAGGAAAGGAAAGGGGGAGGAAAGGAGATTAGTTAGGGATGGGAAAGGAAAGAGGGAGGAAAGGAGATTAGTTAGGGAAGGGAAAGGAAAGAGGGAGGAAAGATGATTAGTTAGGGAACGGAAAGGAAAGGAAAGGGGGAGGAAAGGAGATTACTTAGGGATGGGAAAGGAAAGAGGGAGGAAAGGAGATTAGTTAGGCATGGGAAAGGAAAGAGGGAGGAAAGGAGATTAGTTAGGGAAGGGAAAGGAAAGGGGGAGGAAAGGAGATTAGTTAGGGATGGGAAAGGAAAGAGGGAGGAAAGGAGATTAGTTAGGGATGGGAATGGAAAGGGGGAGGAAAGGAGATTAGTTAGGGATGGGAAAGGAAAGAGGGAGGAAAGGAGATTAGTTAGGGATGGGAAAGGAAAGAGGGAGGAAAGGAGATTAGTTAGGGATGGGAATGGAAAGGGGGAGGAAAGGAGATTAGTTAGGGATGGGAAAGGAAAGAGGGAGGAAAGGAGATTAGTTAGGGAAGGGAAAAGAAAGGAAAGGGGGAGGAAAGGAGATTAGTTAGGGATGGGAAAGGAAAGAGGGAGGAAAGGAGATTAGTTAGGGAAGGGAAAGGAAAGAGGGAGGAAAGATGATTAGTTAGGGAACGGAAAGGAAAGGAAAGGGGGAGGAAAGGAGATTAGTTAGGGATGGGAAAGGAAAGAGGGAGGAAAGGAGATTAGTTAGGGATGGGAAAGGAAAGAGGGAGGAAAGGAGATTAGTTAGGGAAGGGAAAGGAAAGAGGGAGGAAAGGAGATTAGTTAGGGATGGGAAAGGAAAGAGGGAGGAAAGGAGATTAGTTAGGGAAGGGAAAGGAAAGGAAAGGAAAGGGGGAGGAAAGGAGATTAGTTAGGGATGGGAAAGGAAAGAGGGAGGAAAGGAGATTAGTTAGGGAAGGGAAAGGAAAGGAAAGGGGGAGGAAAAGAGTTTAGGTAGGGATGGGAAAGGAAAGGTTTAGGAAAGGAATTTAGATAGGGATGGGAAAAACCCACAACAACCATCTCTATATATTTTTTGTACCAAATTGGAAACCTCTGATTTTTGTCTGGGTTTATTTGATCAGTGTGACCAGAAAGTTTAATCCCCCTCAGTTTGTCTTCATCTTATTATTATGGTTTTTTTAACCTATGGTTGTGCATCTCGTTTGCTTTGGCGTTTTTTCTTCAATGATCTAAATAATTTTTCAACAAAAGAACATTCAGGAAGAAGAGCTGCCTTCAATCCCTGACGGATTCCAGTTCCTCAGAGAAGATCAGCGGTGGACCAAACCTGCAGAATTCATTCGTTACCTGACCTTCTCTAGGCCAGAGGAGGATCTGAGAAATGGCGAGGAGTTGGTACCCTCAAACCTGAGCCTCTCCCTTCTTTTCTCAACATCGAATCTGTCGGCCTGTTCCTCCAGTCCCACGAGTCAGTTCTTGGATCTCGTCCGATGGTTGGCGAATGCCCGGCTGTAGAAGTTCTCTTTCATGGGGTGAAGCCTTTGCTCTCGATGGATGGCCTGGAGGAAGAAAAGAGCAAGAAAGCAATGGAAAGTCTGCGGAGAGGCCCTGGAGGGTCCTACTGATGTTTCCAAGGAACGTTTGAGCTCACTTCCCCCCTTTGTCAATGAAGCACATTAACCCTTCTTTCTAAGGATCTAGCGGTGTGATCACACAAGGAAAAAGGTCTCCATTCAGGCTGCCTGTAGAGTAACCCGGCGCCCTCACTTTCCCGGCTCCAGTCCAACCCCGATGCGTGTCCAAGGTGTGCCTTTCGGGAGGAGCTCAGAGAAAAACGGTTGTAACAAAGGAGAAATTACCTTCTCCTCTTGTGCTCCTGTTGAACCCTCCCCGCCACCTCCACCTCCCCTCAAGTTGCTCCTTCCTCAACCGCCGCCACCACCACCGCCGCGGCCAGAGTTGGTTATTCGGCCTTCTCTCCCACAACACCTGGGTGGAGTACTTCAGGAACGCCATGTAAAACCAACCCTGGCTTTTAACACTGTAGAAAACCGTTTTAGAACCACATACGTACATTTAGTGCCGGCGAAAACCAAGTAGCCGCCGGTACCATGTGGCTGAATTCTGAGTGGTGCTGCTTCCACGCGTGGCGTTGTCCTGAAGCTCTGCCGTCTTTTGATGGACGTGGTCCTGTAGAGCTTCCGCTGCTGATTGCAGGGTTGTGCTTGCGTCCCCCTGCAATGGGGCGAGTTCTGAAACAAGAGGTGGGCAAAGCATCCATGGATCAACCCTGCATTAGGCGGCCAATGCGGGAGCTCAACGCTTGGGCTTCCTCCAGACCCTCCGGAATCCAATGTCTGGTCAATGGAGGGTCAAACCTGTATTTTGTGATGGGGCCTCCTTCTGGAAGCGAAAGGAATCTTCATCTTCCCTCCCTTTCTTCCCCCCAACGACCCACCCATTTTTTCAGCAAGGAGAGAGCACTGAGGTGGGCAGCGAGACCCGATGGCCCCCATCGCTCCCGTGCCTTACCGGTGAGAAGAAGCTGCAGCGTTCTTTCGTGTAGCGCTGTGACTGGGGTGCTCTGGAGGAGGGCTCCTAAGGGAAAGGCATGAAGGGAGCAGAGGGTCAGGTGGCCTTTCCCGAGGGGAGGATTTGGACCGAAGGAAGCGCCCCTCCCACTATTCTCCCTTTGCCCACAGAAGCTGCTAGATGGGATTCCTTGGAAGTCGAGAGAGGGCTCGACCCTTCCCGATGGTGGGAATCCGCTTGAGGCTGCTTCCGACACCCTCACTGAGCAGGGGTTGCAGCACGAATTCCATATAAAAAGGAAAACAAAAGTTGGAGAGGGGTTAATGAGGGAGAAGAGGAAGCTGGTAAGACCCGAAGCGTGACAGAATTGACCCCCTGGAGAGCACATGCATTTCTGAGGGAAAACTTCCGTAGAGTTTCCAAAAGAAGTGAAGAGGAGGGAGACTGGGGTAGAGGGTAGCTGGGCGACATTTGAGCCCGGTCGGTCGGCACTTCTTAGAGGTTTTGAGACCCTCGTAGGTGTCTCTTCCCTTCCTCCGGCCTCCCTGACTTCTGGGATTTGTGGAAGGGCCCTTCAGATCCTTCAAGAGACCATCTTCTCCCTCAGAACTGCTGCCCAGCCCGGTGGTTCAGACCTCTCTTTGGGATTCCCCGCTGGGCCGCTCAGAGGATTGTCCGGTTACCTGAGATCTCCACAGCTCTCCTTTGGAGCTCTTCCTGCCTGCTCTGGAAGTAGGGCACAAGGTCTCTCTGGAGGCCCATGCTCAGGTGGGGGCACTCTTGGACCTAAAGAGGGATGTAAAAATCACTTCAGTTCGTTGTGCCGCCCAAATCCATGGTCCAAAGAACACCATGATACTCCTGAGGGTGGCGGCACGGATTTTATTCAAGTCTTGGGCCGATCCCTCACAATGCTGTGTTGCCTTTTTTGAAAGAGACACTTTTTGGGTGTTTTTTTCCTGATTACTACTGTACATGTCAGTAAAACCGATCCATCCCTTTTCCAGCTTACGAGAACGGCCAGATTCCTTTCAGGGGTTCTGTCCTCTTTGTTCCTCACTTGCCACATCCAATCGACAAGGTCTCCGTCTGCACCTCCGTGGTGGAACCGGAGGCACGACCGGGCGTGTGGGTGCAACGGGCCCTGGCACCTGGTCTCCTCGCCGCAGGGAGGATGGAAAGCCAGGCTTCCGGAGTCCTAGTCCACCGCTCTGTCCACTACATACACCACCCTGGGTTCTCTGTGGGGGACGAGGGAGTGTGTCCTCTCGTCCCTGCGTGGCCGAAGGAGCTGGATTCGGTTCCCGCCAACCTTCCAGAGAAGGCTGTCAAGGGGTAGCCTTGGAACCAGATCAGAACCAGATTTTTTTCTTCATTGGGGAGTTTTAGTAGGAGACTCGTGTCATGCTTTTCAAACACTGCAACCCTTTATGATTAGATTTCAACTTTGGTGTTGTTGTTTTTTAAAAATTATAAAAGCCCCCTTGGAACCTTTTGGAAAGATGTGGCCAATACTTTAGCTGGCAATGACAGTCTACTTAGGCTTGGTTAATTCAAACTCCTGTCCCTCCCCCGCCTTCTCACTCCCAGTCCAAAAGCCTCTCTTCCTCCCCCCTTCTCTCTTGCTCACTAGCTGTTGGCAGAGAGCGTTTATGTTGCTGCTCTCGGTGGTCTGGTGCAGCTGCTGAAGGTGTCTTTTGGTCACAAAGGGCAGACACTGCAAAAAGGCCATTTTGCATGCCTAAAAAAGGAGAGGAAAAGACAGAGAGTGGACTTTCAAATTTCGGATGTACGCATCATACGAAGATAAGGCATGCACCATACACACATAAAGCATCCATAATGCCAGCAGGTCGATCTACAAGCTTTCCTCCAAAATCAGGCCAGCTTGAGTGCTGCTCATCTTTATCTAGCCCAAGATCACATTGAGTCCCATTTCAGAAAAGTCTGTTTGAAGCCGTCTTTGTCCAATTTATGTATTTGAAAAGACCTCTTGATACAAAGTGGGTTCTTAAGGAGGAAAGGCCTTTTCAGACCATATCGCCTCAGCTGACCCCTGGATGTCGGACCAGGTTGGAGGCAGCCTGACTTCCCGGATGGGCCTCCTGTCCTTGAGGTGCTGGTCAGGGAGAAGCCTGGTCTCCCGCACTCACCAGCCCAGCCTTCCGACAAGGTCGGATGTGCAGCAGGGACCCCCCTCGAAGAGAGGGCCTTCCAGGTGTCCTGGACCAAAGTGGCTGAGACTTTCTTGCTGAAACTCAGCCCTCGGATTAGAACAGAAATCTCAGCCATCCAGCTCAGATCTATTTCAGAGTGTGGAAAAGCTTCTTTACGGGAGGAAGAGATGCAACATCAACCACTGCCCCCCTTTTTTTTGGCATGGCAGCTTCCAGACCCCCCCCCCTCTCCCTTACTCCCCTACAGTCCAGTCCAAAACAGCCATGTTTCCGTGCTCTGCTCGCTTGGTGCCCCAATTCCCACACTGTGGGTTTCTCTATTTCCCTGAGCTCCATGGGGACATCCCCAGGCGCCATCGTCTCCTGTGCAAGGAGCAGAACCAAGCGCCGAAGAAAGGCTGGCTGAGCATTCTGCAGTTGAGCAGAGGGGAGGACGGAGGCCCAGCCAAGGGGTCATCGGGTCCCGTGGGATCCTGGGACTGTTGCTTAGAGAAAACCCCCAGCATCCTCTTTCGGGGAGGTTGCTGGCACTCGGAAGCTGTCTCCCAACCAGGTCTCTCTGGCCCACGGACGGGACGTTCGAAATAGGTTTGGGGACTTAGATCAGAAGTCATTTTGTCTTAAGAAGGGAAAACATCTTGAACATTCTCAACATCCTATGTAATATCTACTTTAAAAATACATTTTGCAGGAAAACAGAGAACTATACATATGTAACCAATGCCTTAAAGCTCCAGTCCTACCTCTGAGATGTTGGGGTTTGGGTCGCCCTGATAGATAAGCAAGAGTGCCAAGTTCTCTTTCACTAGATTGGCAAAGAAGGTCTTGTACCCCTGCTTGGCCCGGGTGGCCAAGGCACCGAAGAGATGGAACGCTGCAGCACGGATAGCATCGTCCTCCTAAAACCGGAGAAAGACAACACTTCACTTTCATGGACAGCAAAGCCACTCTTTGGCAAGAGATCCAAAAGGCACCGCAACGTTTTGGCAAAGAGGAGGAAGGCCCCGGAATCTGCCTGGACAGACCTCCCCTTCTCGGCGCCTCGCTCACTCGCTTGCGGCGCTCACCAAAGGAGGGCTTGCCTTTTCCTAGTGGAAACCTAGGGCGACTGGCATCCCTGGGAGGCTCCTTAGGAGCAGGTGAAGGTTTCTCCCCTCTTAGTGGAGGCCCTGGCTAAGGGGATGGGTCGCCCTGAAAGCTGAGTTCTTCCCTCATGGGGTGGAAGAGAGATTATGAAGTTTCCAAGGGCCTGGGAAGAGGAGGAGGAGGAGGAGGCAGGCTCCCCTGGTGCCATCACAGGGAACCACTCCACCCACGTGGGTCAGTTCAGACTGGCAGCCCTTTTGTCAACGTGGACAGGCAAACCTCTCCTGAGCAGGGCTTGTAAAGCGGTGGGTATCTGGAGGGGGAAGGCCCTCGTCCGCTGATGGCATGGCTGGCCAGTCTCCAGATTTCTGGCCTAGCCCTCCCTGGAGATCCCTGGGATGGAACTTGGGCTCTGGGTGATGGTCTCTGTCTCCGACAGATACTTCAAGCCCCTAAGAATTCCCTCAGTCATCCTGACACGGGCCCTCGTGGGACCGTAGGATTACGATCCCTCGATGGCCGAGGAGCAGGCGTGGAGGGAGGAGAGCAGCCGACTTTGTCGAAGTCTGTTTGAAAATAACAGAAGATCTGACACTCGAGACGGGTTCTCGGCCTCTTCTCGGCGGGATCTACCGAGGATCTTGTTTCCCACCCGTGACCAGAGAAGCCTCTCTTGTGGTGAGGATCATCAGCTCAGAAACCGTCTCTGGGCGGACAGTGGGCAAAGCTAGAACATCAGCCACGCCTGGGAAGGGGAGATTCGGCTCTCCTGAGTCAGGGAGGGAAAGGGGGGTGGGTCCTTGGAGGGGGGGGGACGGGCATCCACTTACCTCAGAGAGGTACTTGCTGGCCCTCCAGCAGAGATCGCGGAAGAGGAAGGCCACTTTCCCCATCCTCAGGCACGGCAGAACGAGCGCCAGTGCCTCCAGAGCTTCGTCAACCGCCGCGCTGTCCCGGAGGTGGTTGAAGAGAAGGATGAGAAGGTCCTTCTTCAGTCCTTTCACCTGGAAGGAGGAGACAAGACCAGGACCCTCTCTCAGCCCCTCGTCCTTCCCCAGAGCCCGCTGGCCAGAGGAGGTGGCGGGTCGGAGCCCAGGCCTTCTTCCCTAGCGGGCGACCCGCACCTCCCAGGGGCTTCCCTTCCGAAAAAAAGCTCGCTTTCTGCTCTCCCAGAAGGTATTCTCAAAACGGGTGGGTTGAAAGGACAAGGAAGGCGATGAGGAATCCAGGCGAGGAAGATCATCCTGATCAGAAGAGGTGTCTGAGGAAAGGGCCGGCTGCCTTGTCTGCTTTGGGGATTGGCACCGTGTCGCTGAAGACGGGCGTGGGCGCCGCGCAGAACCCGGTGAGTGGACTGCGCGAGTTCTAAGGGAGCGAGGGACCCTCGGTGGCACCTCTGGGGCCGCGCTTCATCCTCGTCTCCCCGGGAATAGGACTACGAAGTGCCCGTCTCTCTACTCGGCAGGAATGGAGAGCCGGACAGGCTTCAGCTTTTTAGTAAACAGAGGATGGGGGGGAAGAGGTCATGGTTGACCTGACTTGGTGCCGGAGGTTCCCACGACCACCAGCCCTTGGAAGGCTGGACCACCACAGGGTCCACCTGAGATTGGCCTTTGGCCCTCCGTGGATCCACCGAAGTGGACTGGAATCCAGGAAAGGGCACCAAAACCCTTTCTTCTCCAAAGTGCCCTGAATGTGGATTTTCTTCCGTTTCTGGCGTCTCTGGATTGGTCCCTGCTTTTATCCCCAGCGAGGAGGGAATGGGGAGGGTGTGTCTTGAACCCATTACCAGCCCACGCCTTTTGAAACAAGGGCCGCTCCAGGGGGGGAAGGGCTGACCTGGTCCGGTGCCACCAGGAGAAGGCGGCCAAGGCTGCGCAGGGCCATGCGGCGGATCCCGGCGTTCTGATCTTCCATGTTCCGGATCAGGGTCGGAACGAAGGCCCTGAGTGCGGCCCATCGGGTAAAGCTGGGCTCCTGAATCACCTGCAACAGTTCGAGACGTTCGTTACACCCTGCGTCCCTGAGCCCTTCGGCCTCCGGAGCTCAGCCTTCTGACCCTGCCAGAATCAAGGGACTCGGAGTTTCAAAGACGGACGTAAATCTGGCCTCATTTGTGTGTGCAAGAAAGGACAGTTTCTTCTTCCTCATTCCATGCGGTGGCCCTATATTTCTTGCCCGTTTCATCTAGGGCAAGTCCAATGTTCTCAGCTGAGGGAGGAGACCTCTGCCTTCCACAAGGATCTGCTTAGCTCCGTGGGCAAGTACAGAACCAGAAAACAGCCCCAGATCCCCCCCCCCCAGTGCCCCAACCCCTGGCTCTCACCTCTGTGAAGAGAGAGGTTCCTGCGAGTCGTAGCTTTTGTGAGCTGGCATCCATCCAGGGGAGGACGTCCTGGATGACCTGGTCTTTCAGCAAGCCGTTCTCCAGCAAGCACCTGGGAGAGAGGATGAACAAGGGAACCGTCAAGGAGAAGACCAGCTTCCACAACTGCTGCCCAGGGAAGGAGCCGGGCCAATTGGACTTGAGGCAGGGAGAGGTTGCCCTCCGTGGGAGGAGTTGTGGGTGCAGGTCGCCCTGGAATGCAGGAAGGGTGGCCGGATGCGTGCATGAAAAGCGCCCCACAAGTGTGAGAATGGGAGGGAGAAAACGGATTTTTGCAGACATAGAGGCAGGGAGACCAGTAGAGCTGAACAGCAGGAGATGAAGAACTGTAACCCTCCATATTTATGAGCCAGAGCGTGAGCAGACCTGGAGAACCCAAAGGAACACAAAATCTATTGACTTCAATTAAACTCGTGCTTCCTCCTCGCTACACCTCTCACCTGAGCACAAGTACCAACAGAATGAAAAAGAGGAGTAGAAGCTGAAAGCCAATGGACAAAGAACTAGCTTGCTTGCTTGCTTCCATTCATTTCCTTCCCTTTCCTTCTTCCTCCTTTCCTTCCTTCCTTCCTTCCTTCCTTCCTTCCTTCCTTCCTTCCTTCCTTCCTTCCTTCCTTCCTTCCTTCCTTCCTTCCTTCCTTCCTTCCTTCCTTCCTTCCTTCCTTCCTTCCTTCCTTCCTTCCTTCCTTCCTTCCTTAATTTCCATCCTTCCTTCCTTCCTTTCTTCCTTAATTTCCATCCTTCCTTCTTTCTTTCCTTCCTTCCCTTCCCTTCCCTTCTCCTTCCCTTCCCTTCCCTTCCCTTCTCCTTCCCTCCCTCCCTCCCTCCCTCCCTCCAGGTTTCGATTTCCCAACAGAGGGAGAGGGAGGGGAGGTGGGGAGCACTTTGGATGGGATGAGCTTCTGGGGGTGCCACCACCCCTGCCTTTCTGTCATCAGGGGAGCAGGAGGGGAAATGGCAGGACTCCGTTTCCCACAGGGGACTAGGGATGCTTCTTGGGAAGCCCCTACGCCAGACGTGGGGCAACCCCACTCTCCCTCCTTTGCTTCTCATGATCCACTCTGGCCGATGATCCAGGCTGGAGGCCATTCTACAGCCACCTGGACGACCAGCCATCGCAGGGAAAGAAAACCTGCGTCTCCTGGGCTCCACCTCCCAGAATCTCACCAGCCCCAGAGCCCTTTCCTCTCCTTCGGCTATTCATAAGTCACTTACTTGGTCAACTGGCAAAGGCCCTCAGGGTGGGTCCGAGGATCCCCGAGGAAGGACCAGAAGTCTGCCGTCTTGATCTCCTCCTGGGATGCAGTTGGTGTCCCCTTCACGACCAGAGCCTTCAGGGTGTCCACAGAGAGGCTGCAGAAGGAAAGGACCCAGAGAGGGCCTCAGAATCGCCCCCCCCTCCGAAGAAGAAGAAGAAGAAGCGGGGAAATTCCAGGAGCAGGGCTGGCAAAGACCTCCACGCGGCCGGGAGAGGATGCCGCCTTCGGCCCAGAAGGGGACCCGGGCAGAGGTTCGTGGGATGGGGCCATTCCTTGCTGCATGTAAGACGTGGGCACGCTTCCCCCATGCAGAAAGACTGCCTCCGCCCCCCCCAAAAACCCACCCCTCAGGCTTGCAGGTTTCCCAAGCCTGCCCAAGGGAGGGGACGTTACCTGCAAGGGTTACCGGGCGTCAGGTGCTGCTCCCTCAGGAACAGCCTGCGGCGACCCTCACACGGGGGCATCTTCTGCCCCAGAGTTTGGCTGACCTGCCACAGGAGGGTGAACAGGAGCTGGGGGAACACCTTCTGGAGATCCACCTCAGAGGGCAGTCCTGAGAGGACCTCAAAGATCGCACAGGTGGCCTGAAGAGGGGAGGAAGAGGAAAGGAACGGGGGGTGGGGGGGGGAGAAGAGAGACCAGGTGTTACTGGGGGTCTCAGATCCTCCCCTCCTCCCCAAGGCAAGGGTTCTGGCCTCCTTGGAGCCACCCATTTCAGCGGCTCTCAGAGCAGAACAGCCGAGACGGTTTTCCCAACGTGGTCTCAAAGGATGGGCCATCCCGTGTCCCTTGGAGCGTACTTTGAGCGGTTCTTCCTCCGCATAGTCCCCGCTTTCATCAATGCTAGAGCTGGTTGTTGATCCGAGGATGGAGGGATGGTTCACACACGACATCAGCTTGGCCAGGACTCGCACAGCCAGGGATGGGTCTCGATCGAAAGACCTCCACAGCTTGCCAGTCTCGCTATAAGGAGAGAAGGTGGGAGTTGCAGAGACGGCCTGAGCCTGGACTTGGCCTTCAGAACCAGCAGCTTGGGCGCAAGAAGCCCCTGGTGGGTCTGCACCGCCCGGCAGTGAGAAACCAATTTCTCACAGGGCAAGGAGAAACCTTGCGTGGGGTCTCCCACCAGGACTGCATCCGTCCTTTCGATCTCAGCGCCCCAGTTAAGGGACCGGGGCCTGACCGAGAAGAAAGAAGCCTCTTCCCCCAAGGACGGAAAGCCCTCTTTTCCCTCCAGCACCCACCTGTCCAAGGGGAGGCTTCGGCGGAGGAGGTGGCCCAAGACTGTGTCCAGGTGGGAGCGGGCCATGATGCAGACCGCCTCCAGAGGGACCTCCTCCATGCCTCCCTGAGTGATGATCGGCAGGTGGCTGCAGAAAGTATCGAGGAGCTCGGGCACCTGGAAGGAGCAAGACGGGGATCCCTGGCTCAGATTTGCTCTTGTAAAGCTAATCCTCCGGATTATTTCATCATAAAAGCAATGCTTCAGTGAAGAATGGTTTTATTTCTTTATTATTCTATTTAGCAATCAGAAGGACAAAATTACTCTTCCCCCCCCTGAAAGGACACCGTTCTTGTTTGAGCAACTCTTGGCTGAAGTGACTTGGAACAGAAGCCCATCTATTGGGGCCTCCAGTGAGCTCACGACCACAGCGGCGCCCCCTTGCCGCTGCCCCCCCCGGGTTGAGGTGACAGCCCACGTGGTTTATAGAGCTGGGCCCACGTCTGGACGTGGCCAGAAAGGTCGTCCCAAGACCCCTTTGTCCAGATGAAGGGCCCAGCCTAGAGAAAACAACGGGGATGAATAGGAGACGAAAAGGGCCTTTTTTGGACTACAGCACCCAGAATCCCCCACCCGAGGTGGCCATGGCTCTGCTGGCTGAGAAATTCTGGATTCTGCAGAATGGCAGAAGTTTACAAAAAGAACTTCAGCATCCTTTGGGCAAAGCTGAAAAGATGCAGGTGGAGATCTCTTTCTGACTTCTGCATCTCCTGCCTAGAGAAAAGGAGGGTTCCTGGCAAATGGCTACCTTGCTCTTCATGGCCTCCCCGTGGTTTTGGAGGTTGGCGAGCAACCAGTAACCAGCAGCCCTGGCATAGCTGGGGATCCCTGACACGAGGTCTTCCAGGATGGCTTTGGTGAAGTCCAACAGCTGATCCTTCGCAAGATGGATGCTGACCACCTGCCAAAAAAAGAAAGGACAAGCTTTTTCTATAGCTCAGACCTTCTCCTTCCCCAGTGAGATTTCCTGCCAGACCAAGGATGAGCAGCTCTATGCTTTTCCAAAGAGTCCTGCCCAAGGATTTTGCCCAGGGATTGCAAGAATTCTCTGCATCTTGCTCTTTCTTCCAAAACAAGGCGGCCTTGGCACTTCCCCGTGGACTCCAGCAGGTTCCCCTAGAGAACCGGAAAGGCCCCAATGTGGGCTTGGAGTTGGACAAGGACTGGAGCCTCTCCGCGAGGACACAGGATGGCTCAGGCCACCCGGATTTCATACCAAGGCACCTCATCTCAGAGATGAAGGCACTGCCAATGAGCCTGGCCATTGACTCGGCTCGCTGAGAAAACAGGACTCCAACCAATTCGGGAGGTGGATGTGACCCAGGCACTTGGGAGATTCCCACCCGATCAAGGGAATCACCTTAGCCAGTCTGGCCCAAGCCCCAGACAGATCGGTGGGGACTTCTGCCTGGAGATCACAGAGGGCAGACGTCACCTCTTTTTCTTCCGCCTCCGTGATTCTCGATCCGCCTGGAAAGAAAAGAGGGTGAATCATGTTATAAAGCCTGTGCTCTCGTTTAGGTAAAGAAATGGACTGCTTTAGAAACTGACAGAAGATAGAAATCAGAAGGACATGATTTAAATCTAGGATGGCACCACCTTCCTAGGGTATCAAAAAGCAAAAGACGATAAACCATTGAAGAACCATCTGATAAGGAAAGCTTTAAACTGGGTATGGACCAAGATCCGGGAAGAAAAGGACCAGAAAGTTCCTGAATGGGTCTCACCCACAGAAGCATTCACACAACCCATATTAATGGGGAAAAAGAAACTCTATTGAGATTTAGAGGTTTGTTAAAAGCGGCCTTAAGTGTGAGAGCAAGGGAAGAACTAGAAGAACAAGGCACAATACTTGATTGGTGGGCAAAAACACAGACTCAAGATGTACAAGCGATAAAGCAGTCGTTTTTTGTAAGGAACACCGCATAAGATACTTCTGAATGTAAGGGAAAAACGGATTA
This sequence comes from Pogona vitticeps, assembly GCF_051106095.1. NCBI lineage: Eukaryota > Metazoa > Chordata > Lepidosauria > Squamata > Agamidae > Pogona > Pogona vitticeps. The sequence goes on along the minus strand of NC_135794.1, from coordinate 10,865,045 downwards.
AAATGTGGTATCGTTATCTACCAGAATTCAAAACGCAAGATGAAATAGTTAAAGAATGTATGACAAAACGGGCCCAAAATGTGGGCCACAATATTAACTGAAAGTCATGGTCACAAATCTGGGAAAGGAATGTTGACTAAAGAAAGGAACAAACAGAGAAGCAGACCAGGAAAAAAAAATGGCTGACTTGCTAGTTCAGGTTGGTTCGGGGTCATCTAAACTGGAGGACCCAAAGTTTTCTGAATCAACTGATTTTGCCCGATTTCACCAACTTCCTACTCCATGTCACCCCGCCCCAGCCTGCCCCTTCCCTTCCCACTGTCCGCCACTGCTTCCCTGCCTTGTCCGGCCACCTCTCTCTTTCCTTTGGTTTTGGACTCCTAAAGTCATGAATTGGTGACACATAAAACGTCACTGGAAAGAACCAAAAAGGGCTCAAAGTGGAATTCACACCCACAGGGTCCCTCATTGTTAAAACTAACATGGGTCAACCTGGGATTCTTGGTGTCCTCTCATGGCTAAACCAAATTGTTTGAAGGTCATCCTCGTCATTTTCTAAGCCCTGATTTGCAGGCTTGGGGATGAAGCCACCTCGAAGGGGCAGCGTTTTTCACCCTTGGGATCTGACACCTTGAAGGAGCACCTTCTGCCTCCCCTGAGGATAATCCCCTTGTCCGTTTGTAAGTGGGGTCCATCTCAGCTGGAAAGAGGTTTCCCGGGGTCCTACATCCATCCAGGTTCACCTCCAGACAGGGTCACTCCAAGAACGCTAGCGGTCACAGACTGAAGGCACCCATTGATTGGCCTTGAAGCCCTTGATCCCATCTCCCCCACCCACATTCTCACCTTGAATACGAATCAGGCAGCCTATGCACTTGGCTGCCCATTGCCGGCATGCGATGGAGTTCTCCAGGATGTAAGGGGCTAGGAAGGTTACCGCGAAACCGTAGCCTTTGAAATGCTCTCCGTCCTACCAAGAAGAGAATAAAACCGATTGAAATGGCCTTGGAAGGCCTGAGGATTTGCAGAACCGACCTCTCCTCTAAGATCTGCAGCAGAAGGGATTCTCGGAGGCCTGAAACAGACCTTACAGAGAGCCTGGTCATTGACGCGAATCGCATGTTCATCTTGCCAAGAGGCGAAGGAAGTGGCCTTCCTGTGTTTGTGAAAGCCAACTTCCAAGGGAACCCTCCTTGCCTTTGGAAGGCCAGTCCCCAAACCGAGCAAGCTCGTCTGCATCGTCCCAGAGGGGAGAGGAGCTCTGGATCAGGCCTGCCCACAGCCCTTGGGGCCGCCTTCTTGTCCAGGCTTGGGACACTTCAGGCTGGCATAGGTGGGAAGAGAAACGGGGAGGAAAGCCACAGCCAGCCCGGGTCCAAGGTGAGCCCACCTGGCTCTACAGCCCCTGCTGTGGGAGGTGCTACCGGGAGGGGAGTGAGTGTCAATCGAGGAGAAGACAGTCCTAGTGGAGACCCAGGGCGGTCGCCAGACTCTCGTCTCCTCTGAGACGTCTGTTCTGCAAAGTCACTTCTGCTCTTTGGTGCTGATTGAGAAGGAAACCATTCATTGCTCGTTTCTTGGACACCATCAATGATTTCCATCACTCTGAAAATGCACACCCACCCCACCCCAAGACCAAAGGTGTGAAGCCTGATGGGCGTCGGATGGAAGGGAACCAGATGGACGTGCATATCACCACATCAGCAGAGCAGAAATGGCCTCTACCCTTCGAACGAAAGGCATTCCCTTCTATAGACACACTCAAGCTGAGTTCTCTCATGCTTGGCCCATCTGATCCGATGGCTGAGCCCACGCAGGAGAAGATGAAATCCTTCTTCTAGAGAAGCCCCCGGGCTGGGAAAGGCTGGTCTAAAGTCATGGAGCCCAAGTCCAAAGACACCAAGGAGAGGGAGAGTTTTGCCTCTTTCCGGGGAGCCTTTCTGAATATCGGGACTCTTCCCACAGGGTCTTCTGGTCGGCCAGCAAGAGGAGGAGGAGGAGGCAGGAGGAAGAGGAGGAGGACTCACCGGAAGACGAAAGCTGGCCTGGAAGGGAGCCAGAACCTGGAAGCTGGCCTGCAGGGCCCTCTCTCGGCTCCCCTCACACTCCAGGAACCAGGGCTCGATCAGCTGGAGGCCAAGCAAGAACACAGACCCGTTTATGAGACCTCTCTGAGGGGCAAACCTTTCTCATTTTACAAACCTATCCTGCTTTTCCTTGAGATATCCCTCAGCCGGATGGGAGCCACGTAGCCCATCTGGCTGCCAAACACAGCTGGTCATTCATGGCCCGGTGGGTGAAATGTGGAAAAGGTGAGAGAGAGGGAAGGCTCCCCCCCCCCGATCTACATGCTGTGGATCATCCCTCCTTCGAGCACTCCCGGAGAGCTCAGGGGTTCAGGGCTCTGGCTGTGGAAGTCAGAGGTGGGGAGTTCGATTCCCCACTCGGCCTCCTCGAGGAGGGCCCAGACTTAGGCCTCCCTTCCGGCTCGGCCGTTCTAAGAGGCAACATCACTTCGCTCTTGAGGAAAGCTTTCGTGTCTGAGAGATCAGTCTGGGCGATGCAGACTGGCTGGGACAGGTGGAGAGGAGGGCCACGAGGGTGATCCGGGGACCGAAAACCAAGCCCTGTGAGGAAAGACGGAAGAAACTGGGCATGGTTAACCTTGAGGAAAGAAGGCCGAGAGGTGGTCACACCGAGGAGGGGCAGGAGGGGTTCTCAGTCATGCCAAAGCGCATCAGCACATAAGGGGATGATGGACTCAAGGGACAGGAAACCAGATTCCTGTCGAACGATGGAACCAAGGAGCCGGCCGAGCGCTCCGACACTGGAGGCCCTCCAGAGAAAGATGGACAGCTGCGTGTCAGATCTAGTTTGATCCTATATAAATGCTGAAATGATCTGATGGGGACAATTCGGACAATATGGTAATGACAGATTATCCTCAGTTTATAGTTTGACCATGAAATTGGCAAAGTTTCTGCAATACTGAATGTAAATGCCAATCCAGGGGATTTCCTTTTGGGTTTATGCTTACCTGGAACATGACATCAATCCTCTCTGAGGTTGGCTCTTCTGTAACGAGGACCTCGAAGAGTTTCCCCCTGGCCTCAACGGATCTGGTGTACATGAGCTGAAAGGACAACCCAGGGAGTGAGGCCCGAGAGCTACACCGTTCCCCTGACGCCATGGGCTCCTCATAAACCAGGGGGTGGGCAAAGCGAGGCCCAGCAAAGAGTGGAAACAAACAGACATTGACCGCACAATGACATTAGGATGTTTAAGAGGCCTTGGCGGTTAAAAAAAAAAAAGCAAAGCGACGTTTCAGCCATCTATCCTCTTCTATATTGCATCCTCCTATGCAATAGGATGTTTCGGGAAAGCTCCCATCAGAGGTTAAAAAGGAAGACCTAGAAGAAAACCTGCCTGACATACCTCGATGTTGGACGCATCCTGTTCATCATATGCTATCCTTTTAAGACGCTCCAGGGGAGGGAGGAGAAAGAGACTCTTGATGACTCCGTCCAGCATTTCCCGGAGAGCTTCCACTGGCAGGCGCGGCTTGAGGTGGCTAGCAGAAGGAAGGTAGATTGAGAATCCAGACAGAGGTTTACAAAGGTCCCAGGCAGAAAGGCAGCCCAAATCTCAGGCTGGCTCTCTCTCGTTCTGATCTACATGTGAGAGCATCGTGACAAGCAATCAGACTGCCTCTGCCTCTGTATAATCATTGGCGAGTGGGCAGGGCAAGGACAGCAGCTTTGGAGGACTGTGTCTCTGGAGGGAAACCCTGTGGCCTTCACGTCAGCTGGCAGCCTCACTTCCCTGCCCGTCTCGTGCCCGTCAACCAAATGCACTGACAGGGGAGCCCCCCTGTCACATCGAAGAGCCGCCCCCGCCCCACACCAGTTGCTGCCTGAGGGAGGCCTCCCTAGCCCAGCTGGCCTCTCCGTTGCCTATCGATAACTTACCTCAGGGAGACTAAGGCCGAGATGGTTGCTGGGAGAAGGGAGCTTCTCAAGTTCTCAAGGCGCTCCGTCCCAAGAAAGGCCTGAAGACCCCCGTGGTGGTGGTGGTGGTGGTGGTGGAAGGAGCAAAAAGGAAGGAAAAACAAGAAGGAGGGGGAGGAGAGATGAGGGTTTCATCCACTCAACAGAGGATACGACCAAAATGCTTTCTAAAATCGCCCAGAAGGGGGTTGAAGGTGCTTTCCTGAGGGGGAGTCCCGTTTTTTCCACGGACAGCCATTCCCCGAGGTGTTGGGGCAACAACCGTTCTGAGCAGAGCTGCCGGCTGGACGCTTTGCTCCCAAGGAGACCCCTCCCCAAAGAGCGGGTGGGGCTCTCGTGGTGGAAGCCCTCCAAGAAGGGTCTCCCTGGCGGAGCTTCCAAAAGTCTCCTTTGTGCCACGAGGAAGACCCCCCCGGGTCTGAAGAGACGCCCCCTCCCTCTTCTGGGCTTTCTGGGAACCCCACCGGACCCTTCGGGTGTCCCGCCCCCCCCACGTTGCTTACCAACAAAGCCTCCAAGAGCTCTTTTTTGCAGCCCAGCTGGAAGTTCCCGTCCTGGGCTTCAGAGATGGCTTTGCAGATGCTGGCGACGCTCTCGCAGAAGATCAGCTTCAGGTGGGTGTCCTGTCTTGCCTAAAAGAACCCAATGGTCATCATCCTCCTCCTTTGGTACTGGTACCAAATGTATGTCTACAATCTGCTTGTTTAACTTCCCTCAGCAGGGAGATCATGAACCTGGGGGCAACCCCTGAGAAGGCTTCCTCTTGCCTCCCCACCAGATTCGCCTCGAACAATGGTGAGTCTCTCTCAGAAAAGATCAAACCCGAGAGAAGGATGTGGTTCAAAGAGCCTTGCCCAAAGTCAGGTAGGATTTCGCTCAAAACTCTGCGAAACCACCAGCCACAGAAATTGCAGTGAGCAGACACGAATTCCACGGGGGTGGGAAGGAACCCCTTTTAAGGAATTCTGTCGGCCTATCAAGCTGATTTCTCTTGGGTCCCTCCACCTCAAGAAAGAAGCCTCCTCAAAGGGTTGATCGTGTGAGGATCCTTTCGCAGTCCTGCCGCCTTCCGAGAGCCAGCATGCTATAGCCAGTTGAGTTTGGAACGGGGCTCAGATCGCGGCCTGGCCCTGGGAACTCGCGAGCGGGAGTCAACCCTGGAGGCCTTCAAGAGCCAACTGGACAACCCTCGGTCGGATCTGCTTGGATTCGGATTCCTGCCTCGAGCAGAGGGTTGGACTCGATGGCCTCCCAACTCCAGGATTCCAGGATTCCAGGGTGAGCTTGGTGTGAACGTCTCCCACCCTCTGGAAGCGGAACGAGGGCTGCCATCCAGAAGCAACTGGACAGGGCAACAAAAATAGCAAGCCCTCCCCCCCCCCCGTTTCATGCCGTCTGGCGGCATCTCTCTAGGATTCCTCAAGTGGGGGGAGGAGTTGATCATCATCATCATCATTATCATCATCATCACCATCATCATCATCATCATCATCATCATAGTAGGACAAGAGATTCCACCAGGGGAAATGCCACATATGAATAGGGGCCCTAGCAGGGGCCCTCCATCCTGCTTCCACTTCAAGGGGAAAAATCCGGACACGGAGGTGCCCGATCACACCCTCAGATCTGCGACAGCTTACCTGGCTCTCAATTTTGACTCCCAGGACCTGAAAAATAAAATGGAGAAACTGACCTCTTTGCACAAGCCTAGAAAGGCAGCTGGCCTTTTTAAAATTTATTGTTTAAAATGTTAAGGACACAGGCCTTGGGCCAGGGGATAAACGGCTTTGCTATGCAAATGGCGCAGAATCATCAGAGGGGGTTCCCCCTCAATGGTCTGGATTTTTCTTGAACGGTTCTGAATGGAAAAAGCCCAAAACTGAATGCTTCTTGGCAGATGTCACCTCTTCCTTGCTAGGAAGGAGGGAAGTGAGATTTCGGGATTGAGACAGGCATTTAAGAGAGAGATCAATTCTCTCTCTCTCTCTCTCTCTCTCTCTCTCTCTCTCTCTCTCTCTCTCTCTCTCTCTCTCATTCTTTCTTTCTCTTTGTTTTGGCTCCCAGAAAGAGATTTCCTCAGAGCCAGATGCCTAGACAATCCAAGATGAGCACTGAAAGTGGCCACTCATGAAACAAAACCTACAAGATGCAAGTGGTGAAGGTGAGGGAAGTCAGCTACTATGGCAACCAGACATCTTTTACCACTTGAGGAGCACCACTTCTGAATAGGAGCTAAGCGTCTCATCTGCTTCAGTTCTCAGTGAGGCAAGAAAAGGCTAATGGCAGCACCCTGAGACACACAAGCTGCAACGTGGCACCTGAATTTTAGGGCAGGTCACTTTGGCTGGTTTCTGGAGTACAGTGAACTCCCTCTCTTCCATTCCCACCCCTCCCCACAGCGACCTGCTCCCTCCGTGCCCCATTTCACCAGAATCCAACCCTCCGACCCCCTTCTACTTCTTACCTGGAAGCTCATCCTGTAAAGGTCGAGGACTTTTTTCAGGATCTCTGCCTCCCCACTCTTCAACAGGAACTCTTTGGGGGCCCGGATGGCAACCCGGCTGTAGGCCAGGATCAGGGTCTTAAGGAGGTGCCCTCGCCTGCCAGTCTTGTAATCCTAAGTAGGCAACAGAAAGGGGTGTTTTGGCAAGGTGGCAGCTGCTACCTTATCATCTGTTTGTCTGTCTGTCTCTCTCTGCCCGTTTCCCTCTTCTGTCCCTTCTTTGATCGCCATGGCAGCAGGATTGATTTGGTTTTATCAAATTACATATGTCCTGTGATCTGGGGGTGAGTGGGGGAAGGCGGACTGACTTTCCCCCATTAAAAATGCTTCAGGATTGTATGCTTAACTTCACTTTTTGGGTGTTGGAAACAATCCAGCACTCCACCTGTCTCATCTGCAGAAGCCCAGGGGCTGAAATCCTGTTGAGCAGCTCCGCAGGCACAATGATTCTGTGCACAAATCGACCGCAGAAGATGCCGCTTGGTGACAGGCTTCTCTTGGCAATTTTGGGGTTCTGCACCCTGAAATTGCCATCAAGCAGCAGCAATGGGCTCATAATGAGCAGGGATTTGCCACCAATGAGGATGATGTCATCCCCAGGTGCAGGTGGAGCTGCCTGTGATGAGATGGGTTTTTAAGATTAAAATCTTTTAAGGCATATGGGTTTTGTAATTAAGAAATAAGCCAGAGAGGTTCCATTTTGTTTCTTTGTATATGGTATCTGTGCTATGCTGACAAGTTGTTTTCTAGGCGAGCAGAGAGAATGTTATTCTGAAGGCCTGAGAAGGGCTCTGTGTGATTAGATAGATGGAAATTGTTGTGACTCTTTGAGAAACCACCGTAAACCCAAATAACATCTGCTGTGTATGAGAAAGAATTCATGTGATGTAACAGGACTGTTTGCCTAGTAACGAACTCTGATTGGATGACATCGTGAGAAGGTGCATTAGGCCTTTGCCAGTTACTCTTGAAAAAGGAACTTTTTACCTATGGACATTGTCTTTCCAAGACCGACCTTTCAGTGATTCGTGATCTACACTTCAGCCATTTGGGACTTACCCTGATGTCTTGAGAGAGAAGTGTGGTGGCCTACCTACATGGACTGGTTTCTATGCTTTGCTGGATTACTTTTAGACTTATGGGATTTTCCTAAGGACTATGCATGGACTATTCTCTATGGACTGTTACCTATGGAATATTCTCTATGAACTTCTTTTCTTGGAATACTCCATATGGACTATGCTCTTGTAATTTTGTAAGGACTATGGTATATTTACTGGATTATTCTTTTCTAAGGACTATGGGACATATAATAGATTTTTACTTTTGTTTAGGGATTTTTATTCTATAGGATCACTGAGGACTATAGCCTTTTAAGACATAAGACATAAGACATAAGAAATTTATTTGTCATTGCGCTCACAAGTGGGTGCAACGAAATGAGGTGCTCTTCCCCAAGGTAAAACTGGACAACACTACAAAAAAAAGTTAAAATATACACAACTTTCACCATCCAAATATAGATACCCCGTTTTCTCTCAGCAATTGAAATCCACCAAAAACCTATGGCCCCACATTTAAACTCAATACTGCACTTGGGTAAAAACTGTTCTTGAATCTGCTTGTCCTTGCTTTCAATACCCTGAATCTCCTTCCTGATGGTAATAGTTTAAAGAGCTGATATCCCGGATGAGAGGAGTCTTTCAGTATGTTAGATATCTTCCTCTTACATCTGTTCTTATACAATTCTTCCAAAGAGGGGAGTGAACAGCCAATGATGTTTTGGGCCATCTTAATCACCCTTTGAATTGCCTTTTTCTCTGCCACTGTGCAGCTCGTGAACCATACACAGAGACAGTAGGATAATATGCTCTCAATCGAACTCCGATAGAAGGTGATTAACAAACTCTCAGTCAATTGTTGCTTTCTAAGAATCCTTAGAAAATACAACCGTTGTTGTGCCTTCCTGATTAACGCAGCGGTGTTTGCACTCCAAGTCAGGTCATTTGTTATGATAGTCCCAAGAAACTTACATTCAACCACCTGTTCCACACAAACTCCATCTATATACAGTGGCTGAATGTCTGCTCTTTTTTTCCTATAGTCCACTATGAATTCCTTGGTTTTTTGGATGTTAAATAAAAGATTGTTTTTTTTGCACCAGCGGGATAGCTGTAATACCTCGTCCCGATACGCAGACTCATCATCCCCAGAGATAAGTCCTACTAGTGTAGTATCGTCTGCAAATTTGATAATCCTATTACTGGGATGGTTATTGGTGCAATCCGATGAATAAATGGAGAACAGTAGTGGACTAAGGACACAGCCTTGTGGAGTGCCAGTGCTGAGTATCTTGTCAGTAGAGATGTAGTCATTCATTTCATAACCTACTTGGATTATTTTATTTTACTAATGATTTCTTGGACTGGAACTGTTTTTATTCTTTTTAATGGCTTTTTGGATTTTTGAATACTTTTATATTTTTCATGTTTTCTTTGATTCACTACATCTGTGTACCTAAACAGCACAATACTAGATTATTTGTTTTGGTTTAATTTGGCTTAGTAACATGCTTTTTCTTTAATAAAATAAAGATTATAAAACTCATTTGGTTTCCTGAACAGTACACTTGCCATAGGGTCATCTGAGAGTGCTGCCTCGGCCTAGCTTACTTAGAGTCCTGTCAGTGGTGCAAGTTAAGTCTAAGGACTACAAAGCCCACTTGACCTTTTCACAATAATATCTGAGAGTACCAGGGTGTTCTTATGTGGGCAGACTTGTGAGAAGGAGTGTTGTAGCATGGTTGGCTGAATTGGACTCTTTCAGCCCATTTTAGCATGTGCAAGCTCCTGATTGCTCTCTGTCCAAGCTTACACGTGTGTTTTCGAACCCGTGTTCGTCACACTGCCCAACAGGAATTCAGCCACGGAATGCACTGCTGAGTCGTATGTCAACACTTAGGTAAATCCCATCAGTTGAGCAAACCTCCTCATTCTGCAGCCAGCGATCCCATGGAATGTGATGAATGGCTGGCATCAGAGGAGGCTCAGGCTCCAGTTTTAGATCCCGTTGAATCCAGGGTGGCTTATTTGAGAGTTGGCATTGACCTGCTGGCCCCGGCCGCTGGTTTACCTTATGGTGGGTGAGGAGGGCAGACAACCCCATCTTGAGATCTATGCCAGCTCTGCAGTCGTTCAAGGTGGCCAGGGTCAGATCTAAATGGTCCAGCGCAGCAAAAGAAAGGATTTCGGCAACTTTCTGTAAGGGGGGGTGGGGGGAGAGGGGACCGAGAGAGAGAGAAAGATTGGAGAAGGGATGCTGATGTGAGAAATGACTGAAACTGGATTAGATCTCCCGGTGTGGCAGGGAGGGAAGACCACCCCTAGCACACCATCATGTTCCTGACTCTGTGGCATCCTAGCACAGCCGGGTGATCTTCACTCCCTTGCAATGTTGTGGAGGGTTTCAACTTAAGAGAGGTAGAAAAACCTTCTTGGTTGAAGAGCAGGGCGTCCATCTATTAAGAAGCCGCCACCGTCCCCACCCCTCAAAGGACAAAAGAGACGGCAGGTGGGTACAGAACTCTGAAGGCTGCCCTGACTCGCTAGAGACTCACCTCTTTCTCGGCTGCTTCCAAATAATTGGCGTTCTCAATCAAACGCTCCAGCCAGTGCAGGACGTATGTGCGGTCCGCGCAGCAGGCCAGTGACAAGCCCAGGACTTGATAGAGGACGCTCTGAAAGAGAAGGAGGGGTAGACCGGGGGGGAGGTTTCAGTCGAACAATCGGACACCTGTCTAGATCTTTGGGTCGGCGGTCCTTCACTGGAGGCCGTCCAGCAGAGGCTGGACAACTCCGGCCGAAATCCGGTTGCTTGGTGTGGAAAGTGGCCCTCAAGAAGGCCCACTGAAGCAACAGAATCCTGAGGGAGGCGTTGACCCATCCCACCCCCGCCCATTCAAGGGGCCTCCACCAGGGCGACTTCCTAGGCGAAGCAACAGGATTTCCGCCACTATGTTCTGCAGCAGCTGCTTTGGACGAATGTTGGCTGAGAGGGACTGAGGTCTCCCCCAGGTTGCAGCAGCTTTCCACGCTCGGGGGAGAAGCTGAGGGGCCACAGGACTGCGGGTTTTACGAGAAACGGGGGAACGAACCTTTTCAAGGGACCCGTCCGCATAGCTGCCCATCTGATCTTCCAGGGCTAAGATCAGGTTCTTGGTCCACCTGTCGTCCTCCATGGTCTTCAGGGACCTCCTCAGGAACTAAGGGGGAGAGCATGAATGAATCCAGACATTTGGTTCACGAGGGCCTCGGCGTCTGCTCCTAAGACTCCACTCCTGCCCTTTCCCCTGCCCAAATGCCTTAAAAATGTCCTTGGAAAATCACTTCTTAAAGAAATGGAGACTATGACTTCCCACCGGAGCTGAGGGGAAAAGGGGCTAAGCACTCTCTTCACCTAGTCTAAAGCCAATAGGCTGCCAAACCGGAGAGCCAAAATGGACCAGCTTGGTCTCCGAGTCAAACACTGGGGGAGGACGGTTCTCCGCTGTGTCCTACGTCGTCTACACCTGTCTGTCCTTCTTCCCATTTGCTGCCCAGGGCATCTGACTTCACAGGCTCTTCCTTTTTGCCCCTCAGGCTAATGGACCAGAGTCCAGGAGACACCCCTCCCACCCCCAGCCTGGTCTGTCGAAGAGATCCCTCTTCTCCCTCCAGCCAGTTCCTGGTCGAAGAAGAGCAGAACCTCACCTGCAGAAGCTTCTGCTGCCACTCAGGTTGGCTTCCTCTGGTGCCTTCTGGAAGGAAAAGAGGACATCGTTGTACCAACTCAATTGGGACGGGTGTGGGTGGGTGTGGGTGTGATGTAGAGTTTGGGACCGTATTTTTCAAGAGTAGTACTTGAGCCATGACTTCTTGAAATGGAATCTGTTGGTCATCCCTCACTGTTTAAAGAGGAACGTCCTACTAACGTACTCTTAAAAATAGGCAAAAACCTCCCTCTTAGAGACCCCCAGGCAGGATTTTGAAAGGCATCTCTAAATATAATTGGCTACATGTGAAAAAAGGAGGCAAAAGTAATGCTGTTTACCAATTGTGGTGCTATTTCACAAGAATAACATTTCCTTACTATCCCTCAAACTAGCCGAGGATGGTCAACATCATCACTTGGAACACATGACTTTCACACTATAGGTGTGTCATGCACAAGGTGCAGACATTTTTCACAATCTTTCAAGTACCAAATGGTAGGAAAATCAGTCCTTTTTAAACTGTCTGTGCCCTGTTTTTGTGTGTACCCTATTAGTAAACATTGTGACCTTTACATATAGATTCAATATATAGAGAGAGAATTACAATGTTTCAACATCACCAAAATGACTAAAGTTCTCTGACATATTAATATAATCCATGTAAAAATACAAACAGAAAATGAATGTATGTTACAAAAGTAACATAACTATTTCCTTACTGTTTCCTTTATGAATTTGAAAACTGCTCAAAGACTTTAAGCCACCCATGCCTGCCAGAACCTATATAGAGGTCCGCCTGCTTCGTGTGCGTCCCTGGGAGGTGGGGGGGCTGTCTAGGGAAGCTCTTCAGAACTGGGGCAAAAGGTCTGAAAAGGCAAACCTACTTTTGGATTGCTAGGTGCTCCTGAATTCTTCCAGGAAAAAATCCAAAATCAGGTGAACGGATGAAACGAATGTCAGGAACTTTAGAGAAATGAAAGCAAGATCAAGGGGCCTTCTGGAAGACAGCGCTATTCCTCGGATAGCTTGCAAAGTGAAGCGCAGCACTTTTAAGATTTTGAGACGGGCCGGGGGGCGGGAAAGCATTTCACCATGAATCCTCCTGTCAGGCACCCATCGGGCGACCTACCTGCCTGGCAATACCCCCAAAGCGCTGGGATTTGCTGCGCCCACAGATGAACGATGGCCTCATGGATGTCAGCTCGCAGAGCGTGCAGAAGCTGGAGGGCCCAGAAGCCTCTTTGGCTCCCGGAGGAGGACAATACCTGTAGGCAGGAGAGGAGACATGAGAAAGGAGGGCCCCCGAAGGAGAAGCCAGGACTCACCCGTCCATCTCTAACTGCCAGCGGCTCAGATTCAGGAGCAGTTCCTCTGCTGGAAATAGGCAGGCAATCGCCCTCCCGAGAAGAGGGGGGTCCCAGTGACCCGTTGGCGCCTTCTCTGCTCGGTCCATTTCCAATCCGGGGGGGGGGGGTCCTGCGCTGGGCAACATCCCGGCCTTGAAGAGGATGCTCAAAGCAAGGCTGCTCCCTGAAGCCTCGGAGGGCATCCTCTCGTCAGGCTCAGGTGGCAACGAGGCCACCCTTCATGCCATCACCTGGTTAGTCTGATTTATGAGCTGCGGTACGGATGGTTTTGATTTCCTTGCTTTATATGAGATGCGTTGCTTTTAGATGATGTTCTATTTATTGTCCTTAATTATTATTATTTTTTACATAAACCGCCCAGAGTAGTGCCTAGCATTACGCAGGCACTATCCTAACTGATGCTTTCCTTAGGATTCTGGGTCTCTCCGCTGGATTTGGACGGGAGAGCCCTTCCACTAGATGACACCATCCCACAGAAAACTGCCCCCCTAAAAAGCAAGTGGGTGGTTTCCTCACTGAGAGACCAGAACAAGACCGGGACGTCTTCTCTAGTTCCCTCTCGTGGCCCCTTCGGTTGTTGCGTTTTCAGTTTTTGACACAAGCGGGGGAGCTGGTTGGCCCCAGCAGGGCTGAGGGCTGCATTTTGCCTCTCCCTGGGTTGTCATGAAGCCAGCTAACAATATTGCAGCGGAAGGAACTTTCCGATCCTTCGGGGAGTTCCTTTCTTCCTACATTTCTCGTTAGCCCACCTTTAACTAATTTTCTGCAATGAAGAAGGCAACGACATCTCCGTTCAAAGGGGGGGAGCACTTTGCTATGGGATGACCTGCTTTTTCACCTTCCAGGGAGGATCTGGGGTGAATGGCTTTTTGCAAAAGCAGCTTTCCAAACTCTGGAAAGAACCATTAGAAGTAATAATGCAAAGATCGTGTGCAGTCAAGACAATATGGACTTCTGGCCACCCTTTCCAGGGCTTCCAAGGGACACAGCACTCAGAGGTGCCCCTCCAGCCCTTGGCAGAGGAGGTGCATCTGCAGCTTGCCCAAGGCCCCGCAGGCTGGAGCTTCTCTGGAGCAGGCTCAGCATGGAATCCATCTCACCCCCTCGGGCCCTCCGGCCAGAACGGTCTCCCACTCAGCTCCCCAGCCAGCGTACTGGGCCGAAGAGGTTTCTGCAATACCTCTCTTTTGGAATCCCTGCACCGAGAAGCCACCACACACTCTGGGAAATGGGAGGTCAAGGAACTGAGAGGACCTTTCACCTCCATACTCCCACCCACCCCCAAGACAAAAACGTAGATGCTTTTTCTAAGCATTGCTCACCAGAAGCCGTCCGAAGACTTCTTGCGGACTTGGGAGCTTTACTAAAAGGAGAAGAACAGGGGTCGAGGGGGGGGGAGGACGTTAGTGATGCAAGCTCTGGAATCATGGAAAGGTTTCCCACTGTTCCTCATCTCCTTCCCAGGTCTAGTCACTAGGATCCTTCCAGCAACGGACCGGGCTCCTTCGGAAAGCCACAAAAGGACATGGAGGTCTGGGGGGGGCGGAGGTGGGCCTGCTCCTTTCTGGAGCACCCCGGACTCCCCTTGGCCCGAGCTTTCACTGAGAAATAGGATTCCCCTTCCCTCCGGGCTCAAGGAACGGCGAGCCTCCTTCCATCCCAGAGGCCCTGCCTTGCATCTTATCACATTGATCTCTGGCCCCTCTGGGGGTGCTCTGGCCTGGGTTTTCCTGGGACATATGTCTGACATTGGCCCCTGGAAGGCTCCCCACCCACCCGAGACCTCTTCAGCGAGGCATGACCTCTCCAAAGGAGAGAGGGATCCATTCCCTCCCATGGGAAGAGAGGTGAGTGCCAATCCCACCCAGCCATGCACAGTTCAAGCCCAGGGGACTGCCTTTGGTACCCAACCAACCCACTGACCAACTGACCTCCTCTGCAGGATCCCAGGAAAAGGACGGATCCTTCCGGCCGAAGGACGGCCAACTCCTTAAGGCATCTGCAGAGCGGGGTCAGAGCTGGCGTGTATTCCGGAGGAAGCAAGAAGGATAACAGCTTCGGCCACAGAGCCTGCCAAGAGGAGAGAGGGGACCGTCAGAGAATCAGAGCCCAGCCTCGGTCTGGAGTAGCTCGGCATCACAGATTGGGGCCAGGCTGGCGTTCTCTTCCCCGAGTGCCGTAGGATTGCTGGGACATAAAGCGCTCCCCAGGCTAAAATGCCAGCTCTCTCCCTGCCTGACCTCACCCCGAGTAGGAAGAGGGGTGAAACTCCTCCGGTCTTCTGAAGGGCAAATCCACCCAAGCTACTCACTTTAAACATCCCGGTGGCCGAAGTGTTGACGTGTTCCAGGACCTCGATGGACAAGTCCTGGACATCGGCTTCCCTTGGCATCAGGCCTCTGGCACTGTCTCTGACCTGCCGTACACAGACACACAAGAACCACAGAAACAACCAGGTCAGGAAACCAGAACCGTCTCCAGAGAAAAGGTCCCCCCTCCCAAAAAGCGCCCCTTCACCCACGGGGAGTGCCACAAGCACAAAGCTTGCGCACCTCGGAAGCGTTTGAGCCAGACGGTGGTGGCAGCACGTGGAGGAGGTGCCCCTGTGCCAAGGTGCAACCCAGCGAAGGCTGGAGTGAAAAGGAGGGACTCGGACACACAAACACACACACAGATGGGAGGGCCTCTTCCCCACCCAGCCGATTCCAAGAGGGGCTTGACTGCACACCCACCCCTGCACAACGTTTCCAACCAGTGCACTCTTGATGATGGAGGGATGATGGGACGCCTACTAGAGCCCAGAGCTTGGGAAACGTCTTTTGGAATGGCAGGAGGCAGGCGGTCACGAGACAGGCAGGCCCAGAGAGGCCTCCCGATGGGCTTGGAAGGGGTCCCCGAGTCGCCTCGTCCCTGCCAGAGGAAGGATCTCTCGGGGCTCTTTCGCGCTGACTTACCCCTTGACTGGTACGAACGGCGACCTGACGGAAGAGGTAGGTGACCATCTCCCATTCCAGACATCCCTCGACCTTCGGGGAGCTCAGGAGCTCCTTCAGGAAGAACAGGGTCGCTTCCCTCGCCTGGCAAAAAAAGGGAGGAAAGTCATCTCGTCGGTTGCCTCTCCAAGTCTGCCTCCCGTGCTGAAGAAACCCCATCTGAGGGGGATCCGGAAGCCCCTAAAAGCGCCTTGGGAGGAGAGCTGCTGGTCCCGCCGGCCATTCCTTCTGCAAGACCAGGGCCTGCTTCCTGCCAGGGAACGTTTCTGAGGACTGGAACCTCCTTCTCTCGGCCTTTACTCTCTCTGTTGAGCAGACTCAGGTCGTGCAGATGTCTCCCGGCTGTGGCTCCTGTTTGGACTCCCTGGCAATTTCACTGGGGCCCCGGCAGGGATTTGTTATTGCCAGAGTTTGGACAATTATTATTTTTTTTTGTATGCTTTTCTTTTTCCTCCCTTCCTCCCTCCCTTCCTCCCTCCCTCCTCCTCCTCCTCCTCTTTCTTTTGGATTATAGAGCTAACATCACACAGCCAGAATGGTCTTTTTTACTGTAGTCCAAAAAAAGTAAATTTCTTTTTGGTTGGGCATGGAAACCACTTTCCATCTGGACTGCATGGTTTTCTCTGAATCCCCTCAATGTTTGGGCCTCACCCTTTGTCTGTGTCGGGTTGCAAGACTTTGCTTTTACTCCTGGCTTGGAAAGCCAGAGAGACCTTTCTGCCTTGCACCCACGTCTCTATGCCCTCGTCTTCATCTCAGCTCATGACGTTCTCCTTGTCGCGATGGGATCCACCCTTCCTCTCCATGACGTGAAAGAGGCTGGAGAGATCTCCAGATCACCAGAAGGGAGAGCAGCAAAGCTCTTGGGGAGTGGGATGATTTTCAGGCTGCTCTGGGATGGGGTGAAAACTGTTCCACATCCCTGTGTCAGCTGGAGGATTCTGGGCAGTGTAGCCTAGTGATGCCACTCTTATGATATCTTTCTAGCGCACCCCCCGGGCACGTGGAGAGCAACCAACGGGGGCTTCCGTTTTGGGTGGGAGGGATCGCCATCAGAGCCTTCTCTGACTTACCTTGCTGAACGTGGACTTCTCAAGAGTCCAGAAGACCTTCTTGAGGTTTGGGGGATGACAGTCCACGCAGCCCTCCAGGAACAGATAAAGTCCCTAAAAAGAAAACACGGGCGGTGGGGGGGGGGGAGAGAGAAGTCAGTGTCTGTTTGGTGCTGTGCCTTTTCTCAGCCATGCAAATTGAGCCCCCGGGGCTGAAGAGCAGCAGGACCGCTTCCTGAGCAGGACAGTGGTCAAGGCCCTGGAGAAGCCTGCGAGGGGGCCCTTCCTATTCTCCCAGAGCTCAGAAAGGCTTTCAGGAGGGGGGGAGTTGGACTACCATCTTTTGACTCTCCCACCCAGCAACAGTGGTGCTCTTTATGGTGCCCCGTGCGCAACCCTTGCGCTCAGGGCCTGTAAATGTCTTCCTAGGTCTGGAGCCGTTTCACGGCCCCCTCACCCCCCAAAAAATCCTGGCGTCTCCACTCTCCTCTGTAGGGCTGCCTCTGGCAGCTTAAGGGATGGCCTGGCTTTGGTGATCCAGGACAAGCCCAAGCAGGGAGACCCTGGCGAGCACCTCTCTGCCATCATCCTCCTGAGCGCGCCCGTCTCCAAAGAATGTATTCCCGCCTCTCCCATGACTATCCATTTACTTTGGCCATGAGGGGAGCATCCACCATCCTGCTCTCCTTGATGACATCTGGGAACTTCCTTAAAATTTCATCCTGCTGTGTCTGGTACCGAACGAGAACGGCCAACATTGGCCACCGAGCCTTCAAAGCCGCCTCGCTCACCTGCAAGAGAGAGAAATGCAAAGAACCTCCTTAGGGTTCGGTCCCTCAATCAATGCAGGGAAACGGATCCATCCCCAGAGGAGAAGGAATCTCATCTCAAGCCAGGACAAGCTTGGCTGGCCTTCGTCAGAAACCAATGGTGACCATAAGATCCCGGCACTCTGGACAGACAGGATTCTTCCCAGCTGTGCAGTCACCGGGCAAAGCAGCCCATCATCCAGACGCTTCACGAGGACCAACACAGGAGCAAAAGAGGGGCTGTGTATCTTTTTCATTCTTTTTTTGCAAGGCATCACTGGGAGGGGAGAATCAATGTTGCCCCCCCTCCGCCCAATGGAAGAGCAATCTTTGCATTGCAGCTCCTTCCCCAGCAACTATTCCGAGTGAGGGCACTACGTCTCGCCTTCCCTCCCGATTGGCTTTGAGTCAGAGGGAAGGCGCTGCTCCCCCTTCCTTGGCCCTTCCTGACCAGAGCCAAGGCAAGGGAAGCCCCTTCGTGTAAGAGACACAAGCCTCTTCCTGTGCAGGGAGCAGCATGACCGAAAAAAGACTCCCCTCTCCCAGGCTGGCACGACTCCTTCTACCTGATACAACCGGGAACTCACCCAAATTGAAATAAAAATGAGTTTGCTTACATTTCTGTCCTCCTCCTGCTGCCAGTATCCACTCAGCCGCTGGTAGATGGACAGGAGGGGACGGCAAAAGCTGGACTCCGCCTCCCGAGGATAGTGGCACAGCCTCCAGTTCTTATAATAGTGGGCGACGGAGACACACATTTTCTCCACAGCTGTGAAAGAAGAGGACGAAGGTGAAAGCCTGACCCCTGAGGACCTTCCCTGGGGTCAGAGACATGGAGCTTATAGCAGGCGGACAGGGTTTGACCCTTAGGGGAAATGGACCGGATCCTTCCCCATTGCTCCTTTCCCAAACCCGCTTGGCTTTCTTTTGCAGAACCCTCGCTCGACCTGCTCTACTTGCCCCTTGCACCTCGTGTGTTGCTTTTGGTCTCCTCCCCTTCTAACACTTGGGGTTAAACTGAACAATCCATTTCTCTGCCCTTGAAGAAACCCGTTTGTCTCTTCAAAAGCTGGAGCAAGTCTCAGGAAAGTCACCGGGAAATGCAAGACGGGAAGAAGACGGGAAGATGGGATGGTGGGGAATATGCCAATGACCTCGGCACAGAAGTCTGTACTTTAAGGAGAAGAGGGGCTCCGTCTAGAAAGGCCGTCAGACGGATAGGAATGGGGAGGACTCTTAGGCCAACTCCCGAGGAAGAGATCCGCTTTCCCACTCACCAGAACAGATGGCCACCTTCTCTCGGCTTCCCAGGTCAAGGATCAGGATGACCTGAAGGTAAAGGAAGCTGGTAATGATGTAGGGCACGGTCCGGAGAGCTGCAAAAGGAGAAAAAGACCCACACCATGATCTACTCATTCATTTCCATCAAGATGTGATGGGGAAGAAATCAAACAGGGTAGTGAAGCCCAGCAGGAAGCTTAAGAGGCACAACCCAAACACTCCTTCGAGGGAAGGCAACGGGCCTTCTGAGGAGGAGGAGGATCACGCTGTAGCCGCTTTCTGCTACAGCTCAGTGTCAACATCACTCCGGGGCAAGCTTGGGCGAGTCTTTTTTGAGACCCAAGGTAGAAGCAGGGAAAACAGCAAGGCGAGGGGGTCCGGCAGAAAAGACACCACCCTCTACCAGGGATTCAAGAACAAACAAGGAACACTGGGGAAAGGGTGGGCTTTCCTGCAATTAGTCGGACATTGTGCAGTTGGGGAAAAGGGGGTCCCTTCCCACTTCTAATTTTAATGGAGGTCTCATGAATTTGGCACCTTTGGTCCAGCTTCTTCAGTTCACTAGTCCTCCCCCAATCCCCCTCCCCGCAAGCCATCTGGGAAAGGAGGACATCAAAACCCACAACCATGGAAGAAAAACTCGAGAGGTGCAGACCGTAGCGAGAGCTGAAGTTCTCCAGGGTCTTCAGCAGCATGGGGTGGGGCGGCGTGTCCACCTCCTTTAAGATGTTCTGGAGGTATCCCATGACCTCATGGAAGTGGCCTTTGGCCAAAGACAGAAGGAGGTCACTGGCTCTCTTGCTGCGTTCCTCCGGAGCTCCCTAAACAAGCAGATCAGGTTGAGGCATCATTACTCCCTTCTTTATCCCCTTGCAAACTTGAAATAGGGGATGGGCTTTCGGGGAACCAATGAATCCAGAGGTCAGGAATGTTTTGGCTGTCCGTGGCCAGAAGCTCCCATCCAGCCAGGCTGGTAACGAGGGCGGCTGGGGGTTTCTCAGAACCATCATCTTCAGAAAAAGATACTAACTTTCCTAAACTCTGGATTGATTCCATGATCTGACCCTGGCTAGAAGTGCTGGTCAAATGGCCCAGCGTGCACAATCCTTCCGGCCGACAGCGACCAAACCCAACCCTGCCCCCCAAAGCCAATATTTTAACTAAACTATCTTTTGTCTTACACCACTGACTAAATATTACTGGTAAGCACCAAAATAAATCTGTTCCCCAGGCTTGCCCTCATCCGTTTCCTATCGTCCGGTGCCCCCCCACCCCCATTGCTGAAAGAGTAAAAAAGCACGCATACATATATGTATAATCCCCATTATTAGTCCTCAAATAATGTAATCTTATGCCCCATGTATATCGTGCATAGATGTTTTTGCCCCATGCATATCATCATAGACATAATGCTCTTAATCATACTAATTACATGTCACTACATAAAGTACAGTAAATTGCCCACCCCATGGATAACAAGCATGCAAATACCTGCTTAATCTTACATAATCCTTGCCCTACCATCAAATATTCTATATTGTACCCCTCCCGAGAGATCAGCAATCCTTGCATGAAAGGTTTATCATGTCCAGCTTCAGGCTCTTATATCGAGGTTGCATCACAACTGTATTTTCCAAGACCTGTGGTTGTTAAGTCAGGCACATTATGTCCAACTCCACCCACTCTTATCCTTCCAAGACCACCCATGGTTGATGAGTATGCTACATCTCACCCATGACCCCACATTCCTTGGCCCCTTCGGCATTTAGTACAGTGGTGCCTCGCTTAGTGATGTTAATTCATTCCTAAAAATTTGTTGCTAACCGAAAACATCGCTAAGCGAAACACGGTTTCCCATTGAAATGCATTGAAAACCGGATAATCCGTTCCAATGGGAACGAATTGCCATCCTTAAGTGAAAATCGCCATAGGAAACATCGCTAAGTGAAACGCGGTTCCCCAATTGAAATGCATTGAAACCTGTTCAATGCATCTCAATGGGGGGGGGGGACAACAACAAATTAAAAAAGAGTCAGAACAAAGTCAAATTTGGTTAACAAAGGGCTTATTAAGTGCACTTTATTGTTTGAAACATTTTAAACAGTAAACTTTAACTAAAAAACATTTTGAAAACAGCAAACATGAGGCTGTTTAAACCATCGTTATGCTAAACAGGTGACCCAAAATTTAATCGTTATGCGAAGCATGGTCCCAACCGTCGCTAAGCGAAAATCGCCCATAGGGACCATCGTTAAACAAAGCGCAAAAAGGCTCAGAAAAAGTCATCGCTAAGCAATTTCATCGTTAAATTGAGCAATTGCTAAGCGAGGGACCACTGCATTTGTTATCTATTTTCAACTCTCTGTACATTTCAAGTGCCCAACCATTACAGTGCACCTAGTCCATATTATCAAGGTGTGTATTCTGCTAGATATCCCATGTATTACAATCTTTAAATGCTCATATGACATAAAACGTCTAAAAAACCATCAATTTCACCAAAAATACCGAGAACAACAAACATTTTGTTAAACATTCATTGCAAACGACCCCTACCCTGTATTTTCGAGTAACAGGACACCCAACCCGAGGCAACTCTAACACAACAAGCAATATAAGCTATAGCCCCACCCCCAAGAAAAAAAGACAGACCCCCCAGCTGAGTACAACATAGAAATTCCACCATAGCCAGAGTCTAATATACAAGCCAACTCACCCCACACCCCAGTTAAATCTAAATAATTTCCCCACCCATGCAACGTACTGACACTCCTCCAGCAGATCTTTCCAGAAGACATCAAGGCCCTTTTCCAACACTGCCTAACAACCACCTACTTTCAGTAGGATAACAAGTTCTATGAACAGACAGATGAAGTGGCCATGGGGAGCCCCCTCAGCCCAGTTATAGCAAACTTCTACAGTGGTACCTCGACTTACAAACTTAATCCGTATTGGAACGACATTCGTACGTCAAAAAGTTCGTAACTCGAAGTACCATTTCCCATTGAAATGCATGGGAACGGAATTAATCCATTCCAGCATTTCAAAAGCCAAAAAAGCAGGGGGAAAGGGCTGGAAAATTGAATTTCCAGGCCTTTCTCCCTGCCTTTTTGGCTTCGGAGGTCTCAAAGGGCTTCCTCCGATCTCGGGGGGAAAGCCCTTTGAGAACAAGGTCAAGGCTCTGTTTCCAAAAATTTTTTGCCTATGGGGCTGTTCGTAAATGGCTCCCTGCAAAAAGGCAGGGAGAAAGGGCTGGAAATTCGAATTTCCAGCCCTTTCTCCATGCATTTTTGCCTTCGGAGCTCTCAAAGGGCTTTCGGCCCAACATCGGAGGAAGCCCTTTGAGAGCCCTGAAGGCGCAGATCGTGGTGGCAGGGACCCCCAGGGAGGTCTCCCATGGTGGCAGGCAAGCCCTGGGATACCTCCCTCGTGGTACCCGCCGCTGCGATCGGCAGCTTCGGAACTCTCAAAGGGCTTCCCCCCGACATCGGAGAAAGCCGTGTGAGAGCTCTGAAGGCAAAAAGGCAGGGAGAAAGGGCAGGAAATTCGAAGTTCCAGCCCTTTCTCCATGCCTTTTTGCAGGGAGCCATTTACAAACGGCTCCGTTAGCAAAAAAAAAAAAAAAAAAAAGGCATTGACTTGCGAACACAGCCTTGACCTTGTTCCTACGTCGAGCTCTGTTCGCACGTCGATGCCAATTTTTGCCAACGGAGCTGTTCGTAAATCGAAAAATCCGTATCTAGGGACGTTCAGAAGTTGAGGGTTGACCGTACACGGAACATTTCAAAAAACAGGCCCTGGCTTCGGCACCCTTCACACCCACAGTCTGGTTCCAATACATGGATGACACCTTCGCAATTTGGAACCACGGTGAAGAAAAACTGGAAGAATTTCGAAACCATCTTAACAGCATCCACCCAATTATACAATTCACCATGGAAAAAGAAACAGAGGGCCAGCTCCCTTTCTTAGATGTCGTGGTCATACGCAAAACTGGCCTCCTATTGGGACACAAGGTCTACAGAAAACCCACACACAGAGACCGGTACCTACACAAAAACTCCAACCACCACCCAGGACAAAAAAGAGGCATAATCAAAACTCTGGTAGACCGTGCAAATGGGAACTGTGCAGCTCCATTTCTCAGCACCGAACTCAACCATCTGAATTGGGCCCTACAGGCGAATGGCTATTCCAAGAATGAAACCAAGAAAACAACACCAAACTGAAGAGGAAAAACAGGCACCCACAAATAAAGTCTTTCTGCCTTACATCAAAGGGGTAATGGACCGCATGGGGAAACTTTTGAAAAAACACAGCCTACAAACAATATTTAGACCCACCACAAATATTACAGTCAACAAAGGACAAAAGGAAGCCCCTCACCACTGCAGGAGTATACCGGATACCTTGCAGTTGTGGACAGGTATACAGTGGTGCATCGCAAGACAGGCGCTCCGTTTAACGACAAATCCGCATTATGACGAGGTTTTTGCGATCACAACAGCGATCGCAAAACAACATTTTAATGTGGGAATTTCGCTGCGTGATGATCGGTTCCCTGTTTTGGGAACTGATTTCCGCTTCCCAACGATCAGCTGATCGTCGGGTTTTCAAAATGGCCGTCTGATGCTCAGAATGGCTCCCTGCTGTGTTTAGGAGCCATTTTTCGCTGCACAGGCACCCAAAAATGGCCACCTCTATGGAGGATCTGCGCTGGACGGTGAGTTCTTAGCCGATTGGAACACATTAACCAGGTTTTAATGTGTTTCAATGGCTTTTTTATTTTCGCTTAACGACATTTTCGTTCTACAGCGATTTTGCTGGAATGAATTAATGTCGTAATGCGAGGCACCACTGTATATTGGAACCACAAAACGCAGCTTTCACACCAGACTCAAACAGCATGAGAGACACTGCAAACTACAGCAACCGGAAAAATCAGCAGTAGCTGAACATTCCCTAAAACAAGCCGGGCGTGAAATTCTATTTCAAAACACTGGACTACTGGACAACACCAGCAAGCATTATGTTAGACTGCACAGGGAAGCCACTGAAATCCATAAGCACTAGCAGAGCTTCAACAAAGAAGAGGAAAGTCTATAAAACTTAATAAGGCCTGGCTCCCAGCACTGGAAAATACAGCATGCAAAAAGGTCAACCAACTCTATCCAGCCAGGAAAGCCAGGGATCATTGCACAAAAAAAGACCAGCTAAAGATACCCATCAATCACAGTGACAGATAATCTCTCCCTCTTATCATAACAATACATCCACAACAAAAACACGCTGATCACCATCATCAACCTATCTCCTGAATAGGACAAAAAGCTGTTCCCACAGCTATAAATGCTCAACTATCCAGCAAACAGCAACAGAGCATGGACTGAGTTCCTACTCCAGTCCTCTGAAGATGCCAGCCACAGAGTCTGGCGAAACGTCAGGAAGAACAATCTTCAAAACTATATAGACTTTCATCTATATAGGTAATAGATAAGCATATATAATTCTTAAACTTGAAGTGTTTCATGTTAAATATAATAACAGAAAATGCTTAGTGAAAGATAAATATAGGTGTAAGATACTTCAGATAATGTATGTATGTTAATTATTATAAATCAGGAAGGTTTTTACTAAACTTAATAGTTGAAGCATTGATACAAAATATACATACACATACACACATACATACATACACACACACACACACACACACACACACACACACACACATTAAAAAACTTTTATTACATCACAAACAGACATACAAAACAAACAAAAACCTATATGCGGGAAGATGTTTTCCATACAATCATATCCAGTATATAGTCTGACTACATAAACCATATTGCCCTACTAAGATATTTAAACTATATTATACACACACACACACATATTAAAAACTTTTATTACATCACAAACAGACATATAAAACAAACAAAGACATATATGCGGGAAGGTGTTTTCCATACAATCATATTCAATATATAGTCTGACTACATAAACAATATTGCCCTATTAAGATATTTAAACCATATTATATATACACACAGACATATTAAAAAACTTTTATTACATCACAAACAGACATACAAAACAAACAAAAACATATATGCGGGAAGGTGTTTTCCATACAATCATATTCAATATATAGTCTGACTACATAAACCATATTGCCCTATTAAGATATTTAAACCATATTATATATACACATAGACATATTAAAAAACTTTTATTACATCACAAACAGACATACAAAACAAACAAAAACATATATGCAGGAAGGTGTTTTCCATACAATCATATCCTTCCCTCCAGTCAATTAAGTCTTTCTCTCTCCTTTTTTCTTTGCTATTCCATCTTGGTAATCCTCTCTTTAAATTAATTGTTTTAAATTGAAATTTGTAATTTTATGATTTTATATATTTTTATACTGTTTTGTTTTATTTTGTAAGCCGCCCTGAGTAGACATGGTCTAGAGGGGCGGGGTAAAAATAAAATAAATAAATAAATAAATAAATAAATAAATAAATAAATAAATAAATAAATAAATAAATAAATAAATAAATAAATAAATAGTCTGACTACATAAACCATATTGCCCTATTAAGATATTTAAACCATATTATATTCTCCATTTTAGAATATAATATGGTTTAAATATCTTAGTAGGGAAATATGGTTTATGTAGGCAGGCTACCTATTGGATACAGTGGTGCCTCGCATTGCGACGTTAATTCGTTCCAGCGAAATCGCTGCAAAACGAAAACGTCTCTATGCGATATTAAAAAGCCCATGGAAACGCATTAAAATGCGATTAATGCATTCCTATGGGCTTAAAACTCACCGTTCAGTGAAGGTCCTCCATAGCGCGGCCATTTTTGGTGGGCGGCCATTTTGTTTACCCAGCGGCGATTTTGAAACCGCCAATCAGCTGTTAAAAAATCACCGCTTTGCGATGATCGGTGCCTGAAGCAGGGAACCGATCATCACAAAGTGAAATTCCCCCATAGGGAACATCGCAAAGCAATCTCTTTTGTAACTGCAAAAAATGTGTTGCAAAGCGATTTCATCGCTAAACAGAGCGATCGCTATGCGAGGCACCACTGTATGATTGTATGAAAAACACCCACACACATATATATATGTTTTTGTTTGTTTTGTTTGTCTGTTTGTGATGTCATAAAAGTTATTTTTTTAAAAAAAAAAGTTAGATCCTGCCTTTCAGACTGTCCCCTCCTATCAGACCTGCCCTCTGGAACGATGGAAAGACTGATAAAAGCCATTGCCGAGATGCCCTCCTCTGCAGCTCCAAAGACTCCGAAGACAACTTTCCAAACAAATTGCTGTTGATTGTGAAAAATTGCCTCTTACCTCTTTCAGCATCTCTTCGGTCAACAGAGGGACCAGCAGCTTCGTCTTGCTCTCTCCAGCTCTGCGGAGGAGATCTTGGGCAGCCACATCAGCATCTTCCAGGCCCTGCAGCTGGATGCTAACCTGATGCTGAAGCTCTGAAAGGGAGAACATGGGATTGGTGGTTACCAATAAAAGAGTTCTAAGCCGCCCAGAGACCTCTGGGTAGTGTGGGTGGCATATAAATTGAATAAATAAATAAATAAATAAATAAATAAATAAATAAATAAATAAATAAATAAATAAATAAATAAATAAATAAATAAATAAATAAATAAATAAATAAATAAATAAATAAATAAGAGGCGCAAGGAACAGAGTCTGGCAAATCTGTCCTAAGATGGTGGGCTTGGAAGGGCTGATGAGACCATCCAATCCAACCCCCTGCTGGACCTGGAAGCCAAGCCCTGGGAGGATAGACTGAAAGAACCCCCTCCCTCCCGCCCTCCTTCCGCCCCCCCACCTACCTTTCTTTAAGTGGCCCTCCATATTGGACCACTTTGGCCCCAGAGGGGCCCTGGCTGCCAGATGGATACGATATATCAATAATTAAACTAATAATAATAATGATAATAATATTGATAATAATAATGATAATAATAATAATAATGATAATAATATTGATAATAATATTGATAATAATAATAATCAGAATAATAGTAATCAGAAGAATAATAATAATCAGAATAATAATGATAATGATAAGAATGATAAGAATAACAATAATTTGAGTGAACTAAGCAAAAAAAATGGCTCTTTGCTCAGGACCGCATTCACTCTGAGGGAAAATTTTGAGGGGGGGACAGAGGGCTTGTCTTTCCTCTATGACATGTCTTGATGACCCGAGCTAGCCAAGGGGGGCAAGGCTGCTGGCCTGCAGGCTGCTTTCATCATCCTTAAAACCATTATGATCTGGCCTGTTTACTGCCCCCTGTTTACCACAACATCCCATCCCAGGAAGCCCTCTGGGACGTGTGAGGAAAGCCCAAGCGGCTTTTGCCTCTCAGGGAACCAGACCCGGGAGGCCAAGTCGGCTTCCATCGTTCCAGGATGTCCTCTCAGCAGAAGAGGCTGCCCGGCCCTTTCCTGACTTATATGTGGGTCTGAGGTCTGCTCCTGGTCCTCTAAATAAAACCCACGGTGGTCCCAGGCAAGCATTTCTAGTCCTTCTCTAAGGGTCTGACTCCTCTGGAGAAGTGAACAATTCAGCGTGGCTGGGGTTTGATTCACAGCCCATTTCACGTCTCAAACCGCCATCGGTGCTCACACGGGAGCCCTGGGTTGCTTCAAGCGTTCACCGCTCATCTTTGCTGCACTGCAGGGAGCCTTCCCGTGCCCAGCTCCCTCCCTTCCTCTGGTCCTGCCTCTTGGCCGCTACTCCTTCCTGGGCCTGCCTCTGCCGATTCTTTCCTGGTTGGCAGCCCCGAGGGCTCTCCGACTCCAGGGTGAAGGGGATATGGGGGGGGAAGGTGCACCCAAGAACCCAGGAGAAGGTTGCCTCCCTGGGGACGCCCAGGCAGCACAGGGAGAACTCCAACAGATGAGTCCCAGAAATCCCATAAATGGAGCACAACGCGGATACGTGTGGCCAGAAAAGAGTCCCAGGGCAGGGTGGGGGGTGGGTGCTGGAGGGTGGGGGAAGCGTTGCAAGTGTCTCCCTGATATAGTTCAGGAGGAGCCAGGGAGGGGGTACGTGCCCGAAAGAAACACGCCAGGTCTTGTTTGCAGACAAGTGGGGTAGAACTTCCCAGGTTCAGCCCAGGAACCTGTCGGGGGATCCTCCCCCCCAGTCAAGCCTGAGACAACTACATTTCTAAAAAAGCTTTTTATAGAAAAAGAACATAATGGAAAGGTCCTTCCTCGTTTCAGAATACAAAATATCAAAGGTCTGAACAGTCGTTTTGCAAAGCACGCCACGATTCACAACTGAGAAAGAACCCCGATAGAATAACACACACCACAATCCGTTACTTCTCTTCCTTGCTCTCAAGTAAGGCGTGCAGGACTGACCTCATCTCTGGGGACATTAACTAGTTTAAACTAAATTGAAACCCGATGTCACCAGAAAAGCATCATCCCTGCCTGGGTTACTTGAAAAGAAGGGAAAGGGGGAATAGATGGGTGGCGGGACTGATTTGGGAGTTCACCGTTGTCACGTTCCCGCGTGGCCCCTGGTTGTTCCACCAAGCGAAGGGCTCACAGTATGTGTCGTTCAGCTGCCACTGGTTGATGACATCAACACTGTTTATCTTTCAGGATAGAGGTCCAGGCAACGTGTCATTTTAAAAGCACCAAATACAAATTGTTTATTGTTACAGATGATGACAGTACAAGCAGAGTTGTTAACTCTTAACCAAACATCCTCCATTCTCCTCCTCCTCCTCCTCAACCACCACTCTCCCTCACCCAGACTCCAGCATCATCAAAACTCTATTCTCTCCCTCTCTTCCTCCTGCAGAGACTCTGGTGACTCCACCTCTAGAACACTCTCATTGGTCCATGCAGATATATCTCATTAATATTCATTATCTGCGCAGACGCCACTACCGTGCATGCTGGTTGCAATGCTTGCCCAGAAAGCTTGGAGGGTCTCATCCGGCCAAGGGGACACATGCCTTAGTGACCTGCTGGCTAGAGGAGGGGTCCCCAACCTTTTCCACCCCATGGACTTTGGAACTCCCTCCCACTTGAGGCTAGGCAGGCCCCATCTTTGCTGTCCTCCTAGATGCAAGCCAAGGCCTTTCTCTTCACTCAAGCTTTTCCTCCCTCGCTGGTTTCTCGAGTGGGATTTTAAAACGGATGGTTGTGCCCTTCTCTTTTCAATGTCTTTTCCAGGCGACTTTTGTTGACCTTGTAGTGTGTGCTCTTTCATCCTTTTTAGCCTTTGTAGACCTTTTGGTTTTAGTTTTAAATATTATGTTTTAATGATATGAGCCACCTTGGGTGCTTTTGAAGGAGAAGAGCATGGTAAAATATTTTAAAGAAAATCAAATAACAGCAGAGGTCTACATGCCAGCTTGAAAAAGGAGACGGTCCCAGTGACAGAGGGGGGGAAAAGCCACTTTGGGAGCAGAAAAGTCTGGACCAATTGCAAGCAGGGTTTGTATCATGTGGTCAGTCAAAGACTTGACATTTCACCCCTTTTAAAAGCAGTGCAAATCCCGCAGCATTTGACCATGTCACCTACCTATGGTGCTATTAATGCATCCTGGCGCTAGCCTTCTTCCCCATTTTCATGACACGCATGGACAGCCTGCGATCGAACATAACAGAGATATTTTCATATATACTAGTGTTACCCAGGGGATCTCCCACTGGAGCTTTGGCCATTCGTCATATTATTTTGTTCCAAAATACAGAATTGGGTCTTGATATGTTATCAAGGGAAAAAAAGAGAAAAAATTCACAATCCTCAGAACAGGATGTGATGGTCCGAAGGAGAATGGGATTTGTAGACAGAGAAAATGGAGACTGTTATTTTCAAAGTGACATGATTTTAAAGTCTTGGAATGTGCTAGGCCGTGAGACTGTTTTTCAGATCCACTGACTGTCCTCTAAAGCCCACCGTGGTCCCAGCCAACCCACAGCTTGATCTTTCTGTGGCCGAGGGACACGTTGTGCACCTCCTCAGAGGTCTGAAACTGTGGAGGCTCAAACAATGAGGCTCAAGAGCTGGAATCAGGCAGTCACTCCTATTTTTCCTGTCTCTTGAGCTCCACTGTGCCTTCAAACAAAACTAGCAAAGACAGACAGACAAACACAGAATATTTACTTATTTTATTTATTTAAAAGGTTTTCACCGCCCTTTCCTCCTAAGAAAGGGACCAAGGCGCCTTACATCATTAAAACAGAGTATTAAAGCTAAAAACAGGGAAGCTCTCCCGGTTGCATTCCTGCCTGCAAGGCACTCGGGTGTCAACACAGCAAGAGCTGTGGGGAGAGAATGTAGCGCAAGGAGGCCTGGAACTCGGCCAGCGGTCGGCAGCCATGGATACGGTTGCCACGGTTTCTAGATGACGCTTCGGCCAGGACGTCGTTTGGCTCCAGGCCCCGCCCACGCCGCCTGCTCTCCCCGCCCGCAACTGTGCCTTCAGAATCGGGCGAGCGCGCTTGACGTCATCGCCGCGCGACGCCAACGCCTGAGGGAGGAGGAGGAGGTGGGCGGAGGGGCGATGAGGGGCTGGTTGTGGCGGGTCGGTCGGGACGGCTGGAGGCGGGCTCACGGGACGGCGGCGGCCGGGGAGCTGCCCAGGAGGCGAGCGGGGCCGCCCTGGAGGGTCCTTTTCTTCGGCACCGACGACTTCTCCCTAGAGACGCTCCGCGCCCTCCAGGCCGCTCGGTGTGTCCTGTGGCCCAGGGGTAGAAAGGGGAAGCGGGGGGTGGGGGGTGGGGGTCAGAGGTCAAGCGGAAGTTGGGTTGAAGGGTGGCTGAGCGGGGGGGGGGGAAGGCAGGGAGAGAAAGCCCCGGGAAGCGGACCGGCTTCTCGGAGAGCCCGGGATGGCCTGCGTGGGCTGGGCGAGGGTCGTGGGCAGCAGGCGGGTTCCCATCCATCCCTGCTGTGGAACTGAGGGGCTCAGGGGCTGGAGGTTCCCTCGGGTGGTGCAAGGCTTCGTGGGCCGGACCAGGACCCAGCAGGCTTGGCTTCAGATCCCTCCAGGGCCGTTAAAACTCACTGGAGGAGGGGGGAGAGTGGCATTGGTAAAATCCCTCCTTCGGTATCTCCCTTCCCTGGAAAGCCCCTCTAGAGTCGCTCTGCACCGGTTCCAACTTGACAGCCTCAGCAGGGCCTTTTCCTGAGACCCTCAGGATCTTTTCATTTATTTATCTATCTAATGACTACACTGGCATGAGAAAAACCTCCAAGCGGCTTCTCTCCCTCTCTGTATGTATGACGGAAAACAGTTTTAAAAGCCATCTGAAATAGCAAATGAGAAGCACATCTAAAGCAAATGTAGAAATTGTGCAAAGAACTTAATAATTGTATTTTTGAAGGCTTTCACAGCCAGGATCCGATGGTTCTCTTAGGCTTTTCGGGTTGTTTGGCTGTGTTCTTAAGGTTTTTCTTCCTGACATTTCACCAGTGTCTGTGGCCGGCGTCTTCAGAGGACAGGAGTCGGAACTCTTTTCTGTGCTCTGGACTTAATAATTACTGGACAAAGTATGCGATCAAGTGCACATACTTTGTCCAGTAATGGAGGCTCTTGAATGACTAAAGGCTTGTAGTCCATAATTTAACCGTATGGCAGTAAGTCTGCAGAAAGCCATCATAGATGATTTACAAGATACAGAATAATGGGGATCCAGAGTGTTTGGGAGTAGAAGTATGAATAAAAAGACTAGTTCAGCAGCAGAGCATATTCTTTGTGCACAAATGACAGGCTCACTCCTTGTAATCTCTGGTGACTTCTTTGTGACCGAGACTTTAAGAGATGTGAGGCAAGTTTAAGCAGACCTTTCAGTGTGAGAGCCTCATTCTGTTTCAAAAGCAATCTCAGGGTGTTTTTATTTTGATGGTGGGTGGCGTCAAAGGATCAACCAGCATTTGAACTTACTATATCTTTAACAAAGCCTTAGAGGTTCAACCTTTTTTAGAACTGAGGAAGAAGAATACTGTGCAAAGGTTGGGAAATCACCAAACATTGATCTTACAGGGAAAGGACATAAGGAGAGACAACCAGTTTTAGCCCCAGAAGTTAAGTTTTCCCTCCCCTAGAGTAGACAGTACTGGCTTAGATGAGCAGATATCTGACTTGGTATAGAGCAGTTTTCTTGTGGGGTTTAGATCTTGGTGTGGTAGTAACTTAGCAGTGTCAAATCTTCCATTTGACCTCTTTTTTAAAAATGTCCTGTTGCAGGGAGCCCAGACCGAATGCTCTTGTAGACCATCTGGAGGTGGTGACTGTACAGCCCCAGCTGCCAAAGGGACTGCCTGTCAAGAACTATGCAGAGCAGTCTCAACTCCCTCTCCACTTCTGGCCAGATGTTGCCTCGTGCAAGCACTTTGACATCGGTGTGGTGGCATCATTTGGCCATCCTCTCCATGAGGACCTCATCTTGAAGTTCCCATAGTAAGACTGTGGTCTTGGAGCATGCTCAGTGTGATCTAAATAATTCAGAGTATTTGGCTAATATATAAGTGGAAGGTCTCTGACCACTGGGGAGGGATGCTGCGTGGGATGAAGTTACTGGTGCCTGAAGTAGAGCCTGCTAGAACTATTCCCTGAAGTATTCAGCTTATTATTAATCTCTCACAAGGTGAACAAAATGTGGGATCTTTATTACTGTGTTAAATCATTTCTATCTTACAATTTCAGTTTTATGTAACAATTTTTAAAAAATTCAGATTGTTTTCTTGTTCCACTTCCCTTATCCTTCATTTCTCTGCTTCTCTACTGTCTACAGTTTATAAGGTTAATTGTCAGAATGCCAGCCTTGGGGGGGGGGAATTATTTTCAAATCAAATTGATTTAAATCACAATTAAAACATTTTAAAGTGGATTTTTTTTAAAAAAATACAGTAAATAATAAAAAAAAAAACCCACAATGTTTTAAATATAAAGCATGATTTAAATTGTGATTTAAGTCAAATGCACCCCCCTGATGGCAACATACATTTGTACATAAAGTGGAAAAGGGACCATCATTGAGCAGTATATATTTGCAACAACTTTACTGAATGTTAAGATGCCTATTTAAAAAGGGGTTGGCCTATCTGGAAAAAAACCAACTTGGCGGCTGATGATATTAACAACTATCGTCCAGTTGCCAATATCCCCTTTATTGGCAAGCTGGTAGAGAGAGTGGTGGCCAACCAGCTTCATGCTCTCCTGGAGGAGACTGGTGCCCTTGATCCATTCCAGTCTGTGTTCAGGCCGCATCATGGCACGGAGACAGCATTGGTCACCCTGCAAGATGACCTCTTGAGGGAGGCCAATGGGGCAAAGTGTCCTTGCTGGTTCTCCTCGACCTCTCAGTGGCCTTTGATACCACTGATACCACCTTTGATACCCCAGGTACCCTCCTGGGGAGGCTCTCGGGGTTGGGGGTTGATGCTCAGGCTTTGCCCTGGCTCAGATCCTTCCTGGTGGACTGTCCTCAGAGAGTTCAGCTTGCGGAGATGTTGTCCGCTCCGTTGGCTCTCCGTTGTGGAGTCCCGCAGGGGTCGGTCATCTCCCCAATGCTCTTTAATATCGATAGGAGGCCGCTGGGGGATGTCATCAGGAGTTTTGGAGCTTTGTGTCACCAATACGCAGATGACACCCAGCTCTATCTCCCCTTCCATCCTTCTGCAGTGGATGCTGTGCCGTCCCTTGAGTGCTGCCTGGATGCAGTGCCGGGATGGATGAGGGAAAACAGACTGAGACTGAACCCGGAGAAGATGGAAATCCTGTGGGTGGGGGCCTCTGTTGTCTGGGTGCCTCCTTATCTTTTTTTTGGGGGGGGGGACACTGTTTCCATGAAAGATGAGGTTCATAGCTTGGGCATGATTTTGGACCCATCGCTGTCAGTGACATCTCAAATAGTGTCTGTGGTCCGGTCAGCTTATTTCCACCTAAAGCTGATCACCCAGCTACGTCCTTACCTTGACACCAGGTCCCTCACCATGCTGGTCCATGTGCTAGTAATCTCGAGATTAGACTATTGTAATGTCCTCTATGTGGGGCTGCCCTTGGAACTGCTACAGAGACTGCAACGGGTCCAGAATGCGGTGGTGAGACTTCTGAGTGGGGTTAGAAAATGTCAACATATATCCCCCACCCTGGCCGCCTTACACTGGCTACCTGTTCGCTTCCGTACCAGTTTCAAGGGGACGGTACTAACCTATAAGGCCCTAAATGGTTTGGAACCTCAATATCTGGCTGAGCGCCTCCTTCCGGTTAGGTCTGCCCATCCTATAAGATCATTGCAGGCAGGGCGGCTGAGAGGCCTGACCCCGAGAGAGGCCTGGAAAACAACCACCGGAAGTCTGGCCTTTTTAACGGAACCTCCGCAACTGTGGAACTCTCTTCCGCCCGCAGTCCGCCTGGCCCCTTCGCTGGGCACATTCAGAAAGCTACTAAACACCTCATTATTTAAACAGGCCTTCCCTGAACTAACTATACTCTGATACAATCGTGTCCAATAATATAACTTTTATCATACTGCCATGTTGCATGTTTTTATTTCTCTACACTTTTAATTGTGTTTATTGTATTATAAGTTTTGTATTGTGTATTAATTTTGCTATTTTGTTACTCTGCTGTTTTTTTCTTATTTGTTGTCAACTGCCCAGAGTGGCCTTGGCTGCCAGATGGGTGGTATACAAATCAAATAAATAAATTGGTCACTAAGTGCTTATGCATATTATAGAATTAGTATTCTCTTCTGATTTTCAAATTTCTTCTAAATTTCTGATTCAGTGGCGTATTGAATGTCCATCCCAGCTGTCTTCCGAGATGGCGTGGTCCCGCACCAATCATCCACACAGTACTCCATGGAGATACAGTTACTGGGGTGACAATAATGCAGATTAGGCCAAAGAGGTATAAATGCTATTTTATCTAATGGAATAACATGTCAAAACCTATTTTTTATCAACTCTGAAAATTTTGTGGGTGCTGAGTGATCTTCCCATCTGTTAAAACTACATTGTGCCATTACAAATGCTTTTCTCTTTTTTATGTATTCAAAGGTTAGGATTATGCAGCTTGATTCTATATTTTTGTGTTGTCTGGAGCTTATTAAAAAAGTACAGACAATGGCTACTTAATAATAAGAACTAAGAACTTAGTTTGTTATTGTCAGTGTTTTTGGAGCCAAAGTGACAGAATAAGGAGAGCCCCAAGAATGCCAAACATTTTTCAGAAATGACAGGTGGAAGCAGGGCCAAAAAGAACTTGTTTAGGAGGTATATCCTACAGTGGGCATTGAATTAAGACTAGGGGTGGGAGAATGAGAGGAGAGGTTCAAATGGCATTTGTCGTCTGGAACCTAAAGCAAAACTTTCACACTACAAAAATGTTGTAGCAGGTTTCATGTGATCTCTTAAAACCATTGGGCAGTATGTTTTATGTAGAGATGTAGAAGTATGTAGAGATGTTCAGCCAAAACTGCCTTAGTTCATGTTTGTTCTGGTATCTCTGTACTGTAGTTTTTAAATAGATTATTTATTTATTTATTTATTTAACTGATATGCCACCCACTCTAACCAAAGTAGAGTAGTATATCTACTATCTAGATTTTATAGAATAGTGGCACTTAAAGTAGCTCTGACTGACGGTGGCCTTGTAAGATCAAACACTGAAGGCTTGTTTCTTGCAGGGATGTGTATCAATAATTTTCTGACAGCTTCTTGTCCTCCCATTGATTTACAAACTCTCATGAGCTCTTATTGTTTGTTTAAAAACCATAACTCCAAGATAAAAGTAAAAACGTAATGCTATGTGTTATGTCCATAGGTTTGATGTAGGTCCCATAATTAAACAGGAAACCGTTCCAGTTCCACCCAACTGTACGGCAAAAGAATTGGAGTCAGTGTTATCCAAACTGGGTGCAGACATGGTAAGTTAACATGGCCCTTCTTCAAAGTGGGTTTTGCAACAAGAAATGGTAGTGAAGGTTTTATGTATCAGTGAACCAAACAAGAAGAACTTCATCATCCGATGGATGAAGTATTAATTTTTAGACAGATGAAACAATAAAAATGGAGAAACGTGCTTCCCTGGTTTAGAAATTTGAATAAATATGATCACATTGGTTGGAGTCTATCTTTTGTAATATATGCTTTGGATTTTGTTTTCTCAGCTCATTGCTGTTCTAGAAAACTTAGCCGAAAGTTTAAGGAACAAGAGAGAGCAGCCAAAGGAAGGAACAACAGCTGGTATGTTTGGGGTATTTCTTGAATGAAGTCAGTATTGCCTAATACAGGGGTCCCCAAGACCCGGGCCACAGACCAGTCCCAGTCCATGGCCTTGGAAGGACCGGGCCGCTGGGACCAGATGAGTGGCGAGCAGGAGGTGAGCGGTGAGCGAAGCTCCGCCTCCTGTCAGTGTGCTCCTATCAGGTTCTGACCTGCTGATCTAACAGGAGGTGGAGCTTCGCTCCCCTCCTGTTGCTGCAAGATCTGCTGGGCCTGTGGCATTAGAGTCTAATGTAGGAGTCTGCACTCCTATTAGATTTTAAGCCGCTGCTGATCTAACAGGAGGTGGAGCTTCAATTGCATCTCACCTCCTGCTCACCACTCAT
Source organism: Pogona vitticeps (assembly GCF_051106095.1). NCBI lineage: Eukaryota > Metazoa > Chordata > Lepidosauria > Squamata > Agamidae > Pogona > Pogona vitticeps. The sequence goes on along the minus strand of NC_135794.1, from coordinate 10,828,646 downwards.
CTTGTCCTGGTATAATACATGTAATGGGCTTGATTCAAAGCTGTTTTCCAGCAACCTACTGCATAACAAATACCCTCCCCCAGACCTTGGGAGAATGGTCTTCAACTAAACCTGTCCCTGGTGTCAAAAAGGCTGGAAATCACTGGTGTAATAGACTGGTTCAATTCCCTTCTTAATTTACTATTATTTTATTAGTTAGGGTTCTTCTACAAGGTGTTTGAAATAAGTCAATCAGTTTTTCACCAGGAATCTTTTCTCCCCCCCCCCCTCTCATTTAGGAAAGTTAGGAGCAGCAGCTGATTCTTCTAATGAATCACCGTAGAGCATCAGGATTTCTGGGTGGGTGGCAGTGGTGGGATTCAGCAGGCCAACAAACGGTTCTGCAGAACCAATAATACATTAGCTACCGGTTCTGTAGAACTAGCGCGAACCTGCTGAATCCCACCATTGGTGGGTTGGGAGGCCAAGAGGTGAGTATGGTGGCATTCTTTTAAGATGAGGAAGGATTATGACATTACCGTACACTGTAGTAAATTAATACTAGTGATGCAATTATCTGAATGGTGGCTTTATTTAGAAGAGATGTCCAAATATTTAAAGAGCTAAGGTGTAAAATGAGGTCTGTTGACTCCTGCATTTGCTTTTATCTTAAAGCTCCTAAAGTTACTGCTGCTATGAGCTGCATTGAATGGGAAGAGCAGGCCCCTGAGCAAATACTAAGGATGCACCGTGCCTTGGGAACATTGGTAAGAAGAGTCTTGCAAATCGGTTTACAAAAATTACTCACTTCCAACTTTTACTTTGCTGTGCCTTCAAAAGAACACAGAGTAACATTCCGCCTAGAGTGGTCCATCGGTCCAGATAGGTGGGGTATAAATCAAATAAATAATAATAATAATAATAATAACATTCAAGAAAAGCAACAAAAAGTACTACTATAGTAGCATAGTTGAAGCTTCTGGTCCACCCTCAAATAGAAAGTGACCAAAAACCAAGCATAAACTCTGTGCCTTTTCCCCAACATAACTTTGTAGAGCTTGGCAGGTGAAATATGTGTTATTTTTGTTAGCCTTAGATTTCGCTTCATGTATTAAACGTTCCAGTGACACACTCCTCTTTCTTGGTGCTGATATATTTAATTGCAGGCCAGAGAAGCTGGTGGTGGATAAAGCCAGTTATTGAGTAAAGTGCTATGTGAATTATTGGTGGTTTTGCGGCCCTAGACTAACAAGACTGCTCTGCTCCTATGCCTGGAGACCTCCTCCAGGCTGAGCGGACATCCTGTTGATTTTACACATGCCATGCCTCTGCTGAAACACCATCAGGGGAAAGGAGGAATTAGTTCTTTTCTCTACTGGTAACTGAGCATGGCGCCTTCCCAGAGGAAGCAGGCTTGGTCTGTCAAGAGTACATGCTTTGCATGCAGTTGTCCCACGTTAAGTCCTTGGTAGGCCTGGGGAAGTGAATGTCTGAACTCCCTAGAGAACCATTTCCAGTCATTGCAACTCTGGGCCAGGTGGAGTCATGGTCTGGCTCAATGTAAGACAGTTCCTTAGAATTCCTGTAAAGCAGCAGGTAACTCTGAATTTCTCCCATGTAAGTCAGGCAAAAAACAAAAGAGAAATAAAAAGTAAGAAAACTCTTGTGGCACCTTAAAGACTAACTGCTATATTTCAGTGTAAGCTTTCATGGACAACACCACTTCCTGAGACACAAGATGCCTCGTGTTAATATATGTTGTGCCTAGATATTTTATTGTGCTGTATCTTTTCAGATGCCCCTGCGAACACTGTGGATGGGCAGTGTGGTAAAGCTCCTGGATCTTGCAGAAGTGGAGACATTGCCTGATTTTGTTGGTTCGTAAATGAATCATTTAATATTCCCATTTGTAAAACGCTGGGGAATAAAGGTTAAATGACACTGCAGGGCATTCTATGAAGTAGAGCTTATATTTCTTTTGTTGCCCATAATTTGTTTCCTGCAAGTGTTTTTACTACTGTTTCGGTATCCAGCTTGGCTGTATGTCCCCTTCTGAAAGTACTGCTTTGGATCTATAAAGCCTTTAGTAACCCAAAGCTGAGCCACTCCACTTACATAGGAAAGTGGTAGTTGTGCTATAGTGCATCGTGACATCTAAGGTCAGCGAAAAGCACCATGCATGTATTGATCCCAGAAACAAATTTGGAGAGTATGAGGTGTGTTAAGATTTATTAGCTGATCCAGCTGAGTTACAAAAGTGTCTCCTTGAGCCTTACAAAGGCCAGAGCTTAAGGAGCATTGGGAAGCACGTTTAAGATCTGTTACTTTGATGAGGTTATAGAAGGAGGTTGAACCATTGAGAGTGTCCTAACCTATGGCATTATGGCATGGTTTGGGAGTAGCTCTGTAGCAGACAAAAAAGCTCTACAGAGAACCATTAAAATTGCCCAGAATATCATCGAGCTCCAGCTACCAACCCTGGATGACATCTTCACATCCCGCTGTCTAAGGAAGTCACACAGCCTCCTGAGAGACTCTTCCCATCCTGCTTATAACTTTTTTGAACTGTTGCCGTCTGGCAGAAGATATAGAACAATTAAGACTCGGACCACACGTTTTCTCAATAGTTTTTAATCCCAGAGCTATAATTGCAATTAATAATGAGCTTAAAGACCACCAGTAGTGAATAATTAGTTGGACTGTGTTACTTGGCCTGCGGTGTAGATGTTTGTATTTTTAGTGGGGGATTTTTTAGTGGGTGGGGAGTGTTTGGGGAATTTTGTGTGTGTGCATGTGTCTGGTCTCTGGGTGTCTGTGAATTTCATTGTATGGGTATACTGTGTATATACTTACAATGACAATATATTATTATTATAATAACTTAATAATCACTTGTTGTGGGAAAGCAATGAGTAGAACACGTGTTTTCCGTCCAGATAGGTTAAGACCTGAAAATGAGATTCTCCCAGGATCAGTGTTCTACGATAAGAAGTCAGAAACATTAGTGATCCACTGCAAGGTATGTTCCTAAGTGTGGTATTCCATTCTTTAAAATCCCCCTTTCCCTGTTGGGGTAGTGGTCCAGTCCCAATTTATTAAACTGAAGGAATGGTTTCAAATGTAGCTTTATGCTCTACTTGCTTGCTCGTGTTGTCTTTACCCTGGCTTCAAAATGCACACTATGGTGGATGCTAATGCCTTTCTGGAACCTCTGCCTTCTCCTTCTCCCAGACAAAGTTCGGGGGTTTCATCAGGCCCTTCCCCCATGTTCTCCAAGCTGACTCCTGTAGCCGAAGAAAGATGGCATTACAAAGCCTTGAAAGCCGAGAGGGACAGCATGCTTAGCCTCTAGCTGTGGGCAGTGACCCTGTAGACTTGCAGGAAGTGCTCTGGCCTTCCCCAGTCTCACTTTGCCTATTTCCCTTTTCTAGGAAGGCTGGGTTGGAGCAAAGACCGTGACCCTTAAGAAGAAGCTGACAGCTGTTGAATTCTACAATGGATATTTGCATCTCTGGTTTCAGCAGAATTCCAAAATGCCTCTCAGAGAGTGCAGGTTTCAGACACTCAAGATGGCCAGAACAAAAACCAGTTCCAAAAGCAGAGTGTTGCATCCACACAAGGCACAGCAGCAATTGACTTGAATTACCATCCGGAAGAATCAGGTGATGATTCCAGATGATATGCTGGAAGCCCCTCAGCATTGTTTCAAATCCGTCCTTAAGTGAAGGGTTCCTTTTGAACACTTGAACGGATTTTTTAATTTTGGATTTTTCAGTGCAGCCAGAAAAGGATTTCCTGGAATCCATATCCTCTGTTATGAGTATATTCTGAGGTTCTTTTCTAAAGTGCAGCTTTGTGATCCAAAAGAAGAATGCAGAATTTAGTAACAGCCATTTTGAAAAATGCTGCAAGAGAACAATGTCCCACTTTCTATATTGGACAACATAAATACCCGTTTGAATGAAATTGGTGGTGTATCGTCTAGAAATGGAAAGCTTCTGTGGTATATAGATGTGCCAGTCCTTAACATTTGTCACACTGTTGAATTGCCAAGCAGATTAAGGCCCTAGTCACACGAGGGAAAGGTTTTCCAGTTCTTCCAATACTTTCCATACCTCTGTTGTGCTGTGGTTTGTATCCCAGGACTACTGTCCGAAAAACTTTTATCGGTACGTGTTAATTTCCTCCTGTTTGAATCACTGATTTTATGCCCTGGCATCTTAGAAGCTTGTTTCTGCTATACTGATATATCAATAAATTATTTTTATTGATATAAAGATAAATCATTTTTACTGAAGCGCGCTCGGGCATCTTAGAGGGAGACTTGTTTCTGAGAGCAGAATATATATATAAAATAATTTATTGATATATCAGTATAGCAAAAGCAAGTCTCCCTCTAAGAAGCCCGAGTGTGCTTGACTCCACCAAGCCCCCCCCCGGGGACCCACACCTATTGTTTCCAGTCCCTTTTGTTCTAGTTGTGCAATGGAACGCCAGGGAGGTGTGTGGAAATAGAGGGAATGTTGATCAGCAAAGATTTTCTGTTTAGGAAAATTTTCCTCTTTTGCACTGGCTGCTCCTGCTGAAATGCACTGCACACAGTGGATTTGGGATGTCCGCACAGCAGTACTAGTCATCATCCCCTCCCCCTGATGACATTTGCATAGCAACATTTCAGTGTCTCTTCCCACAAGGAGAAAAAATTATGAATTGCCAGTAATGTAATGGAGGCAGCCCTCCAGGGACATTCTTTTGCCAATGTATTGATGTATTGGACATGGAGGAGTTTTTAAAAATAATGTGCACGCTTTACGGGTGTTCCAGGCAGTGCATGTTTGGTTTCCACAAAATATTAAAATGGAAGTAATTACTTCACTAGAAGGTCATTGCCACCTTTAAGATTTTGGACTACAAGTCCCACTGTTGGCTGTGCTGTCTAAGGCTCATGGGATGTGCAGTCCAGCAGCAGCTGGGGGACTGCAAGTGGTCCATTCCTGGCTTAGATGGAAGGCATCGAAGGTCAGCTTTCAGGAACAGGGTTGCAGAGTCAGCAAAACGCACTCTGCATTTAAGCGCCTATCCTGGGCCTTCCACAGATGATTTTTAAAGGCATGCTCTGCATAGCTCAGATGCAATCCCCACTGGCGATGGCTTTCAAGGTAGAGCTCTTCCCTCACCTGTTCCCCCATTCTTGCAGGTGGTGTGAAGCTGGGATATTGTGTCCCATGCATGCATTCTGCAGGTGAGGGATAGACCCTCCAATTCTGTTTGTACAAACAGCCTTCGAGCAGGTAGAGCCCTTGCAACGTATGCGTTCTTTCCACATGCCACAAGGAGGGCCAGCGGATAGTTCATCTTTTACAAACTACTGGGTGCCTCGTCCCCAGTGAACCAGCAGGTGGCACTGCTTGCTTCTGGACTTGACAAAAATGAGCGGGGAAACAGGTAATACAAACATGGCAAAACAACAACACACACCTTATTAGAGTAAAGCAAGGCCAGAATTGAACTACATAAGCCACCGATTTTCCTGACAGTTCAGTGTGATAAAATGGCATGAAGAGGGTCACATCTGTTTCATGTTGTCTTACCCTATGCAGTGGTTCCCATGAATACCCAGATGTTCTTAGACTACAACTCCCAGAAATCCTGGCCAGCATAGCTAGTGGTGGAAGCTTCTGAGAGCTGCCGTTCCAAGAACATCTGGTGACCCAAGGTTGAGAATCACTGCACTGTTCTGCTTTAACGCCCAAACAAAGTTATGGGCCGTATCTCATGTAAGCCGATTCTAACTTAGAAGGTAGACAATACAGGTCCTTGTAGTCAAGGATGATGTCAAGACGCGCTTAGCCAACCTTGGGTCTCCAGATGTTCTTGGACTACAACTCCCATAAATCGTGGCCAGCACAGTTAGTGGTGAGGGGTTTGGGGAGTGTTAGTCCAAGAACATCTGGAGACCCAAGGTTGAGAACTCCTGCTTTAAAGTGCATCTAATCCATCAACCTCAACCCATTACACATAGTATTTCAAGCCACGCATCTGAGTCAAAGCCACACTTGAAATCCACCCTTTTTTTGTTTTATTGTTCCATTGCACTAGAGGCCAGAACAGCTCACAGGTGAGTTGACTGTTGCTGCTTCTTACCAGCGAGAAGAAATAACAGAATCACTGAAGCCAAAGCTAGAAGGGCAATTCCTATGGTCAGTCCCAAGATTGTAAGAAGAAAACTCTCATGGGCACCTAAAGAATGGTCAGAAAGAAACAGCATTAAGGAGGCCACCACAAGTCCTCAAAACGAGCTCATCTATTGTGGCCCCTTCATCATTGCAGCCAGCCTCCAAAGAATGAGGTTCTCAAGCAAGGTAATCTATGACTTGAAATATTGCAAGCTAACTGCCACAAGTTTACAAGATGTTGGTTGTGTTCCTACTTGCACGACCGTTGGACAAACAGGTACATAACCAGAAACACAATCAGCACTTTGTGAATTAGATGTTACTTTACTTGCCACCACAACTTGTATGATTTCACTTCCAGACACAAATTGCCAGGACTCTGGACAGGGTCACTCCCTAGAGCAGGAATGAATGGATAACCAGATTTGTCCAGATACTTCTGGATGGCGGCTCCAATAATTCTCCACCATTGGCTATAGCTGATGGGATTGGCAGTCCAAAAAAAACCCCATCAACATCTGGAAGCCTACAGTTTTTCAATCCTGTTCTACAGAAAAGGTTCTCCAAGAACTATCACGTCTAGAGTCCAGACCATCTATTACTTCTCAGCCTTTCATTATAGCTCATCTCTTGCTCCATCTTCAAAAGCATATCCTTCCACCATCTGTAGAGCCTGAGTTTTTAAAAATAATGTCCACGCTTCACGGGTGTTCCAGGCAGTGCATGTTTGGTTTCCACAAAATAATAAAATGCAAGTAATTACTTCACTAGAAGGTCATTGCTACCTTTAAGATTTTGGACTACAATTCCCACCGTCTAAGGCTCATGGGATGTGCAGTCCAGCTGCAGCTGGAGGACTGCAAGTCGTCCATTCCTGGCTTAGATGGAAGGTCTGCTTTCAGGAACAGGGTTGCAGAGTCAGCAAAACACACTCTGCACTTAAGCACCTATCCTGGGCCTTTCACAGTTTTTTTAATTCTAGATTTTTAAAGACATACAGTGGTACCTCGCTTAACGGGCGCCTCGCTTAACGACGAATCCGCATAGCGATTAAGTTTTTGCAATCGTTTTTGCGATCGCATTGCGATGTTTTTAATGGGAAAATACCGCTTTGCAATGATCAATAAGCTGTTTCGCTTACCAATTTTCGCATAGCAATGATTTCCCAACAGCTGATCGGTGGTTCCAAAATGGCCACCGGGTTAAAAAAAATGGCCGCCCGCTGTGTTTTTGCCCAGATTCCTCGCTTACCGGGCAGCGAAAATGGCGGCCGTATGGAGGATTTTCGCATTAAGATGAGTTTTTTGCCCACAGGAACGCATTAAACAGGTTTTAATGTATTCCTATGGGCTTTTTTTGCATAGCGACAAATCCGCATAGCGACGATTTTTGCTGCACAGATTATCGTCGCTATGCAGCGCACCACTGTACTCTGCATAGCTCAGATGCAATCCCCATTGGCGATGGATTTTCAAGGTAGAGCTTTTCCCTCACCTGTTCCCCTATTCTTGGAGGTGGTGTGAAACTGGGGTATTGTGTCCCATGCATGCATTCTGCAGGTGAGTTATAGACATTCCAATTCTGTTTGTATGAACAGCTTTCATGCAGGTAGAGCCCTTGTGAGTTCTTTCCACATGCCACAAGGAGGGCCAGCGGATAGTCCATCTTTACAAGCTACTGGGTGCATTGTCCCCAGTGAACCAGCAGGTGGCACTGCTTGCTTCTGGACTTGACAAAAATGTGAGTGGGTAAAAAGGTAATACAAACATGGCAACATAACACACACCTTATTAGAGTAAAGCAAGGCCAGAATTGGGCTACAGTGGTGCCTCGCTAGACAGTTACCCCGCATGACAATTTTTTCACTAGACATTGACTTTTTGCGATCGCTATAGGGAGTTGCTGCTCAAGACCTCTGGAGCGCCCCAAGCATCCCAGGAACCGGGAGCACATTTGACCTGTCAAGGAAGCACCGCCTGACCTTCGGGTCCACACAAACGGGCAACAAGCAGCACATTCCCAAACCCTATTTATTCAGAGCTGAGTCCTTGTGTAGCTCTTTAAATCAACTGCTTTTGCTGGTTGCGGAGTCTTAATTCACAATACACAGACAGAGGCAAGAGAGACTGGAGTTTTCCAGCAGCTTATTGGAGGGTTGGCTTGTGGAGTGATTACTACAATATGAACTTCCTCCCTTCCATCCATAATTTTTTATCTACTTCAATTTGGCTTTCCAGGCTTGTGTAGGTAAATAATCTGCCTGACCTCCAGAGGATGGTATGCGGTGGAAAAGCAACATTTGTGATTAGAAAAGATACCCAAAAGGAGAACAGGGATGAGCATGGGAATGGAGTCTCTCCTCCTCGGCAATCAGACAAGCAGTCTGTGGAAGACGTTCAGAGAAACTCAACTTAGATTTTTTTGTATGCTAAGATTTTTGGCAAAACAGCTGAAGTTTGGCTAGAAGGCATTCTTTTTGCTTCACTGGCTGCCTTCCAATTTTAAAAGCAGTATCATTGTTTTTAATTGAATGCTTTTCGTTGATTGGCTTTGTCCTCCTTGGATTCTTTCCGAGGAAAGGAGGGATGAGAAATGATTGAAACGAATCGATGGGTTGGATGTCCCTCTCTTCTCTCTAGCTGGATGGAGTGGATCAAAGTCCTGCGAGAAAGAAGCAGAAGACAAAGGAGGATGAGGAAGGCAAAGAAAAGGGGACTGCGAGTAAAAAGGGGAAGGAAGGAGAGAAAGAGAGAAAGAAAACAAAGGGCAAGAGAGAGAAGGTACACAAGATACCCGTTGCACAGAACTGGACAGGATCTGTCCCTTTCTTCCTGCTTACACCAGCAGAGGCCATATCGGCTGCCCTCACATGACTCACTTGCATATGGGATAACAACTGGGGTGTCTGCATGCGTTGGTGGTCTATTTATCACCATCGGAGCACCACAGGTAGATCTTTCCTTCCTCCTTGCTGCCATCTCCAAAACAGGACACCTTCAAGGATGCTGTTCACATCTTCTGCTGTCACCTGTTTTATAGTCTGTTTATATTTTGGTGCGTACCTGCTTGCACAGATCAACAAAAGTGCTGTCCGTATGAACATGTGCCTCTGCACCATGGCAACCTCTGCTCTGTATCCTTTATACAGAACTAAATGTCTTCCATCTATTTACGTTTTGCTTTTCTCATTTAAGCCTGTTTGCATGACTTCTCTCAGTTTGCATGGTTTTGTTCTGGCTTTGCCAGTCTCTGGGGAAGCTGGGTGGCAATATTAGATAATGCATCAAAATCGCTCTGAAAACTGGAGCCAGGGAGTTGGGAGCTACCTGTGGATATATGTGTCCAAATTTATTGAACAGGATGGAAAGAAGCTCCACAAACTCTATAAAATGGCTCACAAGAGGCGGCTGCAGGATCAGGAGGTGAGGTTCAAAAAGGAGACGTCTGTCTCTTTCAAACCGTTACCTTGGGGGCAGACACTCGACCCTGAACAGCAGAAGAAAGATTGAACTAAATAAATAGGGGAGGCAAAAAAGAATGTACCCTATAAAGAGAAGGAGAGAGGTGAGTCTTCTAGCCACATTCTTAGAAGCTGGGGTGTATTTGGAAGAGGTTTGCTTCATTTAGTACAACTCCTGCTCTTTTTCTGGAAGAACTTTTAAAAAGATATTTAATTGCTCATGAAGTCCAGGGATCAGCGTTTCTTGACTCCAGGGCTGGACATCCATCTGAATGCAGTCACTCTGTCCTGAAGCTTGCTGGGAGACCTTCACCTAATTATCTCCTCAGATTAACGTACCTCCCAGGATAGTTTGTGAGGGTAACTTGGTGATGATGTGCATTCAGACTACAGTACTCTGAAAATTTTTGGTGGTTTTTTTGAAAGAAAGATGGGATAGACATATAATAAGTCTCATATAAACGGGGCAACTAAATGTATGCCTCCACCCCATTAACTAGAAGAAGAAAGATGGGCATGTGAGGGGAGACGGAATCTAAATGTAAAAATGGCAGGCAGTGAAAATGGCCTACACAGAACTTCCTCATCAACACATGGTTAGGAGATCACAAGGGTATCCTAGCTTAGATAGGAAAGAGCGTATCTCCCTGTCCAGAGACCCATTTGTGGTGTGAAGCCCTCTCGTAGTTTGCTCAGGTGGGTCAGCGAGCACAAAGCTTTTTGAAACCATTCCTGTTGCTCCTAGTATCTCCCTTTTCTCCATCTTCTTTTCCCTCAGCAAGAACAGAGGAAAAAGGAGACTGCAGGGGATGAAGACCACTTGGAGCCTTCTGAGTCCACAGAGGAGTCTACAGTGTCTCAGGTCCCTCATGGCCCTCCTCCTGAGAAGCTCCACCCGTCTCCACCTCATCCTCCCGAGGTGCACAGCGAACCAATGGGACAATCCGTGTCACCCAACCATTCTCAGCCGTGAAGCTTGGTGAAGCAGAAGCCGCTGAGCAAGACCGGTCTAATTTTTCTTTGACGTACGACAGTGAAGCCCTGCCATTTGTTTTTCTTCTCAAGGACTCTTGTTTGGGTCTAATGGTTGCTGATTACTATAGTTGACCCTAGCCCTTGAAATCCCTTATTGGCACTAAGTAGCATACTTATAACCACATCTGAATGTCTTGCCTCAGCAGAGTCTTTATTCTAAACTTTATATATATTTTATAGTTATAGTTGATATGTACCAAACACTAAAATATAATTGGGGGTGGGTTGGGGGTGGGTGGAGAGGGGAGCAACTTTCTGTTCTTTCAATATTTGGAATAAAATGAAATTAAATCAACAACGGAGGAGGCCTCGTTTGACCCTCGGCCATTCAACCCGTGCCCTCCAGTGCCCTGAGGTTCCCCCCCCACAACTCTCTTGATCCCCGATTCTAGAAAGGAACACCACTCTTAGCAACTGAGTGATTACAATGCCTCAAGGGAAGAAAGAGGCCTTCCTGGGGAGGGCAGAACTGGGAGGAGGGTCTCCCCCCCCCCAGGGCTGAAAAAGTCCTCCCCATAAGAGCCACCCACCTCACCTCCTTTGACAGCCCTGCCTAGAGAAGTTCGACTCTGATCTTCAGCAGGATGATGGCAGAGCAGCTTAGCAGGCAATGAGTTCCACCTGCTCTTAAGATACCTGTACTATCGTCAATCTATACCCAAGATTTCGGTCTGCTTTCGGTAATTTGTTTTCCATTTTGAAACTCATTCCTGTCTGGACTGCCGACAACAAACGAGGGGTCGAGGTACTTTCTTTCCAAATGGAGTCAAGTTGGCTTGACGGTAGTTAAGGTTGGCTTCATAGCAGACACACTTCTCAGATTTGGTTTTTTTATTATTATTATTATTTTGAATGTGAGAGCTCTCATTACTGAGTTCTCTGTAGCTTACTCTCGCAAGGTTGTCCCAAGAGGTTTTATTGGCTGAAGGAAAAGACGAAAGGGTGCCTCTGCACGCAGACATACATGCCACAACAGCTGGCCAGACTGGTAGTTGAATTATTACCTCAGCTTGACTGAACTGTATCCTCTCCAACATCCTCCACCATGCCCGAGAGGAACACACTAGCTTAGATGTTGAGAACAGGCCACTTTGGACACACGGCCCTGTGGATAACACACCCAAGCAGACAAAGCAGCAAATCCAGAAGGACTGACTGACTGATGAGGAAGAAGCAAACAACCTATCCAGTGGTTATGCAAAATCAAATGTGTTAACCAAAATCCTATGGTTGTTTGTGTGCATTTTGTGTAACTAGGTGTGAATGATTGTGGCTCATTGATGAGGTGGAGAGGTGCCTCCTGGTTATGAGACAGGGAAGGTGAGCAGGCATGGCCCATGGGGGTGGGGGATTCAGTGCCATGGACTTCTCAAATGGAGCGCACCCCCCCCCGAGTCCTCTCCGGGTCCTTTTCACCCACATCAGGATGGGTATGTGCTGGAAAGGGAGCTGCCACCAGCCACAAGGCTGCTTTGCACAGGAGAGATTTACTGGGAATGGGGGCTGGGGAAAACGGCTCCTTGCGTGTAATGGAGCTGCACGAGATGGGTGTGGAAGGCAGCATCTGGTCCTCTTCATGCATCTCTTTCCCAACCCCAGAAGCAGCAGCACTGTGGCTGTCCCAGGCTGACAGGGTTGGTCCGAGTGTTGACGCCGTCTTGGTCCCTCCTTGGGCACATGGGCTCTTGGGGAACAAAAAGCTTTGTTTGACATCTTTGGGAGGGTGGGATTTTTTTTTGGCGGGGGGAAGGTAGTTAGTGAACATGAATCACACTCGACATCCAAAAGGTGGTATGGACAGATTATATTTAATGTGGAAAATGGGAGGTTGTGGATAACAACCAATAGAACAGGCCACAGCGGGAGAAAGAGGAAGCCCCAATGATGAGATTAATAGAAGTAGAGAAAAATTACTTAAAGCCGTGGAAAATGGAAAACATGGTGAAAATAACAGACACCAAGGTTGAATGTATGAAGGATCTTACTGGGCTTTCGGATCCGAGTGGGCAGACAGGCCCCCTCAGGTGGTGGCTTCATAGAGTGCTCGGTCAAGACCCTGGGAAGCCCCTTGCCCTCACGTGGTCGCTGGCACGGGCGGGCATGGTGTTGGTTCTCCTGCTGCCAGGCTCCCGCCCACCGGGCCTCAGCCCTCTGCGCATGGTCCGCCTCTTTCAGTGGGAAGGAAATGCGACCAGCTCCTCCATCGAGGGGTCACAGCTCCTCACCGTCTCCAAGCCCTCAGTTGCGGGACTTGCGGCCGTGGGCCTTGTGATGAGATGGGTTTTTAAGTTAAAATCTTTTAAGGCATATGGGTTTTGTAATTATGAAGTGAGCCAGAGAGGTTCCATTTTGTTTCTTTGTATATAGTATCTGTGCTATGCTGACAAATTGTTTTCTAGGCGAGCAGAGAGAATGTTATTCTGAAGGCCTGAGAAGGACTCTGTGTGATTAGATAGATGGGAATTGTTGTGACTCTTTGATAAACCACCGTAACCCAAATAACATCTGCTGTGTATGAGAAAGAATTCATGTGATGTAACAGGACTGTTTGCCTAGTAACGAACTCTGATTGGATGACATCGTGGGAAGGTGCATTAGGCCCTTGCCAGTTACTCTTGAAAAAGGAACTTTTTACCTATGGACTTTGTCTTTCCAAGACCGACCTTTCATTCATTCGTGACCTAATCTTCAGCCATTTGGGACTACCTACATGGACTGGTTTCTATGCTTTGCTGGATTACTTTTGGACTTATGGGATTTTCCTAAGGACTGTACATGGACTATTTTCTATGGACTGTTACCTATGGAATATTCTTTATGGACTTCTTTTCTTGGAATACTCCATATGGACTATGCTCTTGTAATTTAGTAAGGACTATGGTTTATTTACTGGATTTTTCTTTTCTAAGGACTATGGGACATATAATGGATTTTTACTTTTGTTTAGGGGTTTTTATTCTATAGGATCACTGAGGACTATAGCCTTTTTATAACCAACTTGGATTATTTTGGTTTTTACTAATGATTTCTTGTACTGGAACTGTTTTGACTCTTTTTAATGTCTTTTTGTATTTTTAATAAGGTTTTTGAATACTTTTCTATTTTTCATGTTTTCTTTGCCTCACTACATCTTTGTAACTAAACAGCACAATGCTAGTTTATTTGTTTTGGTTTAATTTGGCTTTGAATATCTAGTAACATGCTTTTTCTTTAATAAAATAAAGATTATAAAACTCATTTGGTTTCCTGAACAGTACACTTGTCATAGGGTCATCTGAGAGTGCTGCCTCGGCCTAGCTTACTTAGAGTCCTGTCAGTGGTGCAAGTTAAGTCTAAGGACTATAAAGCCCACTTGACCTTTTCACAAAAATATCTGAGAGTACCAGGGTGTTCTTATGTGGGCAGACTTGTGAGAAGGAGTGTTGTAGCATGGCTGGCTGAATTGGACTCTTTCAGCTCATTTTAGCATGTGCAAACTCCTGATTGCTCTCTGTCCAACCAAACACGTGTGTTTTCGAACCCGTGTTCGTCACAGGCCTCTCCTCAGCTTGGCAGGCATCCTCATCTATGTCGTTGGCTGAAGCCGCCACCACCTCCTCTTCCTCTTCCTCACTGCTGGAGCCCCCTTTTTCCAACGTCCTTTCTGTTGGCATGCCTGAGCCTCTCCGGGTGCATCCTGAGGCTGGGTCGTTCCAGCCCCAATAGTTGGGTGAGTGGCCGGTGCTGAGTGCTGAGGTGTTTTGAGGTGGGACATCCACCTGCAGGGAGACGGGCTGATGCCCGGGAGCTTCTGGCAGTCTCCCACAATGCCATCCCTGCAAGAGGGTTGAAAACAAGACCATTGTATGGAAGAAGTTGGCGGGCCCCCTGGAAGCTCCTGAACAGACTCCAAAGTGTGGGCGGCATATAAGTTAAATAAATAAATAAATAAATAAATAAATAAATAAATAAATAAATAAATAAATAAATAAATAAATAAATAAAATGAAGTTGGAAGACCCAAGGTGGGAACAATCAAGTCCGATTGGGGCTACCTGGATAGCGGGCCATTTTTCTTGACAGTGGAGAAATTCAGTCCACAAAGCCCACGTGTACATACAATTCATTCCCCAACACGTGTACAAAGGAAGAGCTGGCAAATGGCTGAGATAATGGGACTTGATTAAAAAGGGTCTAATTATCTTATCATTTCAATTTGTTTTAATTTTACTGTATTTCATATAAATTCATAATTTTGAATCGTTCAACTCTCTGACATGAATAAAGAAAGAAAAAAGAAAGGAGTTATGTTTGCATGTTGCCCCAAATCACTTGCTACAGATTAACATGACCTTTAATTCATTCCTTTCAAGCTGTGACCCATTCACCCACTTCTTGTGATGATCTTTTCATAGAATCGTACAACAACGGTGTTGGAAGGGGCCTCTTAGGCCATCGGGTCCAACCCACAGCTCAAGGCAGAAACCCAGGTCCAAGCAGATCTGACAGACAGTTCTCCAAATTAGAGATTTTTTTAAAATATTATTATTATTTTGGCCAGAAGTGTTCAACTTAGATTGCTTTATCTTGGCTAGATGTTAGATCTTCTTTTGTACATGTGGTGGGGCATACATTGTATGCACAGAAGGGCTGCATGGACTGAATTTCTCCACAGTCACAGAAAATGTGTCCTGTCTCCAGGTAGCATCGTTTTACTAGATTATTCTTTGATCTTTCCACTTCGCTTTGACAGAAGAGCCTCCCCCAAAGTGTGGGAAAGCATTGTGAGTATTCATGGGTGTCCTCTGGGCACCGGTGGGCAGGTGGCCAATCCTTCACTTCCGAAAGCATGAAGTTGACTTGCCAAGGCATGCAACTCAGCCTTGATTGCCTGCCTTCCATCTCAAGCAGAGGAGGGGCTTCTAGCTCCCCTGCTACAACAGCTGGACTGGCGACGTGTCTGTTCCCAGGCCCAATTCAAAGTGCTGGTGATGACCTACAGTCGGAAGCCCTTTACCGTCTGGGTTCAGGCTCCCCGGTGGACCGTCTCTCTCCTGATGACCCGTCACAGATCCTACCTTGTTGTTGTTCTTCTTCTGCCTCTCTCCTGATCAGGAGACACAAGGCAGCTCACCATGTTAGAAAAGTAGATTTAAAAACGTTTAATGCAAATTAAAAAGCAATTAAACTTTCTGTTCATAAAAATACAGTCGAATAATTAAAAGTGAGCAAATATGAAAAACGATCAGAACTTTTAAAAGGCATTAGGGACTTAACTGTGATGGTTAGAAGTTTGCCCTTCTCTTGGCCCCACTTGGCATCCGAGGCGTCTTTGACAGGGACGTAGAGAGAGGGGCTTCCCTCTGGTTGCGAGATGCCCTCCCTTGGCACAGAGGTGGGCCACCTCCCTTTTCTCCTTTCAGCAACACTGAAAGACCTGCCTCCTTAGGTAGGCTTTTAATATCTAGGATTGAGTGGATGCTCCAGGACGCTGGACATATGTTTGTTTTAAGCCGGGTTTGAAAGTTTTAAAATGCCTTCTGTTATTACATAATGAACGGATTGCTTTTTAATTATTCCTATATGCTTCACTTTTTAAAACTTTGTCATCCATGGTGTATTTCGGCTGACCAGGTGTTTTAATGCTTACGGGGCACCTTCGGTGCCCTCACCAGGAGAAGGTTGACCAAGAAATGGGACGAAGCAAGCAATCCGTCGAGGACTCTCCAAAAAAGGAACCTCTCCTCTCCGGCAGCAGCTTGAGCGACGTGGCAGAGGAGGCCAAAGGAAAGGAGCGCCCTCTTCTCCTTCGGGCCTTGTACCCATCTGCCCTCGGCTTCAGTCTTGCCCATCTCGGGCACAGAGCCCCCAACCAATTCTAGAGGAAGCATTCAGCCTTGGAGGAGAATTCTCTCCTCGAACGGAAGGCAACCTTCTTCAATCTGGCCCCCCTCTCCCTATCTCTGACCCCCAGACATGCTGGCTGAGGCCCGGGAGAGTTGTAATCCCAGACGCCCAGAAGGCCTTGGCTTGGCCAAGCTTGTTCTCCAAGGAGATCGAGAGAGCAGACAGGGGACCTTGTGATTTCGTCCCAGGGTCTGATCTCAGCCAGGACTCTTTCAGATCAGCAAACTCTACGTATTTAATCCCTAAGGTGGTGGAATTCAGTAATCAACGCAGGACAGAATCCCTCTTTCACACAAAGCTAACAAAAAACAAGACTGCATTCAAATTTGTGAAAACTTCTGTATCACATTTTAATAAAGAAGAATCAAAAGTATAGCCGTTTTACAAGGTGGGAAACTTGAATACTTTCTCTATAATAACGTACACATTGACATGAAAAATGATACGGACGTCTTAATCTTATCCTTCTTCACTGGTAGTTTATTGTTGCAGAGAGATACTGTATGTTGAGGCTTCACCCTGTAGATCTC
The DNA here is from genome assembly GCF_051106095.1 of Pogona vitticeps. NCBI lineage: Eukaryota > Metazoa > Chordata > Lepidosauria > Squamata > Agamidae > Pogona > Pogona vitticeps. The sequence goes on along the minus strand of NC_135794.1, from coordinate 10,811,580 downwards.
TTGTTGTGCAAAACGAGGACTGCTCGTGAGACGTCTTCTTCTTCTTCTCCACTGAGGACAGAGGGTACTTATTTTTTCATCTTCAAGCTGTCTTTAGAGGCTTTAAGCTGGAGGTCTCTTGCTAGGAGTTACAGGCTCTTGTGGGATGTCTTCTTCATTCCTGTCGTGCAGAGGGTTTTCTGGTTTGGGGTTTCCTGGCTGCAATTTGTAACCTCACCCAAAAAGATTTCCTTTGGTCTTCCAGAAACTTTTCAGGTGTTTACAATCCCTTTGATCAGTTCTCCATCATATTCTGGTTCTGATTAATTCCCAACCCCATCTGTTAACATCTGAACAGAAAACATCAAAGATTTGGTGAAGAGTCGGCAATTATTTTTTATTAGGTTTTTAGGTCCAACCTATCACCTCTTCCTCAGATCCTTTTCAAAGTAGACCCAAAGGGTTTTGTGAAGTCTGCAGATTTGTCCACCGCTGGACCTTTGGATTGATTTCTAAGGCACCCATAGAAGCCAATGCATGATGGAACTAATGCTTTCAGGAAAGCTTTGTCAAATATGCAGCCCTACTTCTGGGCAGAAAAGGGAGCGATTTCATGTCAGCTCTCAGGTCTCTTTTCCTGTAGAGAAATCAATATTTCCAGGAGAAAAGTACAAAGGCACTCAGAGGGGGACTAATCTGGTCTACCTTGGGATCATAAGAGAAAAGGTCCTGGCGAAACCACCCTTTCCACTTTTCTTTTTCATTGATAGGATTATTAGTCTTTTCTTCTTTATAAACTTTACAAATGGATCAGATTTCTAAATCTTGAGTGACATGGTTGTTGTGGGTTTCGCGGGCTCTCTGGACATGTTCTGAAGGTTGTTATTCCTGACCTTTCGCCAGTCTCTGTGGCCGGCATCTTCAGAGGACTGGAGTAGGAACTCTGTCATTGCTCAACAGAGCATGGGAAGTGGGGGGGTAGGAAAGGGGGAGGAAAGGAGTTTAGATAGGGGTGGAAAAAGGAAAGGGGGAGGAAAGGAGTTTAGATAGGGGTGGAAAAAGGAAAGGGGGAGGAAAGGAGTTTAGATAAGGATGGGAAAGGAAAGGGGGAGGAAAGGAGTTTAGATTAGGGATGGGAAAGGAAAGGGGGAGGAAAGGAGTTTAGATAGGGATGGGAAAGGAAAGGGGAAGGAAAGGAGATTAGATAGGGATGGGAAAGGAAAGGGGGAGGAAAGGAGATTAGATAGGGATGGGAAAGGAAAGAGGGAGGAAAGGAGATTAGCTAGGGATGGGAAAGGAAAAGGGGAGGAAAGGAGATTAGTTAGGGATGGGAAAGGAAAGGAAAGGGGGAGGAAAGGAGATTAGTTAGGGAAGGGAAAGGAAAGGAAAGGGGGAGGAAAGTAGATTAGTTAGGGAAGGGAAAGGAAAGGAAAGGGGGAGGAAAGGAGATTAGTTAGGGAAGGGAAAGGAAAGGAAAGGGGGAGGAAAGTAGATTAGTTAGGGAAGGGAAAGGAAAGGAAAGGGGGAGGAAAGGAGATTAGTTAGGGATGGGAAAGGAAAGAGGGAGGAAAGGAGATTAGTTAGGGATGGGAAAGGAAAGGGGGAGGAAAGGAGATTAGATTAGGGATGGGAAAGGAAAGGGGAGGAAAGGAGATTAGTTAGGGAAGGGAAAGGAAAGGAAATGGGGAGGAAAGGAGATTAGTTAGGGAAGGGAAAGGAAAGGAAAGGGGGAGGAAAGGAGATTAGTTAGGGAAGGGAAAGGAAAGGAAAGGGGGAGGAAAGGAGATTAGTTAGGGAAGGGAAAGGAAAGGAAAGGGGGAGGAAAGGAGATTAGTTAGGGATGGGAAAGGAAAGGGGGAGGAAAGGAGATTAGATTAGGGATGGGAAAGGAAAGGAAAGGGGGAGGAAAGGAGATTAGATTAGGGATGGGAAAGGAAAGGGGAGGAAAGAAGATTAGTTAGGGAAGGGAAAGGAAAGGAAAGGGGGAGGAAAGGAGATTAGTTAGGGAAGGGAAAGGAAAGGAAAGGGGGAGGAAAGGAGATTAGTTAGGGAAGGGAAAGGAAAGGAAAGGGGGAGGAAAGGAGATTAGTTAGGGATGGGAAAGGAAAGAGGGAGGAAAGGAGATTAGTTAGGGAAGGGAAAGGAAAGGAAAGGGGGAGGAAAGGAGATTAGTTAGGGAAGGGAAAGGAAAGAGGGAGGAAAGGAGATTAGTTAGGGATGGGAAAGGAAAGAGGGAGGAAAGGAGATTAGATTAGGGATGGGAAAGGAAAGGGGAGGAAAGGAGATTAGTTAGGGAAGGGAAAGGAAAGGAAAGGGGGAGGAAAGGAGATTAGTTAGGGAAGGGAAAGGAAAGGAAAGGGGGAGGAAAGGAGATTAGTTAGGGAAGGGAAAGGAAAGGAAAGGGGGAGGAAAGGAGATTAGTTAGGGATGGGAAAGGAAAGGGGAGGAAAGAAGATTAGTTAGGGAAGGGAAAGGAAAGGAAAGGGGGAGGAAAGGAGATTAGTTAGGGAAGGGAAAGGAAAGGAAAGGGGGAGGAAAGGAGATCAGTTAGGGATGGGAAAGGAAAGGGGGAGGAAAGGAGATTAGATTAGGGATGGGAAAGGAAAGGAGAGGGGGAGGAAAGGAGATTAGTTAGGGAAGGGAAAGGAAAGGAAAGGGGGAGGAAAGGAGATTAGTTAGGGATGGGAAAGGAAAGAGGGAGGAAAGGAGATTAGTTAGGGAAGGGAAAGGAAAGGAAAGGGGGAGGAAAGGAGATTAGTTAGGGATGGGAAAGGAAAGGGGGAGGAAAGGAGATTAGATTAGGGATGGGAAAGGAAAGGAGAGGGGGAGGAAAGGAGATTAGATTAGGGATGGGAAAGGAAAGGGGAGGAAAGAAGATTAGTTAGGGAAGGGAAAGGAAAGGAAAGGGGGAGGAAAGGAGATTAGTTAGGGATGGGAAAGGAAAGGGGGAGGAAAGGAGATTAGATTAGGGATGGGAAAGGAAAGGAGAGGGGGAGGAAAGGAGATTAGTTAGGGAAGGGAAAGGAAAGGAAAGGGGGAGGAAAGGAGATTAGTTAGGGAAGGGAAAGGAAAGGAAAGGGGGAGGAAAGGAGATTAGTTAGGGAAGGGAAAGGAAAGGAAAGGGGGAGGAAAGGAGATTAGTTAGGGATGGGAAAGGAAAGAGGGAGGAAAGGAGATTAGTTAGGGAAGGGAAAGGAAAGGAAAGGGGGAGGAAAGGAGATTAGTTAGGGAAGGGAAAGGAAAGAGGGAGGAAAGGAGATTAGTTAGGGATGGGAAAGGAAAGAGGGAGGAAAGGAGATTAGATTAGGGATGGGAAAGGAAAGGGGAGGAAAGGAGATTAGTTAGGGAAGGGAAAGGAAAGGAAAGGGGGAGGAAAGGAGATTAGTTAGGGAAGGGAAAGGAAAGGAAAGGGGGAGGAAAGGAGATTAGTTAGGGAAGGGAAAGGAAAGGAAAGGGGGAGGAAAGGAGATTAGTTAGGGAAGGGAAAGGAAAGGAAAGGGGGAGGAAAGGAGATTAGTTAGGGATGGGAAAGGAAAGGGGGAGGAAAGGAGATTAGATTAGGGATGGGAAAGGAAAGGAAAGGGGGAGGAAAGGAGATTAGATTAGGGATGGGAAAGGAAAGGGGAGGAAAGAAGATTAGTTAGGGAAGGGAAAGGAAAGGAGAGGGGGAGGAAAGGAGATTAGATTAGGGATGGGAAAGGAAAGGGGAGGAAAGAAGATTAGTTAGGGAAGGGAAAGGAAAGGAAAGGGGGAGGAAAGGAGATTAGTTAGGGAAGGGAAAGGAAAGGAAAGGGGGAGGAAAGGAGATTAGTTAGGGAAGGGAAAGGAAAGGAAAGGGGGAGGAAAGGAGATTAGTTAGGGAAGGGAAAGGAAAGGAAAGGGGGAGGAAAGGAGATTAGTTAGGGATGGGAAAGGAAAGAGGGAGGAAAGGAGATTAGTTAGGGAAGGGAAAGGAAAGGAAAGGGGGAGGAAAGGAGATTAGTTAGGGATGGGAAAGGAAAGAGGGAGGAAAGGAGATTAGTTAGGGATGGGAAAGGAAAGAGGGAGGAAAGGAGATTAGTTAGGGATGGGAAAGGAAAGGGGGAGGAAAGGAGATTAGTTAGGGAAGGGAAAGGAAAGGGGAGGAAAGAAGATTAGTTAGGGAAGGGAAAGGAAAGGAAAGGGGGAGGAAAGGAGATTAGTTAGGGAAGGGAAAGGAAAGGAAAGGGGGAGGAAAGGAGATTAGTTAGGGATGGGAAAGGAAAGAGGGAGGAAAGGAGATTAGTTAGGGAAGGGAAAGGAAAGGAAAGGGGGAGGAAAGGAGATTAGTTAGGGATGGGAAAGGAAAGAGGGAGGAAAGGAGATTAGTTAGGGATGGGAAAGGAAAGAGGGAGGAAAGGAGATTAGTTAGGGATGGGAAAGGAAAGAGGGAGGAAAGGAGATTAGTTAGGGAAGGGAAAGGAAAGAGGGAGGAAAGATGATTAGTTAGGGAACGGAAAGGAAAGGAAAGGGGGAGGAAAGGAGATTAGTTAGGGAAGGGAAAGGAAAGGAAAGGAAAGGGGGAGGAAAGGAGATTAGTTAGGGATGGGAAAGGAAAGAGGGAGGAAAGGAGATTAGTTAGGGATGGGAAAGGAAAGGGGGAGGAAAGGAGATTAGTTAGGGATGGGAAAGGAAAGAGGGAGGAAAGGAGATTAGTTAGGGATGGGAAAGGAAAGGAAAGGGGGAGGAAAGGAGATTAGTTAGGGATGGGAAAGGAAAGAGGAAGGAAAGGAGATTAGTTAGGGATGGGAAAGGAAAGGGTGAGGAAAGGAGATTAGTTAGGGATGGGAAAGGAAAGGGGGAGGAAAGGAGATTAGTTAGGGATGGGAAAGGAAAGAGGGAGGAAAGGAGATTAGTTAGGGAAGGGAAAGAAAAGGGGGAGGAAAGGAGATTAGTTAGGGAAGGGAAAGGAAAGGGGGAGGAAAGGAGATTAGTTAGGGAAGGGAAAGGAAAGGAAAGGGGGAGGAAAGGAGATTAGTTAGGGATGGGAAAGGAAAGAGGGAGGAAAGTAGATTAGATTAGGGATGGGAAAGGAAAGGAAAGGGGGAGGAAAGGAGATTAGTTAGGGAAGGGAAAGGAAAGGAAAGGAAAGGAAAGGAGGAGGAAAGGAGATTAGTTAGGGATGGGAAAGGAAAGAGGGAGGAAAGGAGATTAGTTAGGGAAGGGAAAGGAAAGAGGGAGGAAAGGAGATTAGTTAGGGATGGGAAAGGAAAGAGGGAGGAAAGGAGTTTAGTTAGGGATGGGAAAGGAAAGAGGGAGGAAAGGAGTTTAGTTAGGGAAGGGAAAGGAAAGGAAAGGGGAAGGAAAGGAGATTAGTTAGGGAAGGGAAAGGAAAGAGGGAGGAAAGGAGATTAGTTAGGGATGGGAAAGGAAAGGGGGAGGAAAGGAGATTAGTTAGGGATGGGAAAGGAAAGAGGGAGGAAAGGAGTTTAGTTAGGGATGGGAAAGGAAAGGAAAGGGGAAGGAAAGGAGATTAGTTAGGGAAGGGAAAGGAAAGAGGGAGGAAAGGAGATTAGTTAGGGATGGGAAAGGAAAGGGGGAGGAAAGGAGATTAGTTAGGGATGGGAAAGGAAAGAGGGAGGAAAGGAGATTAGTTAGGGAAGGGAAAGGAAAGAGGGAGGAAAGGAGATTAGTTAGGGAAGGGAAAGGAAAGAGGGAGGAAAGGAGATTAGTTAGGGATGGGAAAGGAAAGAGGGAGGAAAGGAGTTTAGTTAGGGATGGGAAAGGAAAGAGGGAGGAAAGGAGTTTAGTTAGGGATGGGAAAGGAAAGGAAAGGGGAAGGAAAGGAGATTAGTTAGGGAAGGGAAAGGAAAGAGGGAGGAAAGGAGATTAGTTAGGGATGGGAAAGGAAAGGGGGAGGAAAGGAGATTAGTTAGGGATGGGAAAGGAAAGAGGGAGGAAAGGAGATTAGTTAGGGAAGGGAAAGGAAAGGAAAGGGGGAGGAAAGGAGATTAGTTAGGGAAGGGAAAGGAAAGAGGGAGGAAAGGAGATTAGTTAGGGATGGGAAAGGAAAGAGGGAGGAAAGGAGATTAGTTAGGGATGGGAAAGGAAAGAGGGAGGAAAGGAGATTAGTTAGGGATGGGAAAGGAAAGGGGGAGGAAAGGAGATTAGTTAGGGATGGGAAAGGAAAGAGGGAGGAAAGGAGATTAGTTAGGGAAGGGAAAGGAAAGGAAAGGGGGAGGAAAGGAGATTAGTTAGGGAAGGGAAAGGAAAGAGGGAGGAAAGGAGATTAGTTAGGGAAGGGAAAGGAAAGAGGGAGGAAAGGAGATTAGTTAGGGATGGGAAAGGAAAGAGGGAGGAAAGGAGATTAGTTAGGGATGGGAAAGGAAAGAGGGAGGAAAGGAGATTAGTTAGGGAAGGGAAAGGAAAGGAAAGGGGGAGGAAAGGAGATTAGTTAGGGATGGGAAAGGAAAGAGGGAGGAAAGGAGTTTAGTTAGGGATGGGAAAGGAAAGAGGGAGGAAAGGAGATTAGTTAGGGATGGGAAAGGAAAGGGGGAGGAAAGGAGATTAGTTAGGGAAGGGAAAGGAAAGGAAAGGGGGAGGAAAGGAGATTAGTTAGGGATGGGAAAGGAAAGAGGGAGGAAAGGAGATTAGTTAGGGAAGGGAAAGGAAAGGAAAGGGGGAGGAAAGGAGATTAGTTGGGGAAGGGAAAGGAAAGGGGGAGGAAAGGAGTTTAGACAGGGTTGGAAAAAGGAAAGGGGGAGGAAAGGATTTTAGATAAGGATGGGAAAGGAAAGGGGGAGGAAAAGAGTTTAGGTAGGGATGGGAAAGGAAAGGTTTAGGAAAGGAATTTAGATAGGGATGGGAAAAACCCACAACAACCATCTATATATATTTTTTGTACCAAATTGGAAACCTCTGATTTTTGTCTGGGTTTATTTGATCAGTGTGACCAGAAAGTTTAATCCCCCTCAGTTTGTCTTCATCTTATTATTATGGTTTTTTTAACCTATGGTTGTGCATCTCCTTTGCTTTGGCGTTTTTTCTTCAATGATCTAAATAATTCTTCAACAAAAGAACATTCAGGAAGAAGAGCTGTCTTCAATCCCTGACGGATTCCAGTTCCTCAGAGAAGATCAGCGGTGGACCAAACCTGCGGAATTCATTCGTTACCTGACCTTCTCTAGGCCAGAGGAGGATCTGAGAAATGGCGAGGAGTTGGTACCCTCAATCCTGAGCCTCTCCCTTCTTTTCTCAACGTCGAATCCGTCGGCCTGTTCCTCCAGTCCCACGAGTCAGTTCTTGGATCTCATCCGATGGTTGGTGAATGCCCGGCTGTAGAAGTTCTCTTTCATGGGGTGAAGCCTTTGCTCTCGATGGATGGCCTGGAAGAAGAAAAGAGCAAGAAAGCAATGGAAAGTCTGCGGAGAGGCCCTGGAGGGTCCTAATGATGTTTCCAAGGAACGTTTGAGCTCACTTCCCCCCTTTGTCAATGAAGCACATTAACCCTTCTTTCTAAGGATCTAGCGGTGTGATCACACGAGGAAAAAGGTCTCCATTCAGGCTGCCTGTAGAGTAACCCAGTGCCCTCACTTTCCCGGCTCCAGTCCAACCCCGATGCGTGTCCAAGGTGTGCCTTTCGGGAGGAGCTCAGAGAAAAACGGTTGTAACAAAGGAGAAATTACCTTCTCCTCTTGTGCTGCTATTGAACCCTCCCCGCCACCTCCACCTCCCCTCAAGTTGCTCCTTCCTCCACCACCACCGCCGCGTCCAGAGTTGGTTATTCGGCCTTCTCTCCCACAACACCTGGGTGGAGTACTTCAGGAACGCCATGTAAAACCAACCCTGGCTTTTAACATTATAGAAAACCGTTGTAGAACCACATACGTACATTTAGTGCCGGCGAAAACCAAGTAGCCGCCGGTACCACGTGGCTGAATTCTGAGTGGTGCGGCTTCCACGCGTGGCGTCGTCCTGAAGCTCTGCCCTCTTTTGATGGACGTGGTCCTCTAGAGCTTCCGCTGCTGATTGCAGGGTTGTGTTCGCGTCCCCCTGCAATGGGGCGAGTTCTGAAACAAGAGGTGGGCAAAGCATCCACGGGTCAACCCTGCATTAGGCGGCCAAAGCGGGAGCTCAACGCTTGGGCTTCCTCCAGACCCTCCGGAATCCAATGTCTGGTCAATGGAGGGTCAAACCTGTATTTTGTGATGGGGCCTCCTTCTGGAAGCGAAAGGAATCTTCATCTTCCCTCCCTTTCTTCCCCCCAACGACCCACCCATTCTTTCAGCAAGGAGAGAGCACTGAGGTGGGCAACGAGACCCGATGGCCCCCATCGCTCCCGTGCCTTACCGGTGAGAAGACGCTGCAGCGTTCTTTCTTCTAGCGCTGTGACTGGGGTGCTCTGGAGGAGGGCTCCTAAGGGAAAGGCATGAAGGGAGCAGAGGGTCAGGTGGCCTTTCCCGAGGCCGGGTTGTGGGGAGGATTTGGACCGAAAGGAAGCGCCCCTCCCACTATTCTCCCTTTGCCCACAGAAGCTGCGAGATGGGATTCCTTGGAAGTCGAGAGAGGGCTCGACCCTTCCCGATGGTGGGAATCCGCTTGAGGCTGCTTCCGACACCCTCACTGAGCAGGGGTTGTAGCACGAATTCCATATAAAAAGGAAAACAAAAGTTGGAGAGGGGTTAATGAGGGAGAAGAGGAAGCTGGTAAGACCCGAAGCGTGACAGAGTTGACCCCCTGGAGAGCACATGCATTTCTGAGGGAAAACGTCCGTAGAGTTTCCAAAAGAAGTGAAGAGGAGGGAGACTGGGGTAGAGGGTAGCTGGGCGACATTTGAGCCCGGTCGGTCGGCACTTCTTGGAGGTTTTGAGACCCTCGTAGGTGTCTCTTCCCTTCCTCCGGCCTCCCTGACTTCTGGGATTTGTGGAAGGGCCCTTGAGATCCTTCAAGAGACCATCTTCTCCCTCAGAACTGCTGCCCAGCCCGGTGGTTCAGACCTCTCTTTGGGATTCCCCGCTGGGCCGCTCAGAGGATTGTCCGATTACCTGAGATCTCCACAGCTCTCCTTTGGAGCTCTTCCTGCCTGCTCTGGAAGTAGGGCACAAGGTCTCTCTGGAGGCCCATGCTCAGGTGGGGGCACTCTTGGACCTAAAGAGGGATGTAAAAATCACTTCAGTTCGTTGTGCCACCCAAATCCATGGTCCAAAGAACACCATGATACTCCTGAGGATGGCGGCACGGATTTTATTCAAGTCTTGGGCCGATCCCTCACAATGCTGTGTTGCCTTTTTTGAAAGAGACACTTTTTGGGTGTTTTTTTCCTGATTACTACTGTACATGTCAGTAAAACCGATCCATCCATTTTCCAGCTTACGAGAACGGCCAGATTCCTTTCAGGGGTTCTGTCCTGTTTGTTCCTCACTTGCCACATCCAATCGACAAGGTCTCCGTCTGCACCTCCGTGGTGGAACCGGAGGCACGACCGGGCGTGTGGGTGCAACGGGCCCTGGCACCTGGTCTCCTCGCCGCAGGGAGGATGGAAAGCCAGGCTTCCGGAGTCCTCGTCCACCGCTCTGTCCACTACATACACCACCCTGGGTTCTCTGTGGCTGACGAGGGAGTGTGTCCTCTCGTCCCTGCGTGGCCGAAGGAGCTGGATTCGGTTCCTGCCAACCTCCCAGAGAAGGCTGTCAAGGGGTAGCCTTGGAACCAGATCAGAACCAGATTTTTTTCTTCATTGGGGAGTTTTAGCAGGAGACTCATGTCATGATTTCAAACACTGCAACCATTTATGATTAGATTTCAACTTTGGTTTTTTTAAAAATAATAATAATAAAAGCCCCCTTGGAACCTTTTGGAAAGATGTGGCCAATACATTAGCTAGCAATGACAGTCTACTTAGGCTTGGTTAATTCAAACTCCTGTCCCTCCCCCGCCTTCTCACTCCCGGTCCAAAAGCCTCTCTCCCCCCCCCTTCTCTCTTGCTCACTAGCTGTTGGCAGAGAGCATTTATGTTGCCGCTCTCGGTGGTCTGGTGCAGCTGCTGAAGGTGTCTTTTGGTCACAAAGGGCAGACAGTGCAAAAAGGCCATTTTGCATGCCTAAAAAAGGAGAGGAAAAGACAGAGAGTGGACTTTCAAATTTCGGATGTACGCATCATACGAAGATAAGGCATGCACCATACACACATAAAGCATCCATAATGCCAGCAGGTCGATTTACAAGTTTTCCTCCAAAATCAGCCCAGCTTGAGTGCTGCTCATCTTTATCTAGCGCAAGATCACATCGAGTCATATTTTAGAAAAGTCTGTTTGAAGCCATCTTTGTCCAATTGATGTATTTGAAAAGACCTCTTGATACAAAGTGGGTTCTTAAGGAGGAAAAGCCTTTTCAGACCATATAGCCTCGGCTGACCCCTGGACGTCTGACCAGGCTGGAGGCAGCCTGACTTCCCGGATGGGCCTCCTTTCCTTGAGGTGCTGGTCAGGGAGAAGCCTGGTCTCCCGCACCCACCAGCCCAGCCTTCCGACAAGGTCGGATGTGCAGCAGGGACCCCCCTCGAAGAGAGGGCCTTCCAGGTGTCCTGGCCCAAAGTAGCTGAGACTTTCTTCCTGAAACTCAGCCCTCGGATTAGAACACAAATCTCAGCCATCCAGCTCAGATCTATTTCAGAGTGTGGAAAAGCTTCTTTACGGGAGGAAGAGATGCAACATCAAACACTGCCCCCCCCTTTTTTTTTGGCATGACAGCTTCCAGACCCCCCTCTCTCCCTTACTCCTTTACAATCCAGTCCAAAACAGCCATGTTTCCATGCTCTGCTCGCTCGGTGCCCCAATTCCCGCACTGTGGGTTTCTCTATTTCCCTGAGCTCCATGGGGACATCCCCAGGCGCCATCGTCTCCTGTGCAAGGAGCAGAACCAAGCGCCGAAGAAAGGCTGGCTGAGCATTCTGCAGTTGAGCAGAGGGGAGGACGGAGGCCCAGCCAAGGGGTCATCGGGTCCCGTGGGATCCTGGGACTGTTGCTTAGAGAAAACCCCCAGCATCCTCTTTCGGGGAGGTTGCTGGCACTCAGAAGCTGTCTCCCAACCAGGTCTCTCTGGCCCACGGACGGGACATTCGAAATAGGGTTGGGGACTTTGATCAGAAGTCATTTTGTCTTAAGAAGGGAAAACACCTTGAAAATCCTCAACATCCTATGTAACATCTACTTTAAAAATACATTTCGCAGGAAAACAGAGAACTATACATATGTAACCAGCGCCTTAAAGCTCCAGTCCTACCTCTGAGATGTTGGGGTTTGGGTCGCCCTGATAGATGAGCAAGAGTGCCAAGTTTTCTTTCACTAGATTGGCAAAGAAGGTCTTGTACCCCTGCTTGGCCCGGGTGGCCAAGGCACCGAAGAGATGGAACGCTGCAGCACGGATAGCATCGTCCTCCTAAAACCGGGGAAAGACAAGGCTTCACCTTCATGGACAGCAAAGCCACTCTTTGGCAAGAGATCAAAAAGGCACCGCGACGTTTTGGCGAAGAGGAGGAAGGCCCCGGAATCTGCCCGGCCTCGTCCGTGTGTCCGACGGCTCAGGGAGGAGCCCTGTCTGGGCCTTGGACAGACCTCCCCTCCTCGGCGGCTCGCTCACTCGCCCGTGGCGCTCAGCAAAGGGGGGCTTGCCTTTTCCTAGTGGAAACCTAGGGCGACCGGCATCCCTGGGAGGCTCCTTAGGAGCAGGTGAAGGTTTCTCCCCTCTTAGTGGAGGCCCTGGCTAAGGGGATGGGTCGCCCTGAAAGCTGAGTTCTTCCCTCATGGGGTGGAAGAGAGATTATGAAGTTTCCAAGGGCCTGGGAAGAGGAGGAGGAGGAAGAGGAGGAGGCAGGCTCCCCTGGTGCCATCACAGGAAACCACTCCACCCATGTGGGTCAGTTCAGACTGGCAGCCCTTTTGTCAATGTGGACAGGCAAACCCTCTCCTGAGCAGGACTTGTAAAGCGTTGGGTATCTGGAGGTGGAAGGCCCTCGTCCGCTGATGGCATGGCTGGCCAGTCTCCAGATTTCTGGCCTAGCCCTCCCTGGAGATCCCTGGGATGGAACTTGGGCTCTGGGTGATGGTCTCTGTCTCCAACAGATACTTCAAGCCCCTAAGAATTCCCTCAGTCATCCTGACACGGGCCCTCGTGGGACCGTAGGATTAGGATCCCTCGATGGCCGAGGAGCAGGCGTGGAGGGAGGAGAGCAGCTGAGTTTGTCGAAGTCTGTTTGAAAATAACAGAAGATCTGACACTCGAGACTGGTTCTTGGCCTCTTCTCGGCGGGATCTACCGAGGATCTTCTTTCCCACCCGTGACCAGAGAAGCCTCTCTTGTGGTGAGGATCATCAGCTCAGAAACCGTCTCTGGGCGGACAGTGGGCAAAGCTAGAACATCAGCCACGCCTGGGAAGGGGAGATCTCAGCTCTCCTGAGTCAGGGAGGGAAAGGGGGGTGGGCCCTTGGAGGGGGGGGACGGGCATCCACTTACCTCAGAGAGGTACTTGCTGGCCCTCCAGCAGAGATCGCGGAAGAGGAAGGCCACTTTCCCCATCCTCAGGCACGGCAGAACGAGTGCCAGTGCCTCCAGAGCTTCGTCAATCACCGCACTGTCCCGGAGGTGGTTGAAGAGAAGGATGAGAAGGTCCTTCTTCAGTCCTTTCACCTGGAAGGAGGAGACAAGACCAGGACCCTCTCTCAGCCCCTCGTCCTTCCCCAGAGCCCGCTGGCCAGAGGAGGTGGCGGGTCGGAGCCCAGGCCTTCTTCCCTAGCGGGCGACCCGCACCTCCCAGGGGCTTCCCTTCCGAAAAAAAGCTCGCTTTCTGCTCTCCCAGAAGGTAGTCCCAAAACGGGTGGGTTGAAAGGACAAGGAAGGCGATGAGGAATCCAGGCGAGGAAGATCATCCTGATCAGAAGAGGTGTCTGAGGAAAGGGCCGGCTGCCTTGTCTGCTTTGGGGATTGGCACCGTGTCGCTGAAGACGGGCGTGGGCGCCGCGCAGAACCCGGTGAGTGGACTGCGCGGGTTCTAAGGGAGCGAGGGACCCTCGGTGGCACCTCTGGGGCCGCGCTTCGTCCTCGTCTCCCCGGGAATAGGACTACGAAGTGCCCGTCTCTCTACTCGGCAGGAATGGAGAGCCGGACAGGCTTCAGCTTTTTAGTAAAGAGAGGATGGGGGGAAGAGGTCATGGTTGACCTGACTTGGTGCCGGAGGTTCCCACGACCACCAGCCCTTGGAAGGCTGGACCACCACTGGGTCCACCTGAGATTGGCCTTTGGCCCTCCGTGGATCCACCGAGGTGGACTGGAATCCAGGAAAGGACACCGAACCCCTTTCTTCTCCAAAATGCCCTGAGTGTGGTTTTTCTTCCTCTCTTTTTTGGGCCAAGACCCCTCTGGCGTCTCTGGATTGGTCCCTGCTTTTTTCCATAGCAAGGAGGGAATGGCGAAGGCATGTCTTGAACCCATTACCAGCCCACGCCTTTTGAAACAAGGGCCGCTCCAGGGGGGGAAGGGCTGACCTGGTCCGGTGCCACCAGGAGAAGGCGGCCAAGGCTGCGCAGGGCCATGCGGCGGATCCCGGCGTTCTGATCTTCCATGTTCCGGATCAGGGTCGGAACGAAGGCCCTGAGTGCGGCCCATCGGGTAAAGCTGGGCTCCTGAATCACCTGCAAGAGTTTGAGACGTTCGTTACACCCTGCGTCCCTGGACCCTTCGGCCTCCAGAGCTCAGCCTTCTGACCCTGCCAGAATCAAGGGACTCGGAGTTTCAAAGAGGGACGTAAATCTGCCCTCATTTGTGTGTGCAAGAAAGGACAGTTTCTTCCTCCTCGTTCCATGCGGTGCCATATATTTCTTGCCCATTTCATCTAGGGCAAGTCCAATGTTCTCAGCTGGGGGAGGAGACCTCTGCCTTCCACAAGGATCTGCTTAGCTCTGTGGGCAAGTACAGAACCAGAAAACAGCCCCAGATCCCCCCCCCCAGTGCCCCAACCCCTGGCTCTCACCTCTGTGAAGAGAGCGGTTCCTGCGAGCCGCAGCTTTTCTGAGCTGGCATCCATCCAGGGGAGGACGTCCTGGATGACCTGGTCTTTCAGCAAGCCGTTCTCCAGCAAGCACCTGGGAGAGAGGATGAACAAGGGAACCGTCAAGGAGAAGACCAGCTTCCACAACTGCTGCCCAGGGAAGGAGCCGGGCCAATTGGACTTGAGGCAGGGAGAGGTTGCCCTCCGTGGGAGGAGTTATGGGTGCAGGTCGTCCTGGAATGCAGGAAGGGTGGCCGGATGCGTGCATGAAAAGCGCCCCACAAGTGCGAGAATGGGAGGGAGAAAACGGATTTTGGCAGACATAGAGGCAGGGAGACCAGTAGAGCTGAACAGCAGGAGATGAAGAACTGTAACCCTCCATATTTATGAGCCAGAGCATGAGCAGACCTGGAGAACCCAAAGGAACACAAAATCTATTGACTTCAATTAAACTCATTCTTCCTCCTCGCTACACCTCTCACCTGAGCACAAGTACCAACAGAATGAAAAAGAGGAGTAGAAGCTGAAAGCCAATGAACAAAGAACGAGCTTGCTTGCTTGCTTCCATTCATTTCCTTCTCTTTCCTTCTTCCTCCTTTCCTTCCTTCCTTCCTTCCTTCCTTCCTTCCTTCCTTCCTTCCTTCCTTCCTTCCTTCCTTCCTTCCTTCCTTCCTTCCTTCCTTCCTTCCTTCCTTCCTTTCCTTCCTTCCCTTCCCTTCCCTTCCCTTCCCTTCCCTTCTCCTTCCCTCCCTCCCTCCCTCCCTCCAGGTTTCGATTTCCCAACAGAGGGAGAAGGAGGGGAGGTGGGGAGCACCTTGGATGGGATGAGCTTCTGGGGGTGCCACCACCCCTGCCTTTCTTTCATCAGGGGAGCAGGAGGGGAAATGGCAGGACTCCGTTTCCCACAGGGGACTAGGGATGCTTCTTGGGAAGCCCCTACGCCAGACGTGGGGCAACCCCACTCTCCCTCCTTTGCTTCTCATGATCCACTGTGGCCGATGATCCAGGCTGGAGGCCATTCTACAGCCACCTGGACGACCAGCCATCGCAGGGAAAGACAACCTGCGTCTCCTGGGCTCCACCTCCCAGAATCTCACCAGCCCCAGAGCCCTTTCCTCTCCTTCGGCTATTCATAAGTCACTTACTTGGTCAACTGGCAAAGGCCCTCAGGGTGGGTCCAGGGATCCCCGAGTAAGGCCCAGAAGTCTGCCTTCTTGATCTCCTCCTGGGATGCAATTGGTGTCCCCTTCACGACCAGAGCCTTCAGGGTGTCCACAGAGAGGCTGCAGAAGGAAAGGACCCAGAGAGGGCCTCAGAATCGCCCCCCCCCCTCCGAAGAAGAAGAAGAAGAAGAAGAAGAAGAAGAAGAAGAAGAAGAAGAAGAAGAAGAAGAAGAAGAAGAAGAAGAAGAAGAAGAAGAAGAAGAAGCGGGGAAATTCCAGGAGCAGGGCTGGCAAAGACCTCCACGCGGCCGGGAGAGGATGCCGCCTTCTGCCCAGAAGGGGACCCGGGCAGAGGTTCATGGGATGGGGCCATTCCTTGCTGCACGTAAGACGTGGGCACGCTTCCCCCATGCAGAAAGACTGCCTCTGCCCCCCCAAAAAAAACCCTCCCCTCAGGCTTGCAGGTTTCCCAAGCCTGCCCAAGGGAGGGGACGTTACCTGCAAGGGTTCCCTGGTGTCAGGTGCTGCTCCCTCAGGAACAGCCTGCGGCGACCCTCACACGGGGGCATCTTCTGCCCCAGGGTTTGGCTGACCTGCCACAGGAGGGTGAACAGGAGCTCCGGGAACACCTTCTGGAGATCCACCTCAGAGGGCAGTCCTGAGAGGACCTCAAAGATCGCACAGGTGGCCTGCAGAGGGGAGGAAGAGGAAGGGAACAGAGGATGGGGGGGGAAAGAGAGACCAGGTGTTACTGCGGGTCTCAGATCCTCCCCTCCTCCCCAAGGCAAGGGTTCTGGCCTCCTTGGAGCCACCCATTTCAGCCGCTCTCAGAGCAGAACAGCTGAGACGGTTTTCCCAACGTGGTCTAAAAGGATGGGCCATCCCATGTCCCTTGGAGCGTACTTTGAGAGGTTCTTCCTCCGCATAGTCCCCGCTTTCATCAATGCTAGAGCTGGTTGTTGATCCGAGGATGGAGGGCTGGTTCACACACGACGTCAGCTTGGCCAGGACTCTCACAGCCAGGGATGGGTCTCGATCGAAAGACCTCCACAGCTTGCCAGTCTCGCTATAAGGAGAGAAGGTGGGAGTTGCAGAGATGGCCTGAGCCTGGAATTGGCCTTCAGAACCAGCAGCTTGGGCGCAAGAAGCCCCTGGTGGGTTGGCAACGCCCGGCAGTGAGAAACCAATTTCTCACAGGGCAAGGAGAAACCTTGCGTGGGGTCTCCCACCAGGACTGCATCCGTCCTTTCGATCTCAGCGCCCCAGTTAAGGGACCGGGGCCTGACCGAGAAGAAAGAAGCCTCTTCCCCCAAGGACAGAAAGCCGTCTTTTCCCCCCAGCACCCACCTGTCCAAGGGGAGGCTTCGGCGGAGGAGGTGGCCCAAGACTGTGTCCAGGTGGGAGCGGGCCATGATGCAGACCGCCTCCAGAGGGACCTCCTCCATGCCTCCCTGAGTGACGATCGGCAGGCGGCTGCAGAAAGTATCGAGGAGCTCGGGCACCTGGAAGGAGCAAGACGGGGATCCCTGGCTCAGATTTGCTCTTGTAAAGCTAATCCTCCGGATTATTTCATCATAAAAGCAATGCTTCAGTGAAGAATGGTTTTATTTCTTTATTATTCTATTTAGCAATCCGAAGGACAAGATTACTCTTCCCTCCCTGAAAGGACACCGTTCTTGTTTGAGCAAGTCTTAGCTTGGCTGAAGTGACTTGGAACGGAAGCCCATCTATTGGGGCCTCCAGTGAGCTCACGACCACAGCGGCGCCCCCTTGCCGCTGCCCCCCCCCGGGTTGAGGTGACAGCCCACGTGGTTTATAGAGCTGGGCCCACGTCTGGACGTGGCCAGAAAGGTCGTCCCAAGACCCCTTTGTCCAGATGAAGGCCCAACCTAGAGAAAACAACGGGAATGAATAGGAGACGAAAAGGGCCTTTTTTGGACTACAGCACCCAGAATCCCCCACCCGAGGGGGCCATGGCTCTGCTGGCTGAGAAATTCTGGATTCTGCAGAAGGGCAGAAGTTTACAAAAGGAAGTTCAGCATCCTTTGGGCAAAGCTGAAAAGATGCAGGTGGAGATCTCTTTCTGACTTCTGCATCTCCTGCCTGGAGAAAAGGAGGGTTCCTGGCAAATGGCTACCTTGCTCTTCATGGCCTCCCCGTGGTTTTGGAGGTTGGCGAGCAACCAGTAACCAGCAGCCCTGGCATAGCTGGGAATCCCTGACACAAGGTCTTCCAGGATGGCTTCGGTGAAGTCCAACAGCTGATCCTTCGCGAGATGGATGCTGACCACCTGCCAAAAAAAGAAAGGACAGGCTTTTTTTCTGTAGCTCAGACCTTCTCCTTCACCAGTGAGATTTCCTGCCAGACCAAGGATGGGCAGATCTATGCTTTTCCAAAGAGTCCTGCCCAAGGATTTTGCCCAGGGATTGCAGGAATTCTCTGCATCTTGCTCTTTCTTCCAAAACAAGGCGGCCTTGGCACTTCCCCGTGGACTCCAGCAGGTTCCCCTAGAGAACTGGAAAGGCCCCAATGTGGGCTTGGAGTTGGACAAGGACTGGAGCCTCTCCGCGAGGACACAGGACGGCTCAGGCCACCCGGATTTCATACCCAGGGACCTCATCTCAGAGATGAAGGCACTGCCAATGAGCCTGGCCACTGACTCGGCTCGCTGAGAAAACAGGACTCCAACCGATTCGGGAGGTGGATGTGACCCAGGCGCTCGGGAGATTCCCACCCGATCAAGGGAATCACCTTAGCCAGTCTGGCCCAAGCCCCAGACAGATCGGTGGGGACTTCTGCCTGGAGATCACAGAGGGCAGACGTCACCTCTTTTTCTTCCGCCTCCGTGATTCTCGATCCGCCTGGAAAGAAAAGAGGGTGAATGATTTAAATCTAGGATGGCACCACCTTCCTATGGTATCAAAAAGCAAAAGACGATAAACCACTGAAGAACCATCTGATAAGGAAAGCTTTAAACTGGGTATGGACCAAGATCCGGGAAGAAAAGGACCAGAAAGTTCCTGAATGGGTCTCACCCACAGTAGCATTCACACAACCCACATTAATGGGGAAAAAGAAACTCTATTGAGATTTAGAGGTTTGTTAAAAGCGGCCTTAAGTGTGAGAGTAAGGGAAGAACTAGAAGAACAAGGCACAATACTTGATTGGTGGGCAAAAACACAAAGAGACTCAAGATGTACAAGCGATAAAGCAGTCGGTTTTTGTAAGGAAAACCGCATAAGTTACTTCTGAATGTAAGGGAAAAACGGATTAAAATGTGGTATCGTTATCTACCAGAATTCAAAACGCAAGATGAAATAGTTAAAGAATGTATGACAAAAGGGAACCAAAATGTGGGCCACAATATTAACTGAAAGTCAGGGTCACAAATCTGGGAAGGGAATGTTGACTAAAGAAAGGAACAAACAGAGAAGCAGACCAGGAAAAAAAATGGCTGACTTGCTAGTTCGGGTTGGTTCGGGGTCCTCTAAACTGGAGGACCCAAAGTTTTCGGAATCCACTGATTTTGCCCGATTTAACAAACTTCCTACTCCATGTCACCCCACCCCAGCCTGCCCCTTCCCTTCCCACTGTCCGCCACTGCTTCCCTGCCTTGTCCGGCCACCTCTCTCTTTCCTTTGGTTTTGGACTCCTAAAGTCATGAATTGGTGACACATAAAACGTCACTGGAAAGAACCAAAAAGGGCTCAAAGTGGAATTCACACCCACAGGGTCCCTCATTGTTAAAACTAACATGGGTCAACCTGGGATTTTTGGTGTCATCTAATGGCTAAACCAAATTGTTTGAAAGTCATCCTCGTCATTTTCTAAGCCCTGATTTGCAGGCTTGGGGATGAAGCCACCTCGAACGGGCAGCGTTTTTCATCCTTGGGATCTGACACCTTGAAGGAGCACCTTCTGCCTCCCCTGAGGATAATTCCCTTGTCCATTTGTAAGTGGGGTCCATCTCAGCTGGAAAGAGGTTTCCTGGGGTCCTACATCCGTCCAGGTTCACCTCCAGACAGGGTCACTCCAAGAACACTAGCAGTCACAGAGTGAAGGCACCCATTGATTGGCCTTGAAGCCCTTGATCCCATCTCCCCCCCCCCAACATTCTCACCTTGAATATGAATAAGGCAGTTGATACACTTGGCTGCCCACTGCCGGCATGCGATGGAGTTCTCCAGGATGTAAGGGGCTAAGAAGGATACCGCGAAACCGTAGCCTTTGAAATTCTCTCCGTCCTACCAAGAAGAGAATAAAACCGATTGAAATGGCCTTGGAAGGCCTGAGGATTTGCAGAACCAACCTCTCCTCCAAGATCTGCAGCAGAAGGGATTCTTGGAGGCCTGAAACAGACCTTACAGAGAGCCTGGTCATTGACGGGAATCGCATGTTCATCTTGCCAAGAGGCGAAGGAGGTGGCCTTCCTGTGTTTGTGAAAGCCAACTTCCAAGGGAACCCTCCTTGCCTTTGGAAGGCCAGTCCCCAAACCGAGCAAGCTCGTCTGCATCGTCCCAGAGGGGAGAGGAGCTCTGGATCAGGCCTGCCCTCAGCCCTTGGGGCCGCCTTCTTGTCCAGGCTTGGGACACATCAGGCTGGCATAGGTGGGAAGAGAAGCGGGGAGGAAAGCCACAGCCAGCCCGGGTCCAAGGTGAGCCCACCTGGCTGTACAGCCCCTGCTGTGGGAGGTGCTACCGGGAGGGGAGTGAGTGTCAATCGAGGAGAAGACAGTCCTAGTGGAGACCCAGGGCGGTCGCCAGACTCTCGTCTCCTCTGAGACGTCTGTTCTGCAAAGTCACTTCTGCTCTTTGGTGCTGATTGAGAAGGAAACCATTCATTGCTCGTTTCTTGGACACCATCAATGATTTCCTTCACTCCGAAAATGCACACCCACCCCACCCCAAGACCAAAGGCATGAAGCCTGATGGGCGTCGGATGGAAGGGAACCAGATGGACGTGCATATCACCACATCAGCAGAGCAGAAATGGCCTCTACCCTTCGAACGAAAGGCATTCCCTTCTATAGACACACTCAAGCTGAGTTCTCTCATGCTTGTCCCATCTGATCCGATGGCAGAGCCCACGCAGGAGAAGATGAAATCCTTATTCTAGAGAAGCCCCCGGGCTGGGAAAGGCTGGTCTAAAGTCATGGAGCCCAAGTCCAAAGACGCCAAGGAGAGGGAGAGTTTTGCCTCTTTCCGGGGAGCCTTCCTGAATATCGGGACTCTTCCCACAGGGTCTTCTGGTCGGCCAGCAAGAGGAGGAGGAGGAGGCGGGAGGAAGAGGAGGAGGACTCACCGGAAGACGAAAGCTGGCCTGGAAGGGAGCCAGAACCTGGAAGCTGGCCTGCAGGGCCCTCTCTCGGCTCCCCTCACACTCCAGGAACCAGGGCTCGATCAGCTGGAGGCCAAGCAAGAACACAGACCCGTTTATGAGACCTCTCTGAGGGGCAAACCTTTCTCATTTTACAAACATATCCTGCTTTTCCTTGAGATATCCCTCAGCCAGATGGGAGCCACGTAGCCCATCTGGCTGCCAAACACAGCTGGTCATTCATGGCCCGGTGGGTGAAATGTGGAAACGGTGAGAGAGAGGGAAGGCTCCCCCCCCGATCTACATGTTGTGGATCATCCCTCCTTCGAGCACTCCCGGAGAGCTCAGGGGTTCAGGGCTCTGGCTGTGAAAGTGAGAGGTGGGGAGTTCGATTCCCCACTCGGCCTCCTCGAGGAGGGCCCAGACTTAGGCCTCCCTTCCGGCTCGGCCGTTCTAAGAGGCAACATCACTTCGCTCTTGAGGAAAGCTTTCGTGTCTGAGAGATCAGTCTGGGCGATGCAGACTGGCTGGGACAGGTGGAGAGGAGGGCCACGAGGGTGATCCGGGGACCGAAAACCAAGCCCTGTGAGGAAAGACGGAAGAAACTGGGCATGGTTAACCTCGAGGAAAGAAGGCCGAGAGGTGGTCACACCGAGGAGGGGCAGGAGGGGTTCTCAGTCATGCCAAAGCGCATCAGCACGTAAGGGGATGATGGACTCAAGGGACAGGAAACCAGATTCCTGTTGAACGATGGAACCAAGGAGCCGGCCGAGTGCTCCGACACTGGAGGCCCTCCAGAGAAAGATGGACAGCTGCGTGTCAGATCTAGTTTGATCCTATATAAATACTGAAATGATCTGATGGGGACAATTCGGACAATATGGTAATTACAGATTATCCTCAATGTATAGTTTGACCATGAAATTGGCAAAGTTTCTGCAATACTGAATGTAAATGCCAATCCAGGGGATTTCCTTTTGGGTTTATGCTTACCTGGAACATGACATCAATCCTCTCTGAGGTTGGCTCTTCTGTAACGAGGACCTCGAAGAGTTTCCCCATGGCCTCAACGGATCTGGTGTACATGAGCTGAAAGGACAACCCAGGGAGTGAGGCCCGAGAGCTACACCGTTCCCCTGACGCCATGGGCTCCTCATAAACCAGGGGGTGGGCAAAGCGAGGCCCAGCAAAGAGTGGAAACAAACAGACATTGACCGCACAACGACATTAGGATGTTTAAGAGGCCCATGCGGTTAAAAAAAAAAAAGCAAAGCGACGTTTCAGCCTTCTATCCTCTTCTATATTGCATCCTCCTATGCAATAGGATGTTTTGGGAAAGCTCCCATCAGACATTAAAAAGGAAGACCTAGAAGAAAACCTGCCTGACATACCTCGATGTTGGACGCATCCTGTTCATCATAAGCTATCCTTTTAAGACGTTCCAGGGGAGGGAGGAGAAAGAGACTCTTGATGACTCCGTCCAGCATTTCCCGGAGAGCTTCCACTGGCAGGCGCGGCTGGAGGTGGCTAGCAGAAGGAAGGTAGATTGAGAATCCAGAGAGAGGTTTACAAAGGTCCCAGGCAGAAAGGCAGCCCAAATCTCAGGCTGGCTCTTTCTCATTCTGATCTACATATGAGAGCATCGTGACAAGAAATCAGACTGCCTCTGCCTCTGTATAATCATTGGCGAGTGGGCAGGGCAAGGACAGCAGCTTTGGAGGACTGTGTCTCTGGAGGGAAACCCTGTGGCCTTGAAGCCAGCTGGCAGCCTCACTTCCCTGCCCGTCTCGTGCCCGTCAACCAAACGCACTGACAGGGGAGCCCCCCTGTCACATCGAAGAGCCGCCCCCGCCCCACACCAGTTGCTGCCTGAGGGAGGCCTCCCTAGCCCAGCTGGCCTCTCCGTTGCCTATCGATAACTTACCTCAGGGAGACTAAGGCCGAGATGGTTGCTGGGAGAAGGGAGCTTCTCAAGTTTTCGAGGCGCTCCGTCCCAAGAAAGGCCTGAAGACCCCCGTGGTGGTGGTGGTGGTGGTGGTGGTGGTGGTGATGGAAGGAGGAAAGAAGAAGGAGAAACAAGAAGGAGGGGGAGGAGAGATGAGGGTTTCATCCACTCAACAGAGGATACGACCAAAATGCTTTCTAAAATCGCCCGGAAGGGGGTTGAAGGTGCTTTCCTGAGGGGGAGTCCCGTCTTTTCCACGGACAGCCATTCCCCGAGGTGTTGGGGCAACAACCGTTCTGAGCAGAGCTGCCGGCTGGACGCTTTGCTCCCAAGGAGACCCCTCCCCAAAGAGCGGGTGGGGCTCTCGTGGTGGAAGCCCTCCAAGAAGGGTCTCCCTGGCGGAGCTTCCAAAAGTCTCCTTTGTGCCATGAGGAAGACCCCCCCCGGGTCTGAAGAGACGCCCCCTCCCTCTTCTGGGCTTTCTGGGAACCCCACCGGACCCTTCGGGTGTCCCACCCCCCACCCCCCACGTTGCTTACCAACAAAGCCTCCAAGAGCTCTTTTTTGCAGCCCAGCTGGAAGTTCCCGTCCTGGGCTTCAGAGATGGCTTTGCAGATGCTGGCGACGCTCTCGCAGAAGATCAGCTTCAGGTGGGTGTCCTGTCTTGCCTAAAAGAAACCAGTGGTCATCATCCTCCTCCTTTGGTACTGGTACCAAATGTATGTCTACAATCTGCTTGTTTAACTTCCCTCAGCAGGGAGATCATGAACCTGGGGGCAGCCCCTGAGAAGGCTTCCTCTTGCCTCCCCACCAGATTCGCCTCGAACGATGGTGAATCTCTCTCAGAAAAGATCAAACCCGAGAGAAGGATGGGGTTCAAAGAGCCTCGCCCAAAGTCAGGAAGGATTTCGTTCAAAACTCTGCGAAACCACCAGCCACAGAAATTGCAGTGAGCAGACACGAATTCCACGGGGGTGGGAAGGAACCCCTTTTAAGGAATTCTGTCGGCCTATCCAGCTGATTTCTCTCGGGTCCCTCCACCTCAAGAAAGAAGCCTCCTCAAAGGGTTGATCGTGTGAGGATCCTTTCGCAGTCCTGCCGCCTTCCGAGAGCCAGCATGCTATAGCCAGTTGAGTTTGGAACTGGGCTCAGATCGCGGCCTGGCCCTGGGAACTCGCGAGCGGGAGTCAACCCTGGAGGCCTTCAAGAGCCAACTGGACAACCCTCGGTCGGATCTGCTTGGATTCGGATTCCTGCCTCGAGCAGAGGGTTGGACTCGATGGCCTCCCAACTCCGGGATTCCAGGATTCCAGGGTGAGCTTGGTGTGAACGTCTCCCACCCTCTGGAAGCGGCACGAGGGCTGCCATCCAGAAGCGACTGGACAGGGCAACAACAATAGCAAGCCCTCCCCCCCCCCCCCCCGTTCATCTCTCTAGGATTCCTCAAGTGGGGGAAGGAGTTGATCATCATCATCATCATCATCATAGTAGGACAAGAGATTCCACTAGGGGAAATGCCACATATGAATAGGGGCCCTAGCAGGGGCCCTCCATCCTGCTTCCACTTCAAGGGGAAAAATCCGGACACGGAGGTGCCCGATCACACCCTCAGATCTGCGACAGCTTACCTGGCTCTCAATTTTGACTCCCAGGACCTGAAAAATAAAATGGAGAAACTGACCTCTTTGCACAAGCCTAGAAAGGCAGCTGGCCTTTTTTAAATTTATTGTTTAAAATGTTAAGGACACAGGCCTTGGGCCAGGGGATAAACGGCTTTGCTATGCAAATGGCGCAGAATCATCAGAGGGGTTTCCCCCTCAATGGTCTGGATTTTTCTTGAACGGTTCTGAATGGAAAAAGCCCAAAACTGAATGCTTCTTGGCAGATGTCACCTCTTCCTTGCTAGGAAGGAGGGAAGTGAGATTTCGGGATTGAGACAGGCATTTAAGAGAGAGATCAATTCTCTCTCTCTCTCTCTCTCTCTCATTCGTTCTTTCTCTTTGTTTTGGCTCCCAGAAAGAGATTTCCTCAGAGCCCGATGCCTAGACAATCCAAGATGAGCACTGAAAGTGCCCACTCATGAAACAAAACCTACAAAATGCAGGGGATGAAGGTGAGGGAAGTCAGCTACTATGGCAACCAGACATCTTTTACCACTTGAGGAGCACCACTTCTGAATAGGAGCTAAGCGTCTCATCTGCTTCAGTTCTCAGTGAGGCAAGAAAAGGCTAATGGCAGCACCCTGAGACACACAAGCTGCAATGTGGCACCTGAATTTTAGGGCAGGTCACTTTGGCTGGTTTCTGGAGTACAGTGAACTCCCTCTCTTCCATTCCCACCCCTCCCCACAGCGACCTGCTCCCTCCGTGCCCCATTTCACCAGAATCCAACCCTCCGACCCCCTTCTACTTCTTACCTGGAAGCTCATCCTGTAAAGGTTGAGGACTTTTTTCAGGATCTCTGCCTCCCCGCTCTTCAACAGGAACTCTTTGGGGGCCCGGATGGCAACCCGGCTGTAGGCCAGGATCAGGGTCTTAAGGAGGTGCCCTCGCCTGCCAGTCTTGTAATCCTAAGTAGGCAACAGAAAGGGGTGTTTTGGCAAGGTGGCAGCTGCTACCTTATCTGTTTGTCTGTCTGTCTGTCTCTCTCTGCCCGTTTCCCTCTTCTGTCCCTTCTTTGATCGCCAGGGCAGCAGGATTGATTTGGTTTTATCAAATTACTTATGTCCTGTGATCTGGGGGTGAGTGGGGGAAGGCGGACTGACTTTCCACCATTAAAAATGCTTCAGGATTGTATGCTTAACTTCAGTTTTTGGGTGTTGGAAACAATCCAGCACTCCACCTGTCTCATCTGCAGAAGCCCAGGGGCTGAAATCCTGTTGAGCAGCTCCGCAGGCACAATGATTCTGTGCACAAATCGACCGCAGAAGATGCCGCTTGGTGACAGGCTTCTCTTGGCAATTTTGGGGTTCTGCACCCTGAAATTGCCATCAAGCAGCAGCAATGGGCTCATAATGAGCAGGGATTTGCCACCAATGAGGATGATGTCATCCCCAGGTGCAGGTGGAGCTGCCCAACAGGAATTCAGCCACGGAATGCACTGCTGAGTCGTATGTCAACACTTAGGTAAATCCCATCAGTTGAGCAAACCTCCTCATTCTGCAGCCAGCGATCCCATGGAATGTGATGAATGGCTGGCATCAGAGGAGGCTCAGGCTCCAGTTTTAGATCCTGTTGAATCCAGGGTGGCTTACTTTAAAGTTGGCATCGACCTGCTGGCCCCGTCCACTGGCTTACCTTATGGTGGGTGAGGAGGGCAGACAGCCCCATCTTGAGATCCATGCCAGCTCTGCAGTCGTCCAAGGTGGCCAGGGTCAGATCTAAATGGTCCATCGCAGCAAAGGAAAGGATTTCGGCAACTTTCTGTAAGGGGGGGTGGGGGGAGAGGGGACCGAGAGAGAGAGAAAGATTGGAGAAGGGATGCTTCTGTGAGAAATGACTCGACCAGAGAAGCCGCTTATGCTTCGGTGGAGAAGGATCTCCATGTTTGCCCCTGCCCAGTTTCTGAGACTTGATCTGTGAGCCATTATAGAAACTGGATTAGATCTCCCCGTTTGGAAGGGAGAGAAGACCACCCCTAGCACACCGTCATGTTCCTGACTCTGTGGCATCCTAGCACAGCCAGGTGCTCTTCACTCCCTTGCAATGTTGTGGAGGGTTTCAACTTAAGAGAGGTAGAAAAACCTTCTTGGTTGAAGAGCAGGGCGTCCATCTATTAAGAAGCCGCCACCGTCCCCCCCCCCAAAGGACAAAAGAGACGCCAGGTGGGTACAGAACTCTGAAGGCTGCCCTGAATCGCTAGAGACTCACCTCTTTCTCGGCTGCTTCCAAATAATTGGCGTTCTCAATCAAACGCTCCAGCCAGTGCAGGACGTACGTGTGGTCCGCGCAACAGGCCAGTGACAAGCCCAGGACTTGATAGAGGATGCTCTGAAAGAGAAGGAGGGGTAGACCGGGGGGGAGGTTTCAGTCAAACAATCGGACACCTGTCTAGATCTTTGGGTCGGCGGTCCTTCACTGGAGGCCGTCCAGCAGAGGCTGGACAACTCCGGCCGAAATCCGGTTGCTTGGTGTGGAAAGTGGCCCTCGAGAAGGCCCACTGAAGCAACAGAATCCTGAGGGAGGCGTTGACCCATCCCACCCCCGCCCATTCAAGGGGCCTCCACCAGGGCGACTTCCTAGGCGAAGCAACAGGATTTCCGCCACTATGTTCTGCAGCAGCTGCTTTGGACGAATGTTGGCTGAGAGGGACTGAGGTCTCCCCCAGGTTGCAGCAGCTTTCCACACTCGGGGGAGAAGCTGAGGGGCCACAGGACTGCAGTTTTTACGAGAAACGGGGGAACAAACCTTTTCAAGGGACCCGTCCGCATAGCTGCCCATCTGATCTTCCAGGGCTAAGATCAGGTTCTTGGTCCACCTGTCGTCCTCCATGGTCTTCAGGGACCTCCTCAGGAACTAAGGAGGAGAGCATGAATGAATCCAGACATTTGGTTCACGAGGGCCTCGACGTCTGCTCCTAAGACTCCACTCCTGCCCTTTCCCCTGCCCAAATGCCTTAAAAATGTCCTTGGAAAATCACTTCTTAAAGAAATGGAGACTATGACTTCCCACCGGAGCTGAGGGGAAAAGGGGCTAAGCACTCTCTTCACCTAGTCTAAAGCCAATAGGCTGCCAAACCGGAGAGCCAAAATGGACCAGCTTGGTCTCCGAGTCAAACACTGGGGGAGGACGGTTCTCCGCTGTGTCCTACGTCGTCTACACCTGTCTGTCCTTCTTCCCATTTGCTACCCAGGATATCTGACTTCACAGGCTCTTCCTTTTTGACCTCAGGCTAATGGAGACCACCCCCCAACCCCCAGCCTGGTCTGTCGAAGAGATCCCTCTTCTCCCTCCAGCCAGTTCCTGGTCGAAGAAGAGCAGAACCTCACCTGCAGAAGCTTCTGCTGCCACTCAGGTTGGCTTCCTCTGGTGCCTTCTGGAAGGAAAAGAGGACATTGTTGTACCAACTCAATTGGGACGGGTGTGGGTGGGTGTGGGGGTGGTGTAGAGTTTGGGACCGTATTTTTCAAGAGTAGTACTTGAGCCATGACTTCTTGAAATGGAATCTGTTGGTCATCCCTCACTGTTTAAAGAGGAACGTCCTACTAACGTACTCTTAAAAATAGGCAAAAACCTCCCTCTTAGAGACCCCCAGGCAGGATTTTGAAAGGCATCTCTAAATATAATTGGCTACATGTGAAAAAAGGAGGCAAAAGTAATGCTGTTTACCAATTGTGGTGCTATTTCACAAGAATAACATTTCCTTACTATCCCTCAAACTAGCCGAGGATGGTCAACATCATCACTTGGAACACATGACTTTCACACTCTAGGTGTGTCATGCACAAGGTGCAGACATTTTTCACAATCTTTCAAGTACCAAATGGTAGGAAAATCAGTCCTGTTTTTATTGTCTGTGACCTGTTTTTGTGTGTACCCTATTAGTAAACATCGTGATCTTTACATATAGACTCTATATATAGAGAGAGAGAGAATTACAATGTTCCGACATCACCAAAATGACTAAAGTTCTCTGACATATTAATAGAATCCATGTAAAAATACAAATAGAAAATGAATGTATGTTACAAAAGTAACATAACTATTTCCTTACTGTTTCCTTTATGAATTTGAAAACTGCTCAGAGACTTTAAGCCACCCATGCCTGCCAGAACCTATATAGAGGTCCGCCTGCTTCGTGTATGTCCCTGGGAGGGGGGGGCTGTCTAGGGAAGCACTTCAGAACTGGGGCAAAAGGTCTGAAAAGGCAAACCTACTTTTGGATTGCTAGGTGCTCCTGAATTCGTCCAGGAAAAAATCCAAAATCAGGTGAACGGATAAAACAAATGTCAGGAACTTTAGACAAATGGAAGCAAGATCGAGGGGCCTTCTGGAAGACAGCGCTATTCCTCTGGTAGCTTGCAAAGTGAAGCGCAGCACTTTTAAGATTTTGAGAGGGGCCGGGGGGGCGGGAAAGCATTTCACCATGAATCCTCCTGTCAGGCACCCATCGGGCGACCTACCTGCCCGGCAATACTCCCAAAGCGCTGGGATTTGCTGCGCCCACAGATGAACGATGGCCTCGTGGATGTCAGCTCGCAGGGCGTGCAGAAGCTGGAGGGCCCAGAAGCCTCTTTGGCTCCCGGAGGAGGACAATACCTGTAGGCAGGAGAGGAGACATGAGAAAGGAGGGCCCCCGAAGGAGAAGCCAGGACTCACCCGTCCATCTCTGACTGCCAGCGGCTCAGATTCAGGAGCAGTTCCTCTGCTGGAAATAGGCAGGCAATCGCCCTCCCGAGAGGAGGGGGGTCCCAGGGACCCGTTGGCGCCTTCTCTGCTCGGTCCATTTCCTATCCGGGGGGGTGTGATCCTGCGCTGGGCAACATCCCGGCCTTGAAGAGGATGCTCAAAGCAAGGCTGCTCCCTGAAGCCTTGGAGGGCATCCTCTCGTTAGGCTCTGGTGGCAACGAGGCCACCCTTCGTGCCATCGCCTGGTTAGTCTGATTGATGAGCTGAGGTACGGATGGTTTTGATTTCCTTGCTTTATATGAGATGCGTTGCTTTTAGATGATGTTCTATTTATTGTTTTTAACATAAACTGCCCAGAGTAGTGCCTAGCATTACTCAGGCACTATCCTAACTTATGCTTTCCTTAGGATTCTGGGTCTCTCCGCTGGATTTGGACGGGAGAGCCCTTCCACTAGATGACACCATCCCACAGAAAACTGCCCCCCAAAAAAGCAAGTGGGTGGTTTCCTCACTGAGAGACCAGAACAAGACCGGGACGTCTTCTCTAGTTCCCTCTCGTGGCCCCTTTGGTTGTTGCGTTTTCAGTTTTTTACACAAGCGGGGGAGCTGGTTGGCCCCAGCAGGGCTGAGGGCTGCATTTTGCCTCTCCCTGGGTTGTCATGAAGCCAGCTAACAATATTGCAGCGGAAGGAACTTTCCCATCCTTCGGGGAGTTCCTTTCTTCCTACATTTCTCGTTAGCCCTCCTTTTCCTAATTTTCTGCAATGAAGAAGGCAACGACATCTCCTTTCAAAGGGGGGGGAGGGGGAGCACTTTGCCACGGGATGACCTGCTTGTTCACCTTCCAGGGAGGATCTGGGGTGAATGGCTTTTTGCGAAAGCAGCTTTCCAAACTCTGGAAAGAACCACTAGAAGTAATAATACAAAGAAGGTGTGCAGTCAAGCAAATATGGACATCTGGCCACCCTTTCCAGGGTGTCCAAGGGACACAGCACTCAGAGGCGCCTCGCCAGGCCCTGGCAGAGGAGGTGCACCTGCAGCTTGCCCAAGGCCCCACGGGCTGGAGCTTCTCCGAAGCAGGCTCAGCATGGAGTGCATCTCACCCCCTCAGGCCCTCCCGCCAGAAAGCTCTCCCACTCAGCTCCCCAGCCAGCGTACTGGGCCGAAGAGGTTTCTGCAATACCTCTCTTTTGGAATCCCTGCACCGAGAAGCCACAACACACTCTGGGAAATGGGAGGTCAAGGAACTGAGAGGACCTTTCACCTCCATACTCTCCTCCCACCCACCCCCCAAGACAAAAACGTAGATGCTTTTTCTAAGCACTGCTCACCAGAAGCCGTCCGAAGACTTCTTGCGGACTTGGAAGCTTTACTAAAAGGAGAAGAACAGGGGTCGGGGGGGGGAGGACGTTAGTGATGCAAGCTCTGGAATCATGGAAAGGTTTCTCGATGTTCCTCATCTCCTTCCCAGGTCTAGTCACTAGGATCCTTCCAGCAACGGACCGGGCTCCTTCGGAAAGCCACAAAAGGACATGGAGGTCTGGGGGGGGGGCGGAGGTGGGCCTGCTCCTTTCTGGAGCGCCCTGGACTCCCCTTGGCCCGAGCTTTCACTGAGAAATAGGAGGATTCCCCTTCCCTCCGGGCTCAAGGAACGGCGAGTCTCCTTCAAGCCCAGAGGCCCTGCCTTGCATCTTATCACATTGATCTCTGGCCCCTCTGGGGGTGCTCTGGCCTGGGTTTTCCTGGGACATATGTCTGACATTGGCCCCTGGAAGGCTCCCCACCCACCCGAGACCTCTTCAGCGAGGCATGACCTCTCCAAAGGAGAGAGGGATCCATTCCTTCCCATGGGAAGAGAGGTGAGTGCCAATCCCACCCAGCCATGCACAGTTCAAGCCCAGGGGACTGCCTTTGGTATCCAACCAACCCACTGACCAACTGACCTCCTCTGCAGGATCCCAGGAAGAGGACGGATCCTTCCGGCCGAAGGACGGCCAACTCCTTCAGGCATCTGCAGAGCGGGGTCAGTGCTGGCGTGTATTCCGGAGGAAGCAAGAAGGATAACAGCTTCGGCCACAGAGCCTGCCAAGAGGAGAGAGGAGACCGTCAGAGAATCAGAGCCCAGCCTCCGTCTGGAGTAGCTCGGCATCACAGATTGGGGCCAGGCTGGCGTTCTCTTCCCCGAGTGTCGTAGGACTGCTGGGAAATAAAGCGCCCCCCCAGGCTAAAATGCCAGCTCTCTCCCCGCCTGACCTCACCCCGATTAGGAAGAGGGGTGAAACTCCTCCGGTCTTCTAAAGGGCAAATCCACCCAAGCCACTCACTTTAAACATCCCGGTGGCCGAAGTGTTGACGTGCTCCAGGACCTCGATGGACAAGTCCTGGACATCGGCTTCCCTTGGCATCAGGCCTCTGGCACTGTCTCTGACCTGCCGTACACAGACACACAAGAACCACAGAAACAGCAAGGTCAGGAAACCAGAACCGTCTCCCAAAAAGCGCCCCTTCACCCACGGGGAGTGCCACAAGCACAAAGCTTGCGCACCTCGGAAGTGTTTGAGCCAGACGGTGGTGGCAGCACCTGGAGGAGGTGCCCCTGTGCCAAGGTGCAACCCAGCCAAGGCTGGAACGAAAAGGAGGGACTCGGACACACAAACACACACACAGATGGGACGGCCTCTTCCCCACCCAGCCGATTCCAAGAGGGGCTCGACTGCACACCCACCCCTGCACAACGTTTCCAACCAGTGCACTCCTGATGATGGAGGGATGATGGGACGCCTACTAGAGCCCAGAGCTTGGGAAACGTCTTTTGGAATGGCAGGAGGCAGGCGCTCACGAGACAGGCAGGCCCAGAGAGGCCTCCCGATGGGCTTGGAAGAGATCCCCGAGTCGCCTCGTCCCTGCCAGAGGAAGGATCTCTCGGGGCTCTTTCGCGCTGACATACCCCTTGACTGGTACGAACGGCGACCTGACGGAAGAGGTAGGTGACCATCTCCCATTCCAGACATCCCTCGACCTTCGGGGAGCTCAGGAGCTCCTTCAGGAAGAACAGGGTCGCTTCCCTCGCCTGGCAAAAAAAGGGAGGAAAGTCATCTCGTCGCTTGCCTCCCGAGCCTGCCTCCCGTGCTGAAGAAACCCCATTTGAGGCGGGATCCGGAAGCCCCTAAAAGCGCCTTGGGAGGAGAGCTGCTGGTCCCACCAGCCATTCCTTCTGCAAGACCAGGGCCTGCTTCCTGCCAGGGAACCTTTCTGAGGACTGGAACCTCCTTCTCTCGGCCTTTACTCTCTCTGTTGAGCAGACTCAGGTCGTGCAGATGTCTCCTGGCTGTGGCTCCTGTTTGGACTCCCTGGCAATTTCACTGGGGCCCCGACAGGGATTCGTTATTGCCAGAGTTTGGACAATTATTATTATTTTTTTTGTATGCTTTTCTTTTTCCTCCCTCCCTCCCTCCCTCCTCCTCCTCCTCCTCTTTCTTGTGGATTATAGAGCTAACATCACACAGCCAGAATGGTCTTTTTTACTATAGTCCAAAAAATGTAAATTTCTTTTTGGTTGGGCATGGAAACCACTTTCCATCCGGACTGCATGGTTTTCTCTGAATCCCCTCAATGTTTGGGCCTCACCCTTTGTCTGTGTCGGGTTGCAAGACTTTGCTTTTACTCCTGGCTTGGAAAGCCAGAGAGACCTTTCTGCCTTGCACCCACGTCTCTAGGCCCTCGTCTTCATCTCAGCTCATGACGTTCTCCTTGTGGCGATGGGATCCACCCTTCCTCTCCATGACGTGAAAGAGGCTGGAGAGATCTCCAGATCACCAGAAGGGAGAGCAGCAAAGCTCTTGGGGAGTGGGATGATTTTCAGGCTGCTCTGGGATGGGGTGAAGACTGTTCCGCATCCCTGTGTCAGCTGGAGGATTCTGGGCAGTGTAGCCTAGTGATGCCACTCTTATGATATCTTTCTAGCACCCCACCCCTGGGGCATGTGGAGAGAAACCAACGGGGGCTTCCGTTTTGGGTGGGAGGGATCACCATCAGAGCCTTCTCTAACTTACCTTGCTGAACGTGGACTTTTCAAGAGTCCGGAAGACCTTCTTGAGGTTTGGGGGATGACAGTCCACGCAGCCCTCCAGGAACAGATAAAGTCCCTAAAAAGAAAACACGGGCGGTGGGGGGGGGGAGAGAAGTCAGTGTCTGTTTGGTGGTGTGCCTTTTCTCAGCCATGCAAATTGAGCCCCCGGGGCTGAAGAGCAGCAGGACCGCTTCCTGGGCAGGACAGTGGTCAAGGCCCCAGAGAAGCCTGCAAGGGGGCCCTTCCTAAGGGGGCCCTTCCTGTTCTCCCAGAGCTCAGAAAGGCTTTCAGGAGGGGGGGTTGGACTACCATCTTTTGAATCTCCCACCCAGCAACAGTGGTGCTCTTTATGGTGCCTCGTGCGCAACTCTTGGCGCTCAGGGCCTGTAAACGTCTTCCTAGGTCTGGAGCCGTTTCACTGCCCCCTCAACCCCAAAAATCCCGGCGTCTCCACTCTCCTCTGTAGGGCTGCCTCTGCCAGCTTAAGGGATGGCCTGGCTTTGGTGATCCAAGACAAGCCCAAGCAGGGAGACCCTGGAGAGCACCTCTGTGCCATCATCCTCCCGAGCGCACACATCTCCAAACAATGTCTTCCCGCCTCCCCCATGACTATCCATTTACTTTGGCCATGAGGGGAGCATCCACCATCCTGCTCTCCTTGATGACATCCGGGAACTTCCTTAGTATTTCGTCCTGCTGTGGCTGGTACCGAACGAGAACGGCCAACATTGGCCACCGAGCCTTCAAAGCCGCCTCGCTCACCTGCAAGAGAGAGAAATGCAAAGAACCTCCTTAGGGTTCGGTCCCTCAATCAATGCAGGGAAACGGATCCATCCCCAGAGGAGAAGGAATCTCATCTCAAGCCAGGACAAGCTTGGCTGGCCTTCGTCAGAAACCAATGGTGACTGTAAGATCCCGGCACTCTGGACAGACAGGATTCTTCCCAGCTGTGCAGTCACCGGGCAAAGCAGCCCATCATCCGGACGCTTCACGATGACCAACACAGGAGCAAAAGAGGGGCTGTGTATCTTTTTCATTCTTTTTTTGCAAGGCATCACTGGGAGGGGAGAATCAAGGTTGCCCCCCCTCTGCCCAATGGAAGAGGAATCTTTGTATTGCAGCTCCTTCCCCAGCAACTATTCCGAGTGAGGGCACTACGTCTCGCCTTCCCTCCCGATTGGCTTTGAGTCAGAGGGAAGGCACTGCTCCCCCTTCCTTGGCCCTTCCTGACCAGAGCCAAGGCAAGGGAAGCCCTTTCGTGTCAGAGACACGAGCCTCTTCCTGTGCAGGGAGCAGCAAGACCGAAAAAAGACTCCCCTCTCCCAGGCTGGCACGACTCCTTCTACCTGATACAACCGGAAACTCACCCAAATTGAAATAAAAATGAGTTTGCTTACATTTCTGTCCTCCTCCTGCTGCCAGTATCCACTCAGCCGCTGGTAGATGGACAGGAGGGGACGGCAAAAGCTGGACTCCGCCTCCCGAGGGTAGTGGCACAGCCTCCAGTTCTTATAATAGTGGGCGACGGAGACACACATTTTCTCCACAGCTGTGAAAGAAGAGGACGAAGGTGAAAGCCTGACCCCTGAGGACCTTCCCTGGGGTCAGAGACATGGAGCTTCTAGCAGGCGGACAGGGTTTGACCCTTAGGGGAAATGGACCGGATCCTTCCCCATTGCTCCTTTCCCAAACCCGCTTGGCTTTCTTTTGCAGAACCCTCGCTCGACCTGCTCTACTTGCCCCTTGCACCTCATGTGTTGCTTTTGGTCTCCTCCCCTTCTAACACTTGGGGTTAAACTGAACAATCCATTTCTCTGCCCTTGAAGAAAGCCGTTTGTCTCTTCAAAAGCTGGAGCAAGTCTCAGGAAAGTCACCGGGAAACGCAAGACGGGAAGAAGACGGGAAGATGGGATGGTGGGGAATATGCCAATGACCTCGGCACAGAAGTCTGTACTTTAAGGAGAAGAGGGGCTCCGTCTAGAAAGGCCGTCAGACGGATAGGAATGGGGAGGACTCTTAGGCCAACTCCCGAGGAAGAGATCCGCTTTCCCACTCACCAGAACAGATGGCCACCTTCTCTCGGCTTCCCAGGTCAAGGATCAGGATGACCTGAAGGTAAAGGAAGCTGGTAATGATGTAGGGGACGGTCCGGAGAGCTGCAAAAGGAGAAAAAGACCCACACCATGATCTACTCATTCATTTCCATCAAGATGTGATGGGGAAGAAATCAAACAGGGTAGTGAAGCCCAGCAGGAAGCTTAAGAGGCACAACCCAAACACTCCTTCGAGGGAAGGCAACGGGCCTTCTGAGGAGGAGGAGGATCACGCTGTAGCCGCTTTCTGCTACAGCTCAGT
This sequence comes from Pogona vitticeps, assembly GCF_051106095.1. Taxonomy (NCBI): domain Eukaryota; kingdom Metazoa; phylum Chordata; class Lepidosauria; order Squamata; family Agamidae; genus Pogona; species Pogona vitticeps. The sequence continues at coordinate 10,776,408 of NC_135794.1, read as the reverse complement.
GTCAACATCACTCCGGGGCAAGCTTGGGCGAGTCTTTTTTGAGACCCAAGGTAGAAGCAGGGAAAACAGCAAGGCGAGGGGGTCTGGCAGAAAAGACACCACCCTCTACCAGGGATTCAAGAACAAACAAGGAACACTGGGGAAAGGGTGGGCTTTCCTGCAATTAGTCGGACATTGTGCAGTTGGGGAAAAGGGGGTCCCTTCCCACTTCTAATTTTAATGGAGGTCTCATGAATTTGGCACCTTTGGTCCAGCTTCTTCAGTTCACTAGTCCTCCCCCAATCCCCCTCCCCGCAAGCCATCTGGGAAAGGAGGACATCAAAACCCACAACCATGGAAGAAAAACTCGAGAGGTGCAGACCGTAGCGAGAGCTGAAGTTCTCCAGGGTCTTCAGCAGCATGGGGTGGGGTGGCGTGTCCACCTCCTTTAAGATGTTCTGGAGGTATCCCATGACCTCATGGAAGTGGCCTTTGGCCAAAGACAGAAGGAGGTCACTGGCTCTCTTGCTGCGTTCCTCCGGAGCTCCCTAAACAAGCAGATCAGGTTGAGGCATCATTACTTCCTTCTTTATCCCCTTGCAAACTTGAAATGGGGGACAGGCTTTCGGGGAACCAATGAATCCAGAGGTCAGGAAAGTTTTGGCTGTCCGTGGCCAGAATCTCCCATCCAGCCGGGCTGGTAACGAGGGCGACTGGGGGTTTCTCAGAACTGTCATCTTCAGAAAAAGATACTAACTTTCCTAAACTCTGGATTGATTCCATGATCCGACCCTGGCTAGAAGTGCTGGTCAAATGGCCCAGCGTGCACAATCCTTCCGGCAGACAGCGACCAAACCCAACCCTGCCCCCCAAAGCCAATATTTTAACTAAACTATCTTTTGTCTTACACCACTGACTAAATATTACTAGTAAGCACCAAAACAAATCTGTTCCCCAGGCTTGCCCTCATCCGTTTCCTATCGTCCGGTACCCCCCCACCCCCATTGCTGAAAGAGTAAAAAAGCACGCATAAACTTTAACTTAAAAAAAAAATTTAAAAACAGCAAACATGAGGCTGTTTAAACCATCGTTATGCTAAAGAGGTGACCCAAAATTTAATCGTTATGTGAAGCATGGTCCCAACCATCGCTAAGCGAAAATCGCCCATAGGGACCATCGTTAAACGAAGCGCAAAAAGGCTCAGAAAAAGTCATCGCTAAGCAATTTCATCGTTAAATTGAGCAATTGCTAAGCGAGGCATCACTGCATTTGTTATCTATTTTCAACTCTCTGTACATTTCAAGTGCCCAACCATTACAGTGCACCTAGTCCATATTATCAAGGTGTTTACTCTGCTAGATATCCCATGTATTACAATCTTTAAATGCTCATATGACATAAAACTTCTAAAAAACCATCAATTTCACCAAAAATACCGAGAACAACAAACATTTTGTTAAACATTCATTGCAAACGACCCCCACCCTGTATTTTCGAGTAACAGGACACCCAACCCGAGCCAACTTTAACAAAACAAGCAATATAAGCAATAGCCCCACCCCAAGAAAAAAAGACAGACACCCCAGCTGAGTACAACATAGAAATTCCACCATAGCCAGAGTCTAATATACAAGCCAACTCACCCCACACCCCAGTTAAATCTAAATAATTTCCCCACCCATGCAACGTACTGACACTCCTCCAGCAGATCTTTCCAGAAGACATCAAGGCCCTTTTCCAACACTGCCTAACAACCACCTACTTTCAGTAGGATAACAAGTTCTATGAACAGACAGATGAAGTGGCCATGGGGAGCCCCCTCAGCCCAGTTATAGCAAACTCCTACAGTGGTACCTCGACTTACAAACTTAATCCGTATTGGAACGACATTCGTACGTCAAAAAGTTCGTAACTCGAAGTACCATTTCCCATTGAAATGCATAGGAATGGAATTAATCCATTCCAGCATTTCAAAAGGCAAAAAAGCAGGGGGAAAGGGCTGGAAAATTGAATTTCCAGGCCTTTCTCCCTGCCTTTTTGGCTTCAGAGGTCTCAAAGGGCTTCCTCCGATCTCGGGGGGAAAGCCCTTTGAGAACAAGGTCGAGGCTCTGTTTCCAAATCAATGCCTTTTTTTTTTTTTTTTTTGCCTACGGGGCTGTTCATAAATGGCTCCCTGCAAAAAGGCAGGGAGAAAGCGCTGGAAATTCGAATTTTTGCCTTCGGAGCTCTCAAAGGGCTTTCTGCCCAACATCGGAGGAAGCCCTTTGAGAGCTCTGAAGGCGCAGATCATGGCGGCAGGGACCCCCAGGGAGGTCTCCCATGGTGGCAGGCAAGCCCTGGGATACCTCCCTCGTGGTCCCCGTCGCCGCGATCGGCAGCTTCGGAACTCTCAAAGGGCTTCCCCCCGACATCGGAGAGAGCCGTGTGAGAGCTCTGAAGGCAAAAAGGCAGGGAGAAAGGGCAGGAAATTCGAAGTTCCAGCCCTTTCTCCCTGCCTTTTTGCAGGAAGCCATTTACAAACGGCTCTGTTAGCAAAAAAAAAAAAAAAGGCATTGACTTGCGAACAGAGCCTTGACCTTGTTCCTAGGTCGAGCTCTGTTCGCAAGTCGATGCCAATTTTTGCCAACGGAGCTGTTCGTAAATCGAAAAATCCGTATCTAGGGACGTTCAGAAGTCGAGGGTTGACCATACATGGAACATTTCGAAAAAAAGGCCCTGGCTTCGGCACCCTTCACACCCACAGTCTGGTTCCGATACATGGATGACACCTTCGCAATTTGGAACCATGGTGAAGAAAAACTGGAAGAATTTCAAAACTGTCTTAACAGCATCCACCCAATTATACAATTCACCAAGGAAAAAGAAACAGAGGGCCAGCTCCCTTTCTTAGATGTTGTGGTCATACACAAAACTGGCCTCCTATTGGGACACAAGGTCCACAGAAAACCCACACACAGAGACCGGTACCTACACAAACACTCCAACCACCACCCACGACAAAAAAGAGGCATAATCAAAACTCTGGTAGACCGTGCAAATGGGAACTGTGAAGCTCCATTTCTCAGCACCGAACTCAACCATCTGAACTGGGCCCTACAGGCGAATGACTATTCCAAGAATGAAACCAAGAAAACAACACCAAACTGGAGAGGAAAAACAGGCACCCACAAATAAAGTATTTCTGCCTTACATCAAAGGGGTAATGGACCGCATGGGGAAACTTTTGAAAAAACACAGCCTACAAATATTACACCACAAATATTACAGTCAGCAAAGGACAAAAGGAAGCCCCTCACCACTGCAGGAATATACCGGATACCTTGCCGTTGTGGACAGGTATACAGTGGTGCATCGCAAGACAGGCGCTCCGTTATCGACGAATCCGCATTATGACAAGATTTTTGAATGTGGGAATTTTGTTGTGCGATGATCGGTTCCCTGTTTCAGGAACCAATTTTCGCTTTCCGATGATCAAAACAGCTGATCGCCGGGGTTTCAAAATGGCTCCCTGCTGTGTTTAGGAGCCATTTTTCGCTGCACAGGAACCCAAAAATGGCCACCCCTATGGAGGATCTGTGCTGGACGGTGAGTTCTTAGCCGATTGGAACGCATTAACCAGGTTTTAATGCATTTCAATGGCTTTTTTATTTTGCTTAACGACGTTTTCGTTCTACAGCGATTTTGCTGGAATGAATTAATGTCGTAATGCGAGGCACCACTGTATATTGGAACCACAAAACGCAGCTTTCACACCAGACTCAAACAGCATGAGAGACACTGCAAACTACAGCAACCGGAAAAATCAGCAGTAGCTGAACATTCCCTAAAACAAGCCGGGCGTGAAATTCTATTTCAAAACACTGGACTACTGGACAACCCCAGCAAGCTTTATGTTAGACTGCACAGGGAAGCCACTGAAATCCATAAGCACCAGCAGAGCTTCAACAAAGAAGAGGAAAGTCTATAAAACTTAATAAGGCCTGGCTCCCAGCACTGGAAAATACAGCCTGCAAAAGGTCAACCAACTCTACCCAGCCACGAGAGCCAGGGGTCATTGCACAAAAAAAGACCAGCTAAAGATACCCATCAATCACAGTGACAGATAATCTCTCCCTCTTATCATAACAATACATCCACAACAAAAACACGCTGATCACCATCATCAACCTATCTCCTGAATAGGACAAAAAGCTGTTCCCACAGCTATAAATGCTCAGCTATCCAGCAAACAGCAACAGAGCATGGACTGAGTTCCTACTCCAGTCCTCTGAAGATGCCAGCCACAGAGTCTGGCGAAACGTCAGGAACAACAACCTTCAAAACACGGTCAAAGAGCCTGAAAAACCCACTACAACCACATATAGATATCATTTCCTCTTCTTTTCACTTTAAAATACTGATTTTTCTTGATTGCAAAAGCATTGACACTCTGATGTATAACTGGATTGATAAGGATGCAAGAAAAGAATCTACAAATTTATTTTTTCTTAAGTAACTATATTAAGATATATTGTTAGCAACTCTGGACGTTCATCTATATAGGTAATAGATAAGAATATATAATTCTTAAACTTGAAATGTTTCATGTTAAATATAATAATAGAAAATGCTTAGTGAAAGATAAATATAGGTGTAAGATTATACTTCAGATAATGTATGTATGTTAATTATTATAAATCAGGAAGGTGTTTACTAAACTTAATAGTTGAAGCATTGATACAAAATATACATACACATACACACATACATACACATACACACACACACACATATTAAAAAACTTTTATTACATCACAAACAGACATAAAAAACAAACAAAAACCTATATGCGGGAAGGTGTTTTCCATACAATCATATCCAGTATATAGTCTGACTACATAAACCATATTGCCCTACTAAGATATTTAAACCATATTATATATACACACACACATATTAAAAACTTTTCTTACATCACAAACAGACATAAGAAACAAACAAAAACCTATATGCGGGAAGGTGTTTTCCATACAACCATATCCAATATATAGTCTGACTACATAAACCATATTGCCCTACTAAGATATTTAAACCATATTATATACTGTATACACACACAGATATTAAAAACTTTTATTGCATCACAAACAGACATACAAAATAAACAAAAACATATATGCGGGAAGGTGTTTTCCATACAATCATATCCAATATATAGTCTGACTACATAAACCATATTGCCCTATTAAGATATTTAAACCATATTATATTCTCCGTTTTAGAATATAATATGGTTTAAATATCTTGGTAGGGAAATATGGTTTATGTAGTCAGACTACATATTGGATACAGTGGTGCCTCGCATTGCGACGTTAATTCGTTCCAGCGAAATCGCTGCAAAACGAAAACATCGCTATGCGATATTAAAAAGCCCATAGAAACGCATTAAAACGCGATTAATGCGTTCCTATGGGCTTAAAACGCACCGTTCAGCGAAGGTCCTCCATAGCGCGGCCATTTTTGGTGGCTGTAGAGCAAGGAATCCATCCCAGAAAACAGCGGGCGGCCATTTTGTTTACTCAGCGGCCATTTTGATACTGCCAATCAGCTGTTAAAAAAATCACCGCTTTGCGATGATCGGTGCCCGAAGCAGGGAACCGATCATCGCAAAGTGAAATTCCCCCATAGGGAACATCACAAAGCAATCTCTTTTGCAACTGCAAAAAATGTGTTGCAAAGTGATTTCATCGCTAATCAGAGCGATCGCTATGCGAGGCACCACTGTATGATTGTATGGAAAACACCCCCGCACATATGTATATGTTTTTGTTTGTTTTGTGTGTCTGTTTGTGATGTCATAAAAGTTATTTTTTAAAAAAAAAAAAAGTTAGATCCTGCCTTTCAGACTGTCCCCTCCTATCAGACCTGCCCTCTGGAACGATGGAAAGATTGATAAAAGCCATTGCCGAGATGCCCTCCTCTGCAGCTCCAAAGACTCCGAAGACAACTTTCCAAACAAATTGCTGTTGATTGTGAAAAATTGCCTCTTACCTCTTTCAGCATCTCTTCGGTCAAAAGAGGGACCAGCAGCTTCGTCTTGCTCTCTCCAGCTGTGCGGAGGAGATCTTGGGCAGCCACATCAGCATCTTCCAGGCCCTGCAGCTGGATGCTAACCTGATGCTGAAGCTCTGAAAGGGAGAACATGGGATCGGTGGTTACCAATAAGAGAGTTGTAAGCCGCCCAGAGACCTCTGGGTAGTGTGGGCGGCATATAAATTGAATAAATAAATAAATAAATAAATAAATAAATAAATAAATAAATAAATAAATAAATAAATAAATAAATAAATAAATAAATAAATAAATAAGAGGCGCAAGGAACAGAGTCTGGCAAATCTGTCCTAAGATGGTGGGCTTGGAAGGGCTGATGAGACCATCCAATCCAACCCCCTGCTGGACCTGGAAGCCAAGCCCTGGGAGGATAGACTGAAAGAACCCCCTCCCTCCCGCCCTCCTTCCGCCCCCCCACCTACCTTTTTTTAAGTGGCCCTCCATATTGGACCACTTTGGCCCCAGAGGGGCCCTGGCTGCCAGATGGATAGGATATATCAATAATTAAACTACTACTAATAATGATAATAATATTGATAATAATAATGAAAATGATAATAATAATATTGATAATAATAATAATCAGAATAATAGTAATCAGAATAATAATAATAATAATAATAATCAGAATAATAATGATAATGATAACGATAAGAATAACAATAATTTGAGTGAACTAAGCAAAGAAAAATCCTTTTTTGCTCAGGACCACATTCACTCTGAGGGAAAATTTTGAGGGGGGGACAGAGGGCTTGTCTTTCCTCTATGACATGTCTTGATGACCCGAGCTGGCCAAGGGGGGCAAGGCTGCTGGCCTGCAGGCTGCTTTCATCATCCTTAAAACCATTATGATCTGGCCTGTTTACTGCCCCCTGTTTACCACAACATCCCATCCCAGGAAGCCCTCTGGGACGCGTGAGGAAGCCCCAAGCGGCTTTTGCCTCTCAGGGAACCAGACCCGGGAGGCCAAGTCGGCTTCCATCGTTCCAGGATGTCCTCTCAGCAGAAGAGGCTGCCCGGCCCTTTCCTGACTTATATGTGGGTGTGAGGTCTGCTCCTGGTCCTCTAAATAAAACCCACGGTGGTCCCAGGCAAGCATTTCTAGTCCTTCTCTAAGGGTCTGACTCCTCTGGAGAACTGAACAATTCAGCATGGCTGGGGTTTGATTCACAACCCGTCTTGCGTCTCAAACCGCCATCGGTGCTCACACGGGAGCCCTGGGTTGCTTCAAGCGTTCACCGCTCATCCTTGCTGCACCGCAGGGAGACTTCCCATGCCCAACTCCCTCCCTTCCTCTGGTCCTGCCTCTTGGCCGCTACTCCTTCCTGGGCCTGCCTCTGCCGATTCTTTCCTGGTTGGCAGCCCCGAGGGCTCTCCGACTCCAGGGCGAAGGGGATATGGGGGGGGAGGTGCACCCAAGAACCCAGGAGAAGGTTGCCTCCCTGGGGACGCCCAGGCAGCAGAGGGAGAACTCCAACAGATGAGTCCCAGAAATCCCATAAATGGAGCACAACGCGGATACGTGTGGCCAGAAAAGAGTCCCAGGGCAGGGTGGGGGGTGGGTGCTGGAGGGTGGGGGAAGCGTTGCAAGTGTCCCCCTGATATGGTTCTTGAGGAGCCAGGGAGGGGGTACGTGCCCGAAAGAAACACACCAGGTCTTGTTTGCAGACAAGTGGGGTAGAACTTCCCAGGTTCAGCCCAGGAGCCTGTCCGAGGATCCTCCCCCCCAGTCAAGCCTGAGACAACTACATTTCTGAAAAAGCTTTTTATAGAAAAAGAACATGATGGAAAGGTCCTTCCTTGTTTCAGAATACAAAATATCAAAGGTCTGAACAGTCGTTTTGCAAAGCACGCCACGATTCACAACTGAGAAAGAACCCCGATAGAATCACACACACCCCCAATCCGTTACTTCTCTTCCTTGCTCTCAAGTAAGGCGTACAGGACTGACCTCATCTCTGGGGACATTAACTAGTTTAAACTAATTTGAAACCCGATGTCACCAGAGAAACCACCGAAACGTCATCCCTGCCCGCGTTACTTGAAAACAAGGGAAAGGGCTCGCACTATGTGTCATTCAGCTGCCACTGGTTGATTACATCAACACTGTTTATCTTTCAGAACCAAGCAGACATTGTTTATTGTTACAGATGATGACAGTACAAGCAGTGTTGTTAACTCTTAACCAAACATCCTCCATTCTCCTCCTCCTCCTCAACCACCACTCTCCCTCACCCAGATTCCAGCATCATCAAAACTCTAATCTCTCCCTCTCTTCCTCCTGCAGAGACTCTGGTGACTCCACCTCTAGAACACTCTCATTGGTCCATGCAGATATATCTCATTAATATTCATTATCTGGGCAGATGCCACTACCATTCACGCTGGTTGCAACGCTTGCCCAGAAAGCTTGGAGGGTCTCATCCGGCCATGGGGACACATGTCTTAGTGACCTGCTGGCTAGAGCAGGGGTCCCCAACTGTTTTCACCCCACGGACCGACTGGGGAAGGCGAGGCACCCCCGCACCCATCTGCATGTGTGAATAAGTGCATGCGCTCTCTCTCAAGAGGGTGAGCACGCATGTGCGAGCAGCGTGCCACTGTATGCGCCTGCGCAAAGTACGGGAGTGCTCGTGCGCATGCAGAAATGGCGATGCAGCGCTCGCGCATGGCGCAGGGGCGCTCATGTGTATGTACAGTGCAGTGCTCACATGGGGTGTGGGGGCACTTGTGCACATGCACAAGCATTGGTGCAGTGCTTGCATGGGGTGCAGGGGCGCTCATGGATATGTGCAAATGCGGTGCATCACTTGCATGGGGCGCAGGGGTCATGCGCCTTTTTCTTGGGCCTACCACCTTTGCAGGTGCATCTGATGGAGACAGAGGAAAAGGTCTTCTCTGTTGCTTGTCCCAGACTTTGGAACTCCCTCCCACTTGAGGCTAGGCAGGCCCCATCTTTGCTGTCCTCCTAGAAGCGAGCCAAGGCCTTTCTCTTCAGTCAAGCTATTCCTCCCTTGCTGGCTGCCCGAGTGGGATTTTGAAACGGATGGTTGTGCCTTTCTGTTATCAGTGTGTTTTTGAGGTGGCTTTTGTTGACCTTGTAGTGTGTGCTGTTTGATCCTTTTTAGCATTCGTATACCTTTTAGTTTTAGTTTTAAATATTATATTTTAATGATGTGAGCCACCTTGGGTGCTTTTGAAGGAGAAGAGCATGGTAAAATATTTTAAAGAAAATAAAATAACAACAGAGGTCTACATGCCAGCTTGAAAAAGGAAAAGTTCCCAGTGACGGGGGGGGGGAAGCTACTTTGGGAGCAGAAAAGACAGGAACGAATTGCAAGCAGGGTTTGTATCATGTGGTCAGTCAAAGACTTGACATTCACCTCTTTTAGAAGCAGTGCAAACCAGGTAGCCTACGTATGGTTCTGTTAATGCACCCTGGCGCTAGCCTTCTTCCCCGTTTTCATTACACTCATTGACAGCTGAACATAACAGAGATATTTTCATATGTACCAATGTTACCCTGGGGATCTCCCACTGGAGCTTTGGCCACGCGTCGTATTATTTTGTTCCAAAATACAGAGCTGAGTCTTGATCTGTTATCAAGAAAAAAGAGAGAAAAAATTCACAATCTTCAGAACAGGGTGTGATGATCTGAAGGAGAGTGGGATTTGTAGTCAGAGAAAATGGAGACTGTTTGGTTCACAGTGACATGTTTTTAGAGTCTTGGAATGTGTTAGGACGTGAGACTGTTTTTCAGATCCACTGACTGTCCTCTAAAGCCCACCGTGGTCCCAGCCAACCCACAGCTTGATCTTTCAGTGACACAGAGAGACATTGTGCACCTGCTCAGAGGTCTGAAACTGTGGAGGTAAATGAGGCTCAAGAGCTGGCATCAGGCAGTCACTCCTATTTTTCCAGTCATTGGAGCTCCATTGTGCCTTCAAACTAAACTAGCAAAGACAGGCAGACACACAATATTTACTTATTTCATTTATTTAAAATGTTTTCACCGCCCTTTCCTCCTAAGAAAGGGACCAAGGTGCCTTACATCATTAAAACAGAGTATTAAAGCTAAAAAACAGGGAAGCTCTCCCGGTTGCATTCCTGCCTGCAAGGCACTCGGGTGTCAACACAGCAGGATCTGTGGGGGGGAGAATGTAAAGCAAGGAGGCCTGGAACTCAGCAGGCGATCGGCAGCCATGGATACGGTTGCCGTGGTTTCTAGATGACGCTTCGGCCGCGACGTCGTCTCGCTCCAGGCCCCGCCCACGCCGCCTGCTCTCCCCGCCCCTGACTGTGCCTTCGGAATCGGGCGAGCGCGCTTGACGTCATCACCGTGCAACGCCAACGCCTGAGGGAGGAGGAGGAGGAGGAGGAGGCGGCGGGCGGAGGGGCGATGAGGGGCTGGTTGTGGCGGGTCGGGCGGGACGGCTGGGGGCGGGCTCACGGGACGGCGGCGGCCGGGGAGCTTCCCAGGAGGCAAGCGGGGCCGCCCTGGAGGGTCCTTTTCTTCGGCACCGACGACTTCTCCGTCGAGACGCTCCGCGCCCTCCAGGCCGCTCGGTGTGTCCTGTGGCCCAGGGGTAGAAAGGGGAAGCGGGGGGTGGGGGGTGGGGGTCAGAGGTCAAGCGGAAGTTGGGTTGAAGGGTGGCTGAGCGGGGGGGGGAGGCAGGGGGAGGAAGCCCCGGGAAGCGGACGCGTGGGCTGGGCGAGGGTCGTGGGCAGCAGACGGGTTCCCATCCCTGATGTTGAACCGATGGGCTCAGGGGCTGGAGGATCCCCCGGGGGGGTGCAAGGCTTCGTGGGCCGGACCAGGACCCAGCAGGCTTGGCTTCAGATCCCTCCAGGGCCGTTAAAACTCACTGGGGGGGGAGCGTCATTCCTAAAATCCCTCCTTCGGTATCTCCCTTCCCTGGAAAGCCCTTCTGGAGTCTCTCTGCACAGGTTCCATCTTGACAGCCTCAGCAGGGACTTTTCCCGAGACCCTCAGGATCTTTTCATTTATTTATCTATCTAATGACTACACTGGCATGAGAAAAACCTCCAAGCGGCTTCTCTCCCTCTCTGTATGTATGACGGAAAACAGTTTTAAAAGCCATCTGAAATAGCAAATGAGAAGCACATCTAAAGCAAATATAGAAATTGTGCAAAGAACTTAATAATTGTATTTTCGAAGGCTTTCATAGCCAGGATCCGATGGTTGTCGCAGGTTTTTCGGGCTGTTTGGCCGTGTCCTTCAGGTTGTTCTTCCTAACATTTCACCAGTGTCTGTGGCCAGCATCTTCAGAGGACAGGAGTCGGAACTCTTGTTTGCGCTCTGGGCTTAATAATTACTGGACAAAGTATGCGATCAAGTGCACATACTTTGTCCAGTAATGGAGGCTCTTGAAGGACTAAAGGCTTGTAGTGTGTAATTTAACCATATGGCAATAAGTCTGCAGAAAGCCATCATAGATGATTTACAAGATACAGAATAATGGGAATCCAGAGTGATTGGGAGTAGAAGTATGAATAAAAAGACTAGTTCAGTAGTAGAGCATATCCTTTGTGCACAAATGACAGGCTCACTCCCTGTAATCTCTGGTGATTTCTTTGTGACCAAGACTTTAAGAGATGTGAGGCAAGCTTGAGCAGACCTTTCAGTGTGAGAGCCTCATTCTGTTTCAAAAGCAATCTCAGGGTGTTTTTATTTTGATGGTGGGTGGCGTCAAAGGATCAACCAGCATTTGAACTTACTATATCTTTAACAAAGCCTTAGAGGTTCAACCTTTTTTAGAACTGAGGAAGAAGAACACTGTGCAAAGGTTGGGAAATCACCAAACATTGATCTTACAGGGAAAGGACATAAGGAGAGACAACCAGTTTTAGCCCCAGGAGTTAAGTTTTCCCTCCCCTAGAGTAGACAGTACTGGCTTAGATGAGCAGATATCTGACTTGGTATAAAGCAGTTTTCTTGTGGGGTTTAGATCTTGGTGTGGTAGTAACTTAGCAGTGTCAAATCTTCCATTTGACCTCTTTTTTTAAAATGTCCTGTTGCAGGGAGCCCAGACCGAATGCTCTTGTAGACCATCTGGAGGTGGTGACTGTACAGCCCCAGCTGCCAAAAGGACTGCCTGTCAAGAACTATGCAGAGCAGTCTCAACTCCCTGTCCACTTCTGGCCAGATGTTGCCTCGTGCAAGCACTTTGACATCGGTGTGGTGGCATCATTTGGCCATCTGCTCCATGAGGACCTCATCTTGAAGTTCCCATAGTAAGACTGTGGTCTTGGAGCATGCTCAGTGTGATCTACATAATTCAGAGTATTTGGCTAATATATAAGTGGAAGGTCTCTGACCACTGGGGAGGGATGCTGCGTGGGATGAAGTTACTGGTGCCTGAAGTAGAGCCTGTGATGAGATGGGTTTTTAAGTTAAAATCTTTTAAAGGCATATGGGTTTTGTAATTAAGAAATAAGCCAGAGAGGTTCCATTTTGTTTCCTTGTATATAGTATCTGTGCTATGCTGACAAGTTGTTTTCTAGACAAGCAGAGAGAATGTTATTCTGAAGGCCTGAGAAAGGACTGTGTGATTAGATAGATGGGAATTGTTGTGACTCATTGAGAAACCACCGTAAACCCAAATAACATCTGCTGTGTATGAGAAAGAATTCATGTGATGTAACAGGACTGTTTGCCTAGTAACGAACTCTGATTGGATGACATCGTGGGAAGGTGCATTAGGCCCTTGCCAGTTACTCTTGAAAAAGGAACTTTTTACCTATGGACTTTGTCTTTCCAAGACCGACCTTTCAGTGATTCGTGACCTACGCTTCAGCCATTTGGGACTTACCCTGATGTCTTGAGAGAGAGTTTGGTGGCCTACCTACATGGACTGGTTTCTATGCTTTGCTGGATTGCTTTTGGACTTATGGGATTTTTCCTAAGGACTATGCATGGACTATTTTCTATGGACTGTTCTATGGAATATTCCTTATGGACTTCTTTTCTTGGAATACTCCATGTGGACTATGCTCTTGTAATTTTGTAAGGACTATGGTATATTCATTGGATTTTTCTTTTCTAAGGACTATGGGACATATAATGGATTTTTACTTTTGTTTAGGGGTTTTTATTCTATAGGATCACTGAGGACTATAGCCTTTTCATAATCAACTTGGATTATTTTGGTTTTTACTAATGATTTCTTATTCTGGAACTGTTTTGATTCTTTTTAATGTCTTTTTGTATTTTTAATAAGGTTTTTGAACTCTTTTATATTTTTCATGTTTTCTTTGCCTCACTACATCTGTGTAATTAAACAGCACAATGCTAGATTATTTGTTTTGGTTTAATTTGGCTTTGAATATCTAGTAACATGCTTTTTCTTTAATAAAATAAAGATTATAAAACTCATTTGGTTTCCTGAACAGTACACTTGTCATAGGGTCATCTGAGAGTGCTGCCTCGGCCTAGCTTACTTAGAGTCCTGTCAGTGGTGCAAGTTAAGTCTAAGGACTACAAAGCCCACTTGACCTTTTCACAATAATATCTGAGAGTACCAGGGTGTTCTTATGTGGGCAGACTTGTGAGAAGGAGTGTTGTAGCATGGCTGGCTGAATTGGACTCTTTCAGCTCATTTTAGCATGTGCAAACTCCTGATTGCTCTCTGTCCAAGCTTACACGTGTGTTTTCGAACCCGTGTTCGTCACAGAGCCTGCTAGAACTATTCCCTGAAGTATTCAGCTTATTATTAATCTCTCACAAGGTGAACAAAATGGGGGATCTTTATTACTGTGTTAAATCATTTCTATCTTACAATTTCAGTTTTATGTAACAATTTTAAAAAAATTCAGATTGTTTTCTTGTTCCACTTCCCTTATCCTTCATTTCTCTGCTTCTCTACTGTCTACAGTTTATAAGGTTAATTGTCAGAATGCCAGCCTTGGGGGGGGGGGGAATTATTTTTAAATCAAATTGATTTAAATCACAATTAAAACATTTTAAAGTGGATTTTTTTAAAAAAAATACAGTAAATAATAAAAAATACAGTAAATAATAAAAAAACCCACAATGTTTTAAATATAAAGCATGATTTAAATTGTGATTTAAGTCAAATGCACCCCCCTGATGGCAACATACATTTGTACATAAAGTGGAAAAGGGACCATAATTGAGCAGTATATATTTGCAACAACTTTACTGAATGTTAAGATGCCTATTTAAAAAGGGGTTGGCCTATCTGGAAAAAAACCAACTTGGCGGCTGATGATATTAACAACTATTATCCAGTTGCCAATATCCCCTTTATTGGCAAGCTGGTAGAGAGAGTGGTGGCCAACCAACTTCATGCTCTCCTGGAGGAGACTGATGCCCTTGATCCATTCCAGTCTGTGTTCAGGCCGCATCATGGCACGGAGACAACATTGGTCACCCTGCAAGATGACCTCTTGAGGGAGGCCAATAGGGGCAAAGTGTCCTTGCTGGTTCTCCTCGACCCCTCAGTGGCCTTTGATACCACTGATACCACCTTTGATACCCCAGGTACCCTCCTGGGGAGGCTCTCGGGGTTGGGGGTTGATGCTCAGGCTTTGCCCTGGCTCCGATCGTTCCTGGAGGACCGTCCTCAGAGTTCAGCTTGCGGAGATGTCTGCTCAGTTGACTCTCCGTTGTGGAGTCCCGCAGGGGTCGGTCATCTCCCCAATGCTATTTAATATCGATATGAGGTCGCTGGGGGATGTCATCAGGAGTTTTGGAGCTTTGTGTCACCAATACGCGGATGACACCCAGCTCTATCTCCCCTTCCATCCTTCTGCAGTGGATGCTGTCCCGTCCCTTGAGTGCTGCCTGGATGCGGTGCCGGGATGGATGAGGGAAAACAGACTGAGACTGAACCCAGACAAGATGGATATCCTGTGGGTGGGGGCCTCTGTTGTCTGGGTGCCTCCCTATCTTTTTTTTTGGGGGGGGACACTGTTTCCATGAAAGATGAGGTTCATAGCTTGGGCGTGATTTTGGACCCATCGCTATCAGTGACATCTCAAATAGTGTCTGTGGTCCGGTCAGCTTATTTCCACCTAAAGCTGATCACCCAGCTACGTCCTTACCTTGACACCAGGTCCCTCACCATGCTGGTCCATGTGCTAGTAATCTCGAGATTAGACTATTGTAATGTCCTCTATGTGGGGCTGCCCTTGGAACTGCTACAGAGACTGCAACGGGTCCAGAATGCGGTGTTGAGACTTCTGAGTGGGGTTAGAAAATGTCAATATATATCCCCCACCCTGGCCGCCTTACACTGGCTACCTGTTCGCTTCCATACCTGTTTCAAGGGGACGGTACTAACCTATAAGGCCCTAAACGGTTTGGAACCTCGATATCTGGCTGAGCGCCTCCTTCCGGTTAGGTCTGCCCATCCTATACGATCATTGCAGGCAGGGCGGCTGAGAGGCCTGACCCCGAGAGAGGCCTGGAAAACAACCACCGGAAGTCTGGCCTTTTCAACGGAACCTTCGCAACTGTGGAACTCTCTTCCGCCCGCAGTCCGCCTTGCCCCTTCGCTGGGCACATTCAGAAAGCTACTAAGAACCTGTCTATTTAGACAGACCTTCCCTGAACTAACTATACTCTGATACAATCGTGTCCAATAATATAACTTTTATCATACTGCCATGTTGCATGTTTTTATTTCTCTACACTTTTAATTGTGTTTATTGTATTACAAGTTTTGTATTGTGTATTAATTTTGCTATTTTGTTACTCTGCTGTTTTTTTCTTATTTGTTGTCAACTGCCCAGAGTGGCCTTGGCTGCCAGATGGGTGGTATACAAATCAAATAAATAAATTGGTCACTATGTGCTTACGCATATTAGAATTAGTATTCTCTTCTGATTTCCAAATTTCTTCTAAATTTCTGATTCAGTGGCGTATTGAATGTCCATCCCAGCTGTCTTCCGAGATGGCGTGGCCCCGCGCCAATCATCCACACAGTACTCCATGGAGATACAGTTACTGGGGTGACAATAATGCAGATTAGGCCAAAGAGGTATAAATGCTATTTTATCTAATGGAATAACATGTCAAAACCTATTTTTTTATCAACTCTGAAAATTTTGTGGGTGCTGAGTGATCTTCCCATCTGTTAAAACTACATTGTGCCATTACAAATGCTTTTCTCTTTTTTATGTATTCAAAGGTTAGGATTATGCAGCTTGATTCTATATTTTTGTGTTGTCTGGAGCTTATTAAAAAAGTACAGACAATGGCTACTTAATAATAAGTACTAAGAACTTAGTTTGTTATTGTCAGTGTTTTTGGAGCCAAAGTGACAGAATAAGGAGAGCCCCAAGAATGCAAAACATTTTTCAGAAATGACAAGTGGAAGCAGGGTCAAAAAGAACTTGTTTAGGAGGTATATCCTACAGTGGGCATTGAATTAAGACTAGGGGTGGGAGAATGAGAGGAGAGGTTCGAATGGCATTTGTCGTCTGGAACCTAAAGCAAAACTTTCACACTACAAAAATGTTGTAGCAGGTTTCATGTGATCTCTTAAAACCATTGGGCAGTATGTTTTATGTAGAGATGTAGAAGTATGTAGAGATGTTCAGCCAAAACTGCCTTAGTTCATGTTTGTGCTGGTATCTCTGTACTGCAGTTTTTAAATAGATTATTTATTTATTTATTTATTTAACTGATATGCCACCCACTCTAACCAAAGTAGAGTAGTATATCTACTATCTAGATTTTATAGAATAGTGGCACTTAAAGCAGCTCTGACTGACGGCGGCCTTGTAAGATCAAACACTGAAGGCTTGTTTCTTGCAGGGATGTGCATCTATAATTTTCTGACAGCTTCTTGTCCTCCCATTGATTTACAAACTCTCATGAGCTCTTACTCTTTGTTTAAAAACCATAACACCAAGATAAAAGTAAAAAGGTAATGCTATGTGTTATGTCCATAGGTTTGATGTAGGTCCCATAATTAAACAGGAAACCGTTCCAGTTCCACCCAACTGTACGGCAAAAGAATTGGAGTCAGTGTTATCCAAACTGGGTGCAGACATGGTAAGTTAACATGGCCCTTCTTCAAAGTGAGTTTTGCAACAAGAAATGGTAGTGAAGGTTTTATGTATCAGTGAACCAAACAAGAAGAACTTCATCATCCGATGGATGAAGTATTAATTTTTAGACAGATGAAACAATAAAAATGGAGAAACGTGCTTCCCTGGTTTAGAAATTTGAATAAATATGATCACATTGGTTGGAGTCTATCTTTTGTAATATATGCTTTGGATTTTGTTTTCTCAGCTCATTGCTGTTCTAGAAAACTTAGCCGAAAGTTTAAGGAACAAGAGAGAGCAGCCAAAGGAAGGAACAACAGCTGGTATGTTTGGGGTATTTCTTGAATGAAGTCAGTATTGCCTAATACAGGGGTCCCCAAGACCCGGGCCACAGGCCAGTCCCGGTCCGTGGCCTTGGAAGGACTGGGCCACTGGGACAGATGAGTGGCGAGCAGGAGGTGAGCGGTGAGCGAAGCTCCGCCTCCTGTCAGCATGCTCCTATCAGGTTCTGAGCTGCTGCTGATCTAACAGGAGGTGGAGCTTCGCTCCCCTCCTGTTGCTGCAAGATCTGCTGGGCCTGTGGCATTAGAGTCTAATGTAGGAGTCTGCACTCCTATTAGATTTTAAGCCGCTGCTGATCTAACAGGAGGTGGAGCTTCAATTGCATTTCACCTCCTGTTCACCACTCATCTTGTCCTGGTATAATACATGTAATGGGCTTGATTCAAAGCTGTTTTCCAGCAACCTATTGCATAACAAATACCCTCCCCCAGACCTTGGGAGAATGGTCTTCAACTAAACCTGTCCCTGGTGTCAGAAAGGCTGGAAATCACTGGTGTAATAGACTGGTTCAATTCCCTTCTTAATTTACTATTATTTTATTAGTTAGGGTTCTTCTACAAGGTGTTTGAAATAAGTCAATCAGTTTTTCACCAGGAATCTTTTCTCCCCCCCCCCCCCATCTCATTTAGGAAAGTTAGGAGCAGCAGCTGATTCTTCTAATGAATCACCGTAGAGCATCAGGATTTGTGGGTGGGTGGCAGTGGTGGGATTCAGCAGGCCAACAAACGGTTCTGCAGAACCAATAATACATTAGCTACCGGTTCTGTAGAACTAGCGCGAACCTGCTGAATCCCACCATTGGTGGGTTGGGAGCCCAAGAGGTGAGTTTGGTGGCATTCTTTTAAGATGAGGAAGGATTATGACATTACCGTACACTGTAGTAAATTAATACTAGTGATGCAATTATCTGAATGGTGGGTTTATTTAGAAGAGATGTCCAAATATTTAAAGAGCTAAGGTGTAAAATGAGGTCTGTTGACTCCTGCATTTGCTTTTATCTTAAAGCTCCTAAAGTTACTGCTGCTAAGAGCTGCATTGAATGGGAAGAGCAGGCCCCTGAGCAAATACTAAGGATGCACCGTGCCTTGGGAACATTGGTAAGAACAGTCTTGCAAATCGGTTTACAAAAATTACTCACTTCCAACTTTTACTTTGCTGTGCCTTCAAAAGAACACAGAGTAACATTCCGCCTAGAGTGGTCCATCGGTCCAGATAGGTGGGGTATAAATCAAATAAATAATAATAATAACATTCAAGAAAAGCAACAAAAAGTACTACTATAGTAGCATAGTTGAAGCTTCTGGTCCACCCTCAAATAGAAAGTGACCAAAAACCAAACATAAATTGTGTGCCTTTTCCCCAACATAACTTTGTAGAGCTTGGCAGGTGAAATATGTGTTATTTTTGTTAGCCTTAGATTTCGCTTCATGTATTAAACGGTCCAGTGACACACTCCTCTTTCTTGGTGCTGATACATTTAATTGCAGGCCAGAGAAGCTGGTGGTGGATAAAGCCAGTTATTGAGTAAAGTGCTATGTGAATTATTGGTGGTTTTGCGCCCCTAGACTAACAAGACTGCTCTGCTTCTGTGCCTGGAGACCTCCTCCAGGCTGAGCCGACATCCTGTTGATTTTACACATGCCATGCCTCTGCTGAAACACCATCAGGGGAAAGGAGGAATTAGTTCTTTTCTCTACTGGTAACTGAGCATGGCGCCTTCCCAGAGGAAGCAGGCTTGGTCTGTCAAGAGCACATGCTTTGCATGCAGTTGTCCCACGTTAAGTCCTTGGTAGGCCTGGGGAAGTGAATGTCTGAACTCCCTAGAGAACCATTTCCAGTCATTGCAACTCTGGGCCAGGTGGAGTCGTGGTCTGGCTCAATGTAAGACAGTTCCTTAGAATTCCTGTAAAGCAGCAGGTAACTCTGAATTTCTCCCATGTAAGTCAGGCAAAAAACAAAAGAGAAATAAAAAGTAAGAAAACTCTTGTGGCACCTTAAAGACTAACTGCTTATTTCAGTGTAAGCTTTCATGGACAACACCACTTCCTGAGACACAAGATGCCTCGTGTTAATATATGTTGTGCCTAGATATTTTATTGTACTGTATCTTTTCAGATGCCCCTGCGAACACTGTGGATGGGCAGTGTGGTAAAGCTCCTGGATCTTGCAGAAGTGGAGACATTGCCTGATTTTATTGGTTCGTAAATGAATCATTTAATATTCCCATTTGTAAAATGCTGGGGAATAAAGGTTAAATGACACTGCAGGGCATTCTATGAAGTAGAGCTTATATTTCTTTTGTTGCCCATAATTTGTTTCCTGCAAGTGTTTTTACTACTGTTTCGGTATCCAGCTTGGCTGTATGTCCCCTTCTGAAAGTACTGCTTTGGATCTATAAAGCCTTTAGTAACCCAAAGCTAAGCCACTCCACTTACATAGGAAAGTGGTAGTTGTGCTATAGTGCATCGTGACATCTAAGGTCAGCGAAAAGCACCGTGCATGTATTGATCCCAGAAACAAATTTGGAGAGTATGAGGTGTGTTAAGATTTATTAGCTGATCCAGCTGAGTTACAAAAGTCTCTCCTTGAGCCTTACAAAGGCCAGAGCTTAAGGAGCACTGGGAAGCACATTTAAGATCTGTTACTTTGATGAGGTTATAGAAGGAGGTTGAACCATTGAGAGTGTCCTAACCTATGGCATTCTGGCATGGTTTGGGAGTAGCTCTGTAGCAGACAAAAAAGCTCTACAGAGAACCATTAAAATTGCCCAGAATATCATCGGGCTCCAGCTACCAACCCTGGATGACATCTTCACATCCCGCTGTCTAAGGAAGTCACACAGCCTCCTGAGAGACTCTTCCCATCCTGCTTATAACTTTTTTGAACTGTTGCCGTCTGGCAGAAGATATAGAACAATTAAGACTCGGACCACACATTTTCTCAATAGTTTTTATCCCAGAGCTATAATTGCAATTAATAATGAGCTTAAAGACCACCAGTAGTGAATAATTAGTTGGACTGTGTTACTTGGCCTGCGGTGTAGATGTTTGTATTTTTAGTGGGGGATTTTTTAGTGGGTGGGGAGTGTTTGGGGAATTTTGTGTGTGTGCATGTGTCTGGTCTCTGGGTGTCTGTGAATTTCATTGTATGGGTATACTGTGTATATACTTACAATGACAATATATTATTATTATTATAACTTAATAATCACTTGTTGTGGGAAAGCAATGAGTAGAACACGTGTTTTCCGTCCAGATAGGTTAAGACCTGAAAATGAGATTCTCCCAGGATCAGTGTTTTACAATAAGAAGTCAGAAGCATTAGTGATCCACTGCAAGGTATGTTCCTAAGTGTGGTATTCCATTCTTTAAAATCCCCCTTTCCCTGTTGGGGTAGTGGTCTAGTCCCAATTTGTTAAACTGAAGGAATGGTTTCAAATGTAACTTTATGCTCAACTTGCTTGCTCATGTCGTCTTTACCCTGGCTTCAAAATGCACACTATGGTGGATGCTAATTCCTTTCTGGAACCTCTGCCTCCTCCTTCTCCCAGACAAAGTTCTGCAATTAAATCAGGCCCTGCCCCCCCCCCATGTTCTCCAAGCTGACTCCTGTAGCCGAAGAAAGATGGCATTACAAAGCCTTGAAAGCCGAGAGGGACCGCATGCTTAGCCTCTAGCTGTGGGCAGTGACCCTGTAGACTTGCAGGAAGTGCTCTGGCCTTTCCCAGTCTCACTTTGCCTGTTTTCCTTTTCTAGGAAGGCTGGGTTGGAGCAAAGGCCGTGATCCTTAAGAAGAAGCTGACAGCTGTTGAATTCTACAATGGATATTTGCATCCCTGGTTTCAGCAGAATTCCAAAATGCCTCTCAGAGAGTGCAGGTTTCAGACACTCAAGATGGCCAGAAAAGAAAACAGTTCCAAAAGTAGAGTGTTGCATTCACACAACGCACAGCAGCAATTGACTTGAATTACCGTCCGGAAGAATCAGGTGATGATTCCAGATGATATGGCTGGAAGCCCCTCGGCATTGTTTCAAATCCATCCTTAAGTGAAGGGTTCCTTTTGAACACTTGAACAGATTTTTTTAAATCTGGATTTTTCAGTGCAGCCAGAAAAGGATTTCCTGGAATCCGTATCCTCTGTTATGAGTGTGTTCTGAGGTTCTTTTCTAAACTGCAGCTTTGTGATCCAAAAGAACAATGCAGAATTTAGTAACAGCCATTTTGAAAAATGCTGCAAGAGATCAATGTCCCACTTTCTATATTGGACAACATAAATACCCGTTTGAATGAAATTGGTGGTGTATCATCTAGAAATGGAAAGCTTCTGTGGTGTATAGATGTGTCAGTCCTTAACATTTGTCACACTCTTGAATTTCCAAGAAGATTAAGGCCCTAGTCACACGAGGGAAAAGTTTTCCAGTTCTTCCAATACTTTCCATACCTCTGTTGTGCTGTGGTTTGTATCCCAGGACTACTGTCCGAAAAACGTTTATCAGTAACAGTTAATTTCCTCCTGTTTTATTTTATGCCGTGGCATCTTAGAGGGAGACTTATTTCTACTATAATGATTTATCAATAAATTATGTTTCTTGATATAAAAATAATTTATTTTTATTGACTCGCACTCGGGCATCTTAGAGGGAGATTTGTTTCTGAGAGAGAGCAGTATATATATATAATAATTCATTGATATATCAGTATAGCAAAGCAAGTCTCCCTCTGAGAAGCCCGAGTGTGCTTGACTCCACCAACCCCTCCGTGGACGCACACCTATCGTTTCAGCCCCTTTTGTTCTAGTTGTAGAATGTCACCCCAGGGAGGTGTGTGGAAATTAGAGAGAATGTTGATCAGGAAAGAGTTTCTGTTTAGGAAAATGTCCCTCTTTTGCACTGGCTGCTCCTGCAGAAATGCATTGCACACAGTGGATTTGGGATGTCCGCACAGCAGTACTGGTCATCATCTCCTCCCCCTGGTGACATTTGCATAGCAACATTTCAGTATATCTTCCCCCAAGGGAGGGGAAATTAGCACAGTGGTGCCTCGCATGACGTTAATTCGTTCCGCAAAAATCGGTGTTGAAGGAAAACGTCATGCGATTTAAAAAAGCCCATAGAAACGCATCAAAACCCAATTAATGCGTTCCTATGGGCTTAAAACTCACCGTCCAGCGAAGATTATCCATAGCGCGCCCATTTTCTCTGCCTGTGCAGCGAGGAATCTGTGCCAGAAAACAGCGGGCGGCCATGTTTTCCACCCTTGGCCATTTTGAAACTGCCGATCAGCTGGCCGAAAATCATCACTTTGCGATGATCGGTTACCGAAACAGGGAACCGATCATCGCAAAGCAAAATTCCCCCATAGGGAACATCGTTTTGCGATCGCAAAATCTTCAACATAATGCGATTTCTTCGTCAAACGGAGTGCTCGTAAAGCGAGGCACCACTGTACTTGCCAGTAATGTAATGGCAGCAGCCCTCCAGGGGCATACTTTTGCCAATGTATTGATGTATCGGACATGGAGTTTTTAGAAATAATGTGCACGCTTCACGGGTGTTGCAGGCAGTGCACATTTGGTTTCCACAAAATAATAAAATGGAAGCAACTACTTCACTAGAAGGTCATTGCCACCTTTAAGATTTTGGACTACAAGTCCCACCACTGGCTGTGCTGTCTAAGGCTCATGGGATGTGCAGTCCAGCAGTAGCTGGAGGACTGCAAGTTGGTTCATTCTTGGCTTAGATGGAACGGGGTTGCAGAGTCAGCAAAACATACTCTGCATTTAAGCGCCTATCCTGGGCCTTCCACGTATTTTTTTAATTCTAGATTTTTCAAGACATACTCTGCATAGCTCAGATGCAATCCGCATTGGCGATGGCTTTCAAGGTAGAGCTTTTCCCTCACCTGTTCTCCCATTCTTGCAGGTGGTGTGAAGCTGGGGTATTGTGTCCCGTGCATTCATTCTGCAGGTGAGGGATAGACCCTCCAATTCTGTTTGTACGAACAGCCTTCATGCAGGTAGAGCCCTTGCAACGTATGAGTTCTTTCCACATGCCACAAGGAGGGCCAGCGGATAGTTCATCTTTACAAGCTACTGGGTGCATTGTCCCCAGTGAACCAGCAGGTGGCACTGCTTACTTCTGGACTTGACAAAAATATAAGTTGGTAAACAGGTAATACAAACATGGCAAAACAACAACACACACCTGATTAGAGTAAAGCAAGGCCAGAATTGAACTACAGTGGTGCCTCGCTAGACAGTTACCCCGCGTGACCATTTTTTCACTAGACATTGACTTTTTGCGATCGCTATAGGGACTTGCTGCTCAAGACCTCTGGAGCGCCCCAACCATCCCAGGAACCGGGAGCACGTTTGACCTGTCAAGGAAGCACAGCCTGACCTTCGGGTCCACACAAACGGGCAACAAGCAGCACATTCCCAAACCCTATTTATTCAGAGCTGAGTCCTTGTGTAGAATGATTTCCTTCGCAGCTCTTTACATCAACTGCTTTTGCTGGTTGCGGAGTCTTAATTCACAATACACAGACAGAGGCAAGAGAGACTGGAGTTTTCCAGCAGCTTATTGGAGGGTTGGCTTGTGGAGTGATTGCTACAATATGAACTTCCTCCCTTCCATCCATAATTTTTATCTGCTTCAATTTGACTTTCCAACTTGTGTAGGTAAATAATCTGCCTGACCTCCAGAGGATGGTATGCGGCGGAAAAGCAACATTTGTGGTTAGAAAAGATACCCAAAAGGAGAACAGTTAAACTATGGAGATTGCTGCCAAGAGGTAAGGTAACGTTTCCCCTTGACCTTTAGTCCAGCCGTGTCCGACTCTAAGGGGCGGTGCTCATCCCCATTTCCAAGCCATAGGACCAGCGTTTGTCCGTAGACAGTTTCCATGCTCACATGGCCAGTGCAACTAGACATGGAACACCGTTTCCTTCCCACCAAGGTGGTACCTATTTATCTACTTGCATTTTTACATGCTTTTGAACTGCTTGGTTGGCAGGAGCTGGGACAAGCGATGGGAGCTCCCTCCGTCGCGTGGATTCAATCTCATGACAGCTGATCTTCTGACCTTGCAGCACAAAGGCTTCTGCGGCTTAACCTGCAGCGCCACAACACCAAGAGGTATATGATCATAAATCTGGAGAGTTTTAAAAGAGGACTGAATAAATTCATGGAGATTTTCCTTCAGCAGTGGGGCAATATTGCTGTGTATATCAGGTGCTGAGGAATACATGGGGGACTACTCTCTGGGGGGTTTACAGCTTAGTCACACAGCCCACGTATTGCCCACGCAGTGAACTGTGGAGACGGTTACTCAGTTTATTGATCTCAGAAGGATGATCCGTAGGGATCACAACAGCAAATGGGATTGGTACGGCTCAGCCTGTAGACAAAGACAGGGTCTGTGATTTGAAGGTGATTTGTGTAGGGCCTCATGGGCTAATCTTACAGATCCCTGATTTCAGACCTCAGTGGTACAATACAGCAAGGGATCTGTGATGTTTAGGGGCTTTCTGTGTACATACAGGAGGAATTTGATGCATATGTGGTTTGTAGCAAGTGCCAAGTAAAACCATGGTGGATTGATGAGGATCTGTGATCCCCCCACCCCAGCCATGCTTTAGAGACATAGCAGGGCAGTACAGTTTGGGTGAATCATTTTTGCAGGAGAGTTGGTAGGCACAGATGAAGTTGATGATGTTACATTGGTTTTGAGAAGAACCGGCCTCTGATCCGTGTGTTTCTGCCATGGTAGTGCCGTGCAGCCGTGGGCTTGGTACAAAGGGAATCGTTGTTCTTCAGAGAGCAAGGAGACAGAGAGACCTCAGGTAAACTCCATGTGGGCATGAAGCTTTCCGTTCTTCTTCGCTGTCCCTGTGAATTGCACGCATGGGGCTTTTCTGCACATCCATGGAACCTTGGAATCCCGAAGCTTCCATGGAACGCAAGATGGGAGCAGCCTTCCCCCTCCCTCCGAGTAGAACACCGTGCCCAACGGTCACTCTCCTCACTTCTTTTCAGCCATTGGTGACTGAAGTTGGTGTTTCCTAGCAGCTCCTACTTACCTCAGTCTTCAGATTCCCAACCTTCCCATTTTCCTGTGAGTCCAACCCTTCTGATTTTTCCTAATCCTTGGAGAGTCCCAAAGAAGAAAAAACAGAGAAAGGAGAGTTATTTTTTTGTTCCCAGTTCCTTGAACATTTTCCTTCCAAATTCATGGCTTCCAAGGAACCCCCATTCAAAAGATGCTTGGACTGTTCAGCTAAAATGGCCATCAGCGATGGCCATTCGCGCTGCTTGTATTGTCTGGGAGAAGCCCACCAGCCCTGGATCTGTCGTCATTGTCGAAAATTCACTAAGCTCGAATTGAAGGACCGGAAATGTGACCTTAGAATCTACCTGATGGAGAAAGCACTACAGCCTCCGGATTTGCCCTCCTCACCGCCAACCCCCAGACCACTGATTTTGGGGTGTAAAACAATCTCGAAAAAAGTAAGCATGGAAAAGGCAGTTCCTGAACCGATGAAGCAGTTAGAAGAGGACAGGAGTTCTAAAGAGTCAGAAGATCTGGCAGTTCAGTCAGACAGACCTTCAACTTTGATGCCTATCCCTCAACCAGCTAAGCGAAAAACACCAGCTTCTGGAAGAACATCCAAGCGGCCTGCGTGCTCGGTATTCATCTGTCTGATCCATCTAAAGCCATATTGTCTGTGATCATGATGAGAATCCTTAAGCCTTCAGGCCACAAGTGGATCCCAAAGGCTGTTTTTGCAGCCCTTGGAGCACCCTTCCTCAGAAAAACATCCCTCCCCCCCCAGGGAACGGGGGGGATTCAGGTTTCTGATTGCAGAAATGGGGTTAGTTTGGTGCCAATTTTTATTTCTCTTTTCCCTGTTGACTAATTATTATCTAGCATTGGATATCCACAGTGTAAATGGCAATTGATTTTATGGAATAAGGGAAGATAGGTACTCACTCCAAAGAATGAAATGGGCAGGTTGGAAGTTTATTGTATTTTCCTTTTAACTGGCTTTTCTCCTACCCTAGAGCCAGGTGGAAAAGAGGGGGCCCCATAGAAAAAAGGAAAAGAAGTCTCCCAAAGGCAGGGGTGAGCATAGGAATGGAGTCTCTCCCCCTCGGCAATCAGACAAGCAGTCTGTGGAAGACGTTCAGAGAAACTCAACTTAGATTTTTTTGTATGCTAAGATTTTTGGCAAAGCAGCTGAAGTTTGGCTAGAAGGCGTTCTTCTTGCTTCACTGGCTGCCTTCCAATTTGAAAAGCAGTATCATTGTTTTTAATTGAATGCTTTTCGTTGATTGGCTTTGTCCTCCTTGGGTTCTTTCCGAGGAAAGGAGGGATGAGAAATGATTGAAACGAATCGATGGGTTGGATGTCCCTCTCTTCTCTCTAGGTGGATGGAGTGGATCAAAGCCCTGCGAGAAAGAAGCAGAAGACAAAGGAGGACGAGGAAGTCAAAGAAAAGGGGACTGCGAGTAAAAAGGGGAAGGAAGGAGAGAAAGAGAGAAAGAAAACAAAGGGCAAAAGAGAGAAGGTACACAAGATACCTGCTGCACAGAACTGGACAGGATCTGTCCCTTTCTTCCTGCTTACACCAGCAGAGGCCATTTTGGCTGCCCTCACATGACTCACTTGCATATGGGTTAACAACTGGGGTGTCTGCATGCGTTGGTGGTCTGTTTATCACCATTGGAGCACCACGGGTGGATCTTCCCTTCCTCCTTGCTGCCATCTCCAAAACAGGGCACCTTCAAGGATGCTGTTCACATGTTCTGCTGTTTTATATTTTGCTTATATTATTGTGCATATCTGCTTGCACAGATCAGCAAAAGTGCTGTCCGTATGAACATGTGCCTCTGCACCATGGCAACCTCTGCTCTGTATCCTCTATACAGAACTAAATGTCTTCCATCTATTTACGTTTTGCTTTTCTCATTTAAGCCTGTTTGCATGACTTCTCTCAGTTTGCATGGTTTTATTCTGGCTTTGCCAGTCTCTGGGGAAGCCGGGTGGCAATATTAGAAAATGCACCAAAGTCTCTCTGAAAACCATAGGCAGGGAGTCGGGAGGTACCTGTGGATATATGTGTCCAGGTTTATTGAACTGGATGGAAAGAAGCTCCACAGACTCTATAAAATGGCTCACAAGAGGCGGCTGCAGGATCAGGAGGTGAGGTTCAAAAAGGAGACGTCTGTCTCTTTCAAACCGTTGCCTTGGGGGCAGACACTCGACCCTGAACAGCAGAAGAAAGATTGAACTAAATAAATAGGGGAGGCAAAAAAGAATGTACCCTATAAAGAGAAGGAGAGAGGTGAGTCTTCTAGCCACATTCTTAGAAGCTGGGGTGTATTTGGAAGAGGTTTGCTTCATTTAGTACAACTCCTGCTCTTTTTCTGGAAGAACTTTTAAAAAGATATTTAATTGCTCATGAAGTCCAGGGATCAGCGTTACTTGACTCCAGGGCTGGACATCCAGCTGAATGCAGTCACTCTGTCCTGAAGCTTGCTGGGAGACCTTCACCTAATTATCTCCTCAGATTAACGTACCTCCCAGGATAGTTTGTGAGGGTAACTTGGTGATGATGTGCGTTCAGACTACAGTACTCTGAAAATTTTTGGTGGTTTTTTTGAAAGAAAGATGGGATAGACATATAATAAGTCTCATATAAACGGGGCAACTAAATGTATGCCTCCACCCCATTAACTAGGAAAAGAAAGATGGGCATGTGAGGGGAGACGGAATCTAAATGTAAAAATGGCAGGCAGTGAAAATGGCCTACACAGAATTTCCTCATCAACACATGGTTAGGAGATCACAAGGGTATCCTAGCTTAGATAGGAAAGAGCGTATCTCCCTGTCTAGAGATCCATTTGTGGTGTGAAGCCCTCTCGTAGTTTGCTCAGGTGGGTCAGCGAGCACAAAGCTTTTTGAGACCATTCCTGTTGCTCCTAATATCCCCCTTTTCTCCATCTTCTTTTCCCTCAGCAAGAACAGAGGAAAAAGGAGACTGCAGGGGATGAAGACCACTTGGAGCCTTCTGAGTCCACAGAGGAGTCTACAGTGTCTCAGGTCCCTCATGGCCCTCCTCCTGAGAAGCTCCACCCGTCTCCACCTCATCCTCCCGAGGTGCACAGCGAACCAACGGGACAATCAGTGTCACCCAACCATTCTCAGCCGTGAAGCTTGGTGAAGCAGAAGCCGCTGAGCAAGACCGGTCTGATTTTCCTTTGACGTGCGACAGTGAAGCCCTGCCATTTGTTTTTCTTCTCAAGGACTCTTGTTTGGGTCTAATGGTTGCTGATTTCTATAGTTGACCCTAGCCCTTGAAATCCCTTATTGGCACTAAGTAGCATACTTATAACCACATCTGAATGTCTTGCCTCAGCAGAGTCTTTATTCTAAACTTTATATATATATACTTTATAGTTATAGTTGATATGTACCAAACACTAAAATATAATTGGGGGGTGGGATGGGGGTGGGTGGAGAGGGGAGCAACTTTCTGTTCTTTCAATATTTGGAATAAAATGAAATTAAATCAACAACGGAGGAGGCCTCGTTTGTCTGTCGGCCATTCAACCCGTGCCCTCCAGAGCCCTGAGGTTCCCCCCCACAACTCTCTTGATCCCCGATTCTAGAAAGGAACACCACTCTTAGCAACTGAGTGATTACAATGCCTCAAGGGAAGAAAGAGGCCTTCCTGGGAAGGGCAGAACTGGGAGGAGGGTCTCCCCCCCCAGGGCTGAAGAAGTCCTCCCCGTAAGAGGCACCCACCTCACCTCCTTTGACAGCCCTGCCTAGAGAAGTTCGACTCTGATCTTCAGCAGGATGATGGCAGAGCAGCTTAGCAGGCAATGAGTTCCACCTGCTCTTAAGATACCTGTACTATCGTCAATCTTTACCCAAGATTTCGGTCTGCTTTCGGTAATTTTTTTTCCATTTTGAAACGCATTCCTGTCTGGACTGCCGACAACAAACGAGGGGTCAAGGTACTTTATTTCCAAATGGAGTCAAATTGGCTTGACGGTAGTTAAGGTTGGCTTCATAGCAGACACACTTCTCAGATTTGGTTTTTTTATTATTATTATTATTATTTTGAATGTGAGAGCTCTCATTACTGAGTTCTTCTCTGTAGCTTACTCTCGCAAGGTTGTCCCAAGAGGTTTTATTGGCTGAAGGAAAAGACAAAAGGGTGCCTCCGCACGCAGACATACACGCCACAACAGCTGGCCAGACTGGTAGTTGAATTATTACCTCAGCTTGACTGAACCGTATCCTCTCCAACATCCTCCACCATGCCCGAGAGGAACACACTAGCTTAGATGTTGAGAACAGGCCACTTTGGACACACGGCCCTGTGGATAACACACCCAAGCAGACAAAGCAGCAAATCCAGAAGGACTGACTGACTGGTCCGCCTCTTTCAGTGGGAAGGAAATGCGACCATTTCCTCCATCGAGGGGTCACGGCTCCTCACCGTCTCCAAGCCCTCAGTTGCGGGACTTGCGGCCGTGGGCCCCTCCTCAGCTTGGCAGGCATCCTCATCTATGTCGTTGGCTGAAGCCGCCACCGCCTCCTCTTCCTCTTCCTCGCTGCTGGAGCCCCCTTTCTCAAACGTCCTTTCTGTTGGCATGCCTGAGCCTCTCCGGGCGCATCCTGGAGCTGCGTCATTCCAGCCCCAATGGCTGGGTGAGCGGCTGGTGCTGAGTGCCGAGGCGTTTTGAGGTGGGACATCCACCTGTAGGGAGATGGGCTGATGCCCGGGAGCTTCTGGCAGTCTCCCACAATGCCATCCCTGCAAGAGGGTTGAAAACAAGACCATTGTATGGAAGAAGTTGGCAGGCCCCCTGGAAGCTCCTGAACAGACTCCAAAGTGTGGGCGGCATATAAGTTAAATAAATAAATAAATAAATAAATAAATAAATAAATAAATAAATAAATAAATAAATAAATAAATAAATAAATAAATAAATAAAATTAAGTTGGAAGACCCAAGGTGGGAACAATCAAGTCCGATTGGGGCTACCTGGATAGCGGGCCATTTTTCTTGACAGTGGAGAAATTCAGTCCATGAACTCCACGTGTGCATACAATTCATTCCCCAACACGTGTACAAAGGAAGACCTGGCAAATGGCTGAGATAATAGTACTGAAGTAGCCCACGTCTGGTTAAAAAGGGTCTAATAATCTTATCATTTCAATTTGTTTTAATTTTACTCTATTTCATATAAATTCATAATTTTGAATCGTTCAACTCTCTGACATGAATAAAGAAAGAAAAAAGAAAGGAGTTATGTTTGCATGTTGCCCCAAATCACTAGCTACAGATTAACATGACCTTTAATTCATTCCTTTCAAGCGGTGACCTATTCACCCATTTCTTGTGATGATCTTTTCATAGAATCGTACAACAACGGTGTTGGAAGGGACCTCCTAGGCCATCGGGTCCAACCTCTAGCTCAAGGCAGAAACCCAGGTCCAAGCAGATCTGACAGACAGTTCTCCAAATTAGAGATTTGTTTAAAAAAAATTATTATTATTTTGGCCAGAAGTGTTCAACTTAGATTGCTTTATCTTGGCTAGATGTTAGATCTTCTTTTGTACATGTGGTGGGGCATACATTGTATGCACAGAAAGGCTGCATGGACTGAATTTCTCTACAGTCACAGAAAATGTGTCCTGTCTCCAGGTAGCATCGTTTTACTAGATTATTCTTTGATCTTTCCACTTCGCTTTGACAGAAGAGCCTCCCCCAAAGTGTGGGAAAGCATTGTGAGTACTCATGGGTGTCCTCTGGGCACCGGTGGGCAGGTGGCCGATCCTTCACTTCCGAAAGCATGAAGTTGACTAGCCAAGGCATGAAACTCAGCCTTGATTGCCTGCCTTCCATCTCAAGCAGAGGAGGGGCTTCTAGCTCCCCTGCTACAACAGCTGGACTGGCGACGTGTCTGTTCCCAGGCCCAATTCAAAGTGCTGGTGATGACCTACAGTCGGAAGCCCTTTACCGTCTGGGTTCAGGCTCCCCGGTGGACCGTCTCTCTCCTGATGACCCGTCACAGATCCTACCTTGTTGTTCTTCTTCTTCTGCCTCTCTCCTGATCAGGAGACACAAGGCAGCTCACCATGTTAGAAAAGTAGATTTAAAAACGTTTAATGCAAATTAAAAAGCAATTAAACTTTCTGTTCATAAAAATACAGTTGAGTAATTAAAAGTGAGCAAATATGAAAAATGATCCGAACTTTTAAAAGGCATTGGGGACTTAAATATGATGGTTAGAAGTTTGCCCTTCTCTTGGCCCCACTTGGCATCCGAGGCGTCTTTGACAGGGACGTAGAGAGAGGGGCTTCCCTCCGGTTGCAAGATGCTCTCTCTTGGCACAGAGGTGGGGTACCTCCCTTTTCTCCTTTCAGCAACACTGAAAGACCTGCCTCCTTAGGTAGGCTTTTAATATCTAGGATTGAGTGGATGCTCCAGGACGCTGGACATGCATTCGTTTTAAGCGGGGTTTGAAAGTTAACAAATGCCTTCTCTTATTACATAATGAACGGATTGCTTTTTAATTATTCTTGTATGCTTCACTTTTTAAAACTTTGTCATCCATGGTGTATTTCGGCTGACCAGGTGTTTTAATGCTTACGGGGCACCTCGGGTGCCCTCACCAGGAGAAGGCTGACCAAGAAATGGGACGAAGCAAGCAATCCGTCGAGGACTCTCCAAAAAAGGAACCTCTCCTCTCCGGCAGCAGCTTGAGCGATGTGGCAGAGGAGGCCAAAGGAAAGGAGCGCCCTCTTCTCCTTCGGGCCTTGTACCCATCTGCCCTCGGCTTCAGTCTTGCCCATCTCGGGCACAGAGCCCCCAACCAATTCTAGAGGAAGCGTTCAGTCTTCGAGGAGAATTCTCTCCTCGAACGGAAGGCAACCTTCTTCAATCTGGCCCCCCTCTCCCTATCTCTGACCCCCAGACATGCTGGCTGAGGCCCGGGAGAGTTGTAATCCCGGACGCCCAGAAGGCCTTGGCTTGGCCAAGCTTGTTCTCCAAGGAGATCGAGAGAGCAGACAGGGGACCTTGTGATTTCGTCCCAGGGTCTGATCTCAGCCAGGACTCTTTCAGATCAGCAAACTCTACGTATTTAATCCCCAAGGTGGTGAAATTCAGTAATCAACGCAGGACAGAATCCCTCTTTCACACAAAGTTAACAAAAAACAAGACTGCATTCAAATTTGTGAAAACTTCTGTATCACATTTTAATAAAGAAGAATCAAAAGTATAGCCGTTTTACAAGGTGGGAAACTTGAATACTTTCTCTATAATAACGTACACATTGACATGAAAAATGATACGGACGTCTTAACCTTATCCTTCTTGACTGGTAGTTTATTGTTTCAGAGAGATGCTGTATGTTGAGGCTTCACCCTGTAGATCTCTTGTTGTGCAAACCGAGGACTGCTCGTGAGACGTATTCTTCTTCTTCTCCACTGAGGACAGAGGGTACTTTTTTTTTCATCTTCAAGCTGTGTTTAGAGGCTTTAAGCTGGAGGTCTCTTGCTAGGAGTTACAGGCTCTTGTGGGATGTCTTCTTCATCCCTGTCGTGTAGAGGGTTTCCTGGTTTGGCGTTTACTGGCTGCAATTTGTAACCTCACCCAAAAAGATTTCCTTTGGTCTTCCAGAAACTTTTCAGGTGTTTACAATACCTTTGATCAGTTGTCCATCATATTCTGGTTCTGCTTAACTCCCAACCCCATCCGTTAACATCTGAACAGAAAACAACAAAGATTTGGTGAAGAGTCGGCAATTTTTTTTTTGTTAGGTTTTTAGGTCCAACCTATCACCTCTTCCTCAGATCCTTTTCAAAGTAGACCCAAAGGGTTTTGTGAAGTCTGCAGATTTGTCCACCGCTGGACCTTTGGATTGATTTCTAAGGCACCCATAGAACTCAATGCATGATGGAACTAATGCTTTCAGGAAAGCTTTGTCAAATATGCAGCCCTACTTCTGGGCAGAAAAGGGAGCAATTTCATGTCAGCTCTCAGGTCTCTTTTCCTGTAGAGAAATCAATATTTCCAGGAGAAAAGTACAAAGGCACTCGGAGGGGGACTAATCTGGTCTACCTTGGGATCATAAGAGAAAAGGTCCTGGCGAAACCACCCTTTCCACTTTTCTTTTTCATTGATAGGATTATTAGTCTTTTCTTCTTTATAAAGTTTACAAATGGACTAGATTTCTAAATCTTGAGTGACATGGTTGTTGTGGGTTTTGCGGGCTCTCTGGACATGTTCTGAAGGTTGTTATTCCTGACCTTTTGCCAGTCTCTGTGGCCGGCATCTTCAGAGGACTGGACTAGGAACTCTGTCATTGCTCAAAAGAGCATGGGAAGTGGGGGGGAGGAAAGGGGGATGAAAGGAGTTTAGATAGGGGTGGAAAAAGGAAAGGGGGAGGAAAGGAGTTTAGACAGGGTGGGAATGGAAAGGGGGAGGAAAGGAGTTTAGATAAGGATGGTAAAGGAAAGGGGGAGGAAAGGAGTTTAGATAAGGATGGGAAAGGAAAGGGGGACGAAAGGAGTTTAGATTAGGGATGGGAAAGGAAAGGGGGAGGAAAGGAGATTAAATTAGGGATGGGAAAGGAAAGGGGGAGGAAAGGAGATTAGTTAGGGAAGGGAAAGGAAAGGAAAGGGGGAGGAAAGGAGATTAGTTAGGGATGGGAAAGGAAAGGGGGAGGAAAGGAGATTAGTTAGGGAAGGGAAAGGAAAGGAAAGGGGGAGGAAAGGAGATTAGTTAGGGATGGGAAAGGAAAGGGGGAGGAAAGGAGATTAGTTAGGGATGGGAAAGGAAAGAGGGAGGAAAGGAGATTAGTTAGGGAAGGGAAAGGAAAGGAAAGGGGGAGGAAAGGAGATTAAATTAGGGATGGGAAAGGAAAGGGGGAGGAATGGAGATTAGTTAGGGAAGGGAAAGGAAAGGAAAGGGGGAGGAAAGGAGATTAGTTAGGGATGGGAAAGGAAAGGAAAGGGGGAGGAAAGGAGATTAGTTAGGGATGGGAAAGGAAAGAGGGAGGAAAGGAGATTAGTTAGGGAAGGGAAAGGAAAGGGGGAGGAAAGGAGATTAGTTAGGGATGGGAAAGGAAAGAGGGAGGAAAGGAGATTAAATTAGGGATGGGAAAGGAAAGGGGGAGGAAAGGAGATTAGTTAGGGAAGGGAAAGGAAAGGAAAGGGGGAGGAAAGGAGATTAGTTAGGGAAGGGAAAGGAAAGGAAAGGGGGAGGAAAGGAGATTAGTTAGGGATGGGAAAGGAAAGGGGGAGGAAAGGAGATTAGTTAGGGATGGGAAAGGAAAGAGGGAGGAAAGGAGATTAGTTAGGGAAGGGAAAGGAAAGGAAAGGGGGAGGAAAGGAGATTAGTTAGGGATGGGAAAGGAAAGAGGGAGGAAAGGAGATTAGTTAGGGAAGGGAAAGGAAAGGAAAGGGGGAGGAAAGGAGATTAGTTAGGGATGGGAAAGGAAAGAGGGAGGAAAGGAGATTAGTTAGGGAAGGGAAAGGAAAGGAAAGGAAAGGGGGAGGAAAGGAGATTAGTTAGGGAAGGGAAAGGAAAGGAAAGGGGGAGGAAAGGAGATTAGTTAGGGATGGGAAAGGAAAGAGGGAGGAAAGGAGATTAGTTAGGGAAGGGAAAGGAAAGGAAAGGGGGAGGAAAGGAGATTAGTTAGGGATGGGAAAGGAAAGAGGGAGGAAAGGAGATTAGTTAGGGAAGGGAAAGGAAAGGAAAGGAAAGGGGGAGGAAAGGAGATTAGTTAGGGATGGGAAAGGAAAGAGGGAGGAAAGGAGATTAGTTAGGGAAGGGAAAGGAAAGGAAAGGAAAGGGGGAGGAAAGGAGATTAGTTAGGGATGGGAAAGGAAAGGGGAGGAAAGGAGATTAGTTAGGGAAGGGAAAGGAAAGGAAAGGGGGAGGAAAGGAGATTAGTTAGGGATGGGAAAGGAAAGAGGGAGGAAAGGAGATTAGTTAGGGAAGGGAAAGGAAAGGAAAGGGGGAGGAAAGGAGATTAGTTAGGGATGGGAAAGGAAAGAGGGAGGAAAGGAGATTAGTTAGGGAAGGGAAAGGAAAGGAAAGGGGGAGGAAAGGAGATTAGTTAGGGATGGGAAAGGAAAGAGGGAGGAAAGGAGATTAGTTAGGGAAGGGAAAGGAAAGGAAAGGAAAGGAAAGGGGGAGGAAAGGAGATTAGTTAGGGATGGGAAAGGAAAGGGGAGGAAAGGAGATTAGTTAGGGAAGGGAAAGGAAAGGAAAGGGGGAGGAAAGGAGATTAGTTAGGGATGGGAAAGGAAAGAGGGAGGAAAGGAGATTAGTTAGGGAAGGGAAAGGAAAGGAAAGGGGGAGGAAAGGAGATTAGTTAGGGAAGGGAAAGGAAAGG